>NW_026562379.1:18140916-18470916 GCF_027474105.1 Poeciliopsis prolifica
AGCTATGAAAACATTTAAAGTAGAAAATATTATCAGACCAATAAAAGCAGATTTTAATACAGAAATGTGGGTTTGATAAAAAATTTAAAACATACTTTTAATCTAACAACCATTTAATATGAGAATCCTGAAAAAAATTCTCTATTTAAAAGAAAATGTTAGTGCACAAAGACACGATAAACAGGCAGGAACATCTCGCCATTTTTTGCATTATTATGTCTGTTTCAGTTGTTATAAAACTGAACATAACTTAAAAGAAGCTTGGTTTTGAAATTGGGCCTCTGTCTCTTTAAGAAGTTCCTGCAGCTCTCTATGCATGTTTCTCGCTTTATAACGTGATATAATATAGATATAACATAATGACATTTTATGTCCTTCTGTGTCGTCTTTCACTGATATTTAAATTGATTTTCTGAAACACTGAAGTGTGACAAACGTTAAAACGAGAAATCTAAAAACATTAATGCAGGAGTTCATTATTTAAACATTTGAATCTGCTGCTCTGGATTTTTGCCTGCTGGGAAAAAAAAAATCATCTGTAGAGGAAACTTCCTCCACTGTCAGACCTTCAGCAGGAAAATTCAGGTTTGAAACGCCGTTAAATCAGCGAATCCTGAGAACCATCTGTTATCGTTAGAGTCTCTGCTGGAAGATGCTTCACATACACACACACACACACACACACAC
Source organism: Poeciliopsis prolifica (assembly GCF_027474105.1). NCBI lineage: Eukaryota > Metazoa > Chordata > Actinopteri > Cyprinodontiformes > Poeciliidae > Poeciliopsis > Poeciliopsis prolifica. Next base: position 18,141,604 of record NW_026562379.1, read on the forward strand.
ACACACACACACACACACACACACACACACACACACACACACACACACACACACACACACACACACACACACACGACCTGAAGCAGGTTTGTGTTCTTCATCTCAGCGGATGGTGATGTTACGTCTATTTAACTGACACATAAATAAACGAGGTCTGATCACTGACCTACATCTCCTCCCAGTTTCCTGTTTCGAATGTGGCGCGTCTGGATCTGCTGCTGGCATAAAGGCCCGTGTTGATGCTAGCACAAACATTAGCATGCTCACCCCTCTGGTTGTGTGTTCTTCATATTTCCCATTAGTCTCTTGGATTTCAGGATGACCGTCAATTTTTGAGTCTTTTAAACCAATTATTACCATAAAACGGGAAGAACTGGTGGAGTTTTTGACTTTGACAGATGCCAAATCAGAAACTGGGAAGTTTTTGTTGGTTCACACCTTCAGCCAGTTGGAAGGAGGAGAAGATGTGAGACATATAGTCGTTTTGACGTTAGCATTAGCTTCTGCTAATTTGTTAAAACGTGTTTAATGGTTTTGTGTCAGTGTCGACTTATTTTTTGTCTTCAGTGGTTTAGGATTAGCTTCTACCAATGCTTTTTTTATTATTAGTTACTTAACAATTATACAAATTCTCTTCTACCAATGATTTTATGTGCTTAGCCATTTAGCATTAGCCAACATGCACTTGTCTTACGAGCTATGGTTAGCTTTGCAATGTTTTTTAATGTGTCAAACAGTTTAGTGTTAGCTCTTGCTGATTTTTAAAAAATGGGTTTAGCAGTTTAACGTTTGCTTCTGCTAATTTTTGTTTAGCCATTTAGCATTAGTTTCCACCAATTTTTAAAATATAAATAGCAGTTTAGTTTTAGCTGCTATTTACTTTTTAGATGTTTAGCAGCTTTGTTTTGGCTTCTGCTAAGTTTTTTAAGTGTTTTGCTAATTATTGTTAGCTTCTGCTGATTTTTTTATGAATTAATGTTAGCATAGCTAAGATTTTTGTTTATCAAATTGGTAATTATTTAGCCTAACGTTTTGGTTATCTGTTGTCACCACTGGCAATAACTATTGCTGAAACATATATTCTCCTTAGCAAGTGTGACGGCCATTTTGAAAAAGTCCACCAGAAAAGAAAATAATGTAGGCTATGATTTAACACCAGGCTATGATTTGTGTAATTGTCAATTTTAGTGCAAAAATGTTTTTTCTGTGGCAACCATGGTGGCCATTTTGACAGAAACAATCAGTAAACATGATTTTTATTTGTCAAAATGTGTTTGATGTGACACCAAGAGAATTCGTCTTGCAAATTTAGTAAAAAAATAAATAAAATTTCCAACCATCTTGGAAAATGGCCACCATCTTGAATTTATTAGTGGCGTTTTTTCCCCCCCAAAAGCAAACCTTTTTTAACATCATGTGAAAAATATTTAAAACAACATGAGAAGTGAATGTTTTCCTCTGGTTTGTGTTTCTGCAGCCCGTCGATGTCGAGCAGCTCCAGCATTAGGGACGCAGCCCACAGACCCACAGTGAGTCCTCGACGTTCGGTGCAGCGGCGCCGAGACGTTGGCGCAGACAAAACGTTGAGCTCAGTGACAGGGTGATTCAGTCTCATCCTGTCACTGACTCACTGAGATCTGAGAGGCTTGACATGAACTCAGGATGACACGGAAAACAGATAAAACTCTTTGTGTCACCAGGGCCAAAATTCAAAATCAAACAAGGAAAGTTGCCCAATTATATTGTTTTAGTAGGAGTTGGATATTATTCACAGTAGAGTCAAACATAAAAAGGATATTTGTATATGTCAGCAAATACTGTTTTACTTTTACTTGAGTTCAGTTTTTGGTACTTATGTTGACTGCAGTTATTTCTTTAGCTGTGAACAGTTCATTAAATGTTTCTGTGAACAGTTCATTAAATGTTGCTGTGAACAGTTCATTAAATGTTGCTGTGAACAGTTCATTAAATGTTTCTGTGAACAGTTCATTAAATGTTACTGTGAACAGTTCATTAAATGTTGCTGTGAACAGTTCATTAAATGTTTTTGTGAACAGTTCATTAAATGTTGCTGTGAACAGTTCATTAAATGTTACTGTGAACAGTTCATTAAATGTTGCTGTGAACAGTTCATTAAATGTTGCTGTGAACAGTTCATTAAATGTTTCTGTGAACAGTTCATTAAATGTTACTGTGAACAGTTCATTAAATGTTGCTGTGAACAGTTCATAAATGTCGCTGTGAACAGTTCATTAAATGTTTCTGTGAACAGTTCATTAAATGTCGCTGTGAACAGTTCATTAAATGTCGCTGTGAACAGTTCATTAAATGTTACTGTGAACAGTTCATTAAATGTTACTGTGAACAGTTCATTAAATGTTTCTGTGAACAGTTCATTAAATGTTACTGTGAACAGTTCATTAAATGTTTCTGTGAACAGTTCATTAAATGTTACTGTGAACAGTTCATTAAATGTTTTTGTGAACAGTTCATTAAATGTTACTGTGAACAGTTCATTAAATGTTGCTGTGAACAGTTCATTAAATGTCGCTGTGAACACTACAGTGTTTTATGAAGAAAGGCCAAAGGAAACAAAAGAATGTTGCAGAACGCTGAGGTTTTCCATAATAGACCTGTGTGAAGATGTGAAAGTCAATTAATTTGCCTTTCAGGCAGCAAAACAAACAGTGTGTTGACAGAATCCATTTCGAGGCAGAAATTCAGCCCGTGAACCAATCAATATTTAGATGGCTTGTGTTTTGCTGCTGTGTAAACGGAGATCGGGGTTCAGGTGAGAGGAGAGAGCGTCTGCGGCTGATGATGTTTCCTCATATTAAGGACTTCAGCCAGTCAGATCAGTTTTAGAAAACTCTCACGGTGTGTTTTTATTTTCTCTGTCTTTCTGTGTGCGTACATTTGAATAAAAATAAGGAACAATAAAACTACTGCTGTTTTTTTTTTTTTTTGTTCTTTGGTAAATAAATGGGGCACCCTGAACGCTGCAGCTGCATCGCTTCAGATTTACGTTGTTAATCTGCATTTTGAAGGTTTTCGCTGCGTAAACCAGTCTGAGGAGCAGCATGGAGAGCAGTGTATGATTGTTCCACCAGGGGGCGCATTGACGGTGTAAATACCTGTTCAGTAGAAAACTATAATCTTTGAGGTGAATTATGTAAATTATTATTTATAAGGAGAATTATTACATTGTCATTTTTAGAATAATTCGGAAGTGTTTCTTCAACATGGTAGCTAGTGTGGCGTTGCTAGCGCTAGGCTTGCGAAAAAGTGTCAGATTTTAGCAGTTGTGTAAAAAAACGCTAACCATTTCACTGACCAGCACTGTCGTTTTGCTCGTATTTACCCAGAATGCACTGCACTATGGTTCACTTCCTGATTTTAGAGCATTCTGCTGTCCGCTTTACTTTCACATAGTCATTCGGACCGAACCAGTCGGTTATGGCATTGAGCTAAGTCTGGTCTGGAACTCTGGTTCTGTTCAAAAGGAAGTGGACTACAGCACAGGGCATTCTGGGTAAATACAACCTAGACAAATGTGTTAGCCTAGCACAGACACGACTCATTATTTTTTTAGTGACAAAATAGAAATTCTACAACGACTGAAATCTGACGGCATCCATTTGTGTTTCCAAGTGTTGCAGAAGGAAGTTGCGTGTCTTTTTCTGAAGTTTCTGTGTCGTTTTCTTCAGTGGTTCTTGGTGCAGCCCCCCCCCCCAGGCAAGGAGGGCAACAAGTTATTCAAAGGTTTTTGATTCAAAGTGGCTGAAACTATAACAAGTTTTGTTCCCCAATCGAACCGAGTTTACCAAACTACCAAGTATGAAAACACTGTTACTGTTGCCATTTTCGCCACCTGCTGGTAAAGTGTACACATTACAGCGTTTTGAATTGAAATCCTGTTGAAAAGCTTATAAAATATTCAGAGAAGTGCAGCTGAAGCCTCAGTGTGAATGTGGACTGTTTGTTAAGTTTATTGTTCTCCATCCCTCCTGTTAGCCAAACAAGCATCTCTTCATCGGGGCAAACAGTCATTTTCCATCCACTGATATGTTTTCCTTTCTGAACTGAAGGCTGGGACTCAGACAGCAGCGAGCTGATGGAGGAAGAGCTGCAGGCGACAAGCTGAACACCTGCACCTCCTCAGCAGAGTCACACACCCCATTAGTTCAGCAGCAGAAAATCCATCAGGGAAAATGTTCTCACTGTTCTCAATAACTGTAACTTAAAGTCAGAAATTCATTCTGATGCAACGCTTTCAGTACAGCAGAACACTAGATTAGGATGAGGCAACAGAAGGGAAATTTTTATTTCACTATTTCATACAATTATTTCACTTGAAGGTGTTTTATTAGTGTAATGTGGAGAGCTTGCTAAACAGCCAGTCAGTAGCTGGACAGGAAGCAGAAAAATCATTTTCCAGATGATAAACAAGGACAACTTTTCAATGATTACTGCTCAAAAATAGGAACATTTTACATTTTCTAACACTTACAGGTAAAATATAGTTAATTTTGAGCATAAACAAGGATCTTGGATCCAGTTAAAAATGCTAATAGCTGATAATTTTAATAATTCAAACACCAAAAATATCTTAATTTGCATTAATACGAATGTTTGCGAGGGAGGAGCTATTGTCTTCAGTCTTCAGCCAATCAGCATCAAGGAAAACAAAATGGCGCTCACCGATTGGCTGACCTGCTAAGTGTCAAGAATCACAGTATTTAGGCATTTAGCAATAAAAACTGTTTAAAAAACAAAGTTTTACAAAATACTTTTGTCTAGTTTCTTAGATTAATAAGACAATAGGTAAAATATACCAGAAGAGAAGATTTATTGTCAAAATTTGTCAGACTTTCCTTCTCAGTTCATCATATTAGTACCATGAAAAGCAACAAAATTGTTTTTTTAGAACTATGTCTCATTTTAAATCAACTAAACTGCAGAAGACAGATGTTATAATGTTGATTTTATGAAAATATTGTTGCACAGATAAACACTGTAAAACACGACATTTTACCAAGTTTTTATGGTTCCTGCTGGCTGATTATCTGTTTAAAACACACATTAATATAAAACACATAAAACTGATAAAAACAAAATTTTGAGTCCCACTAGCAGATTATGTCACTCATAACATTATTTCCATTTTAAAAGGAAAATAAAAAAATAACCAATTATTAAACTTCTACATCTTATTGAAAAGTTATTTGTATGTTAGTTTCATCTTATTCAAGTGAATTGTTTAATTTCCTCTAGAAACTGAACAAAAATATTTTGTAACATTTTGAATTTTTGCAGAGAAATAATTCACAATAAAATCAGTTTTGGATTTTTGATTGGAGAAAGTGATTTATCCCCAGAAACCTTTAATCTTGTGGGATTTTTGGCCTAAGAGAAGCAAATGAAGGAAATCTGAAGCGTCTGATCTCCATGTTTCCTCACAGGAATGTGAAGCAGAGCTGCTTTTATTGAAATAAAAGCGACTAAAAAGTGAATCAGCTGCAGCCGCAGGACTAAATCTCTTTACATGGAGAGTTCAACAGACGAAAAACCCTCAGAGAGCAGATCTTCATTTTTATATCACCTCGCTGTAACATCAGTCATCCCAGGGCGCGTTTCCCTGTAAAGAGCAGGTTTCTTCCTCCCACTCATTTTCCCTTCATGCTCTGTTTATTTAGCCTCAGCCTCTGGTCCCCTCCACTAACTCAATGAAAGCAGCCGCTCCTGGTTCAGTGAAGCGTCGGTTTGCTGCTGAAAAGGCAGATTTTTATTACATCAACAGGAAAATGTAGCACTTTGTCTCTGAGATATCAGCAGCTCATTTATCCACAGAAAACCAGCGGAAACGGTGTAATTGATTCACGTTCGGCACCGTAAAGAGCCGGGCGTCTTTTTCCTGCTTCATGAATTTAATAAATCAGACTGACAGACAGACGAGCCACGACTGGAGGCAGAAATCACTTCACAGGGTTTCAGAAATGTACCTGCTGCTGCGTTTTACCAAAACAAACAGAGAAAATTTGAGATTAAAATCATACTGTTTCTAGGAAAAGCTCAGATTCATCTGAGTTTTAAAAGTAAAAAAAAAAAAACCTGCTAGATAAAACTCAGAAATTGTAAGATTAGATCACAAATTTTCTAGAAAGAAACTGGAAATTTCTGAGCTTGAAAAATAGAAAACTTGCTGAGAGAAACAAGGAAATTTTTAGATAAATCTCAGAAATTTCTGAGTTTTGGAAGTCAAAGACTTGCTAGAAAAAGCCCATAAATTTTGAGATTGATTCTGAAATTTTCAAGAAAAATGTTTGGGAATCTCTGAGTTTTGAAAATCAAAAATTTGCTTAAAAAAATCCAGAAATTTTCTGGAAAAAACATTAATTTGTTTGAAAAAACTAAGAAATTTTAAAATTAATCTCAGAAATTAGAGAGTAATTTAGAAAAACTTTTTAATTAATTGCATTTGTTGTTTCTGTTGCTTTGATTATTTATTTTGGATATTTAGAAAGTCTCCCATTTCCAGTGATAAATGTTTTTCTTTCGTTATTGCGCCATTATTACCATTATATTACTTGAAAATGGTTTCAAAACAACAATATCATCGTTTATCGCGATAAATTCTACAATAATTTATCATGTCTGACCTACATTTAGTCCTTCTAAAATTGGGATATTTCTCCTTAAATCCAGTGAAACCTGCCGCCGTTTACGTTTGGAGATAATAAAACATTTATGCGATCCTGAAGCTGAAGTGATTAAATTCTCCATGGAAACATGACATTTATCAGAAAACACGGCAGGCGATCCTGACGAGTTCATGAGTTTAACCTTTTGTTCACTTTAAAAGTTCAGAGCTCCACTTTTATTAAAGAGTTGTGAGTTTCAGTTGCTGTTGCCAGTTGCCTGAAACGTTTGCTGATTGCTAATTTGGCTGGTTTGTATCAGACATTAGAGCTGCACAGCGAACGCCTCTTCCCTCTCCACATGATTAATAATTAATGCAGAGAAACAGAAAATCCCATCATCACTAATGTGGCTGCGGTGGAGGCGAAGAGAAACCGCTGCCAGGGCCGGCATAAGGCTTTTTAGGGCCAGATTTTAATTTGGGCCCCAGACCCCCTGATGCCACCCTGTTTTATTACGGCTAAACTTTTGATTTTAAGATGACAGGAGAAGCAAACTGAACAAAAAATTTTGGATTTGAGAAACAGATTGGTGATGAAGTGTGCAATAGAAACCTGTCACAATCAGCAATTAATCAACTAATCACACGGAAAAATTAAATAATTTACATTCTGATTATTAATATTTTAAAATTGTTGTTGATACATTTTATTTATGGTTGTGATTGTTTTTTATTTTGGATAAAGTACTTTCCAGTTCTCGTGTTACATGTTTTCAAAAAAAACTAAGGTTTATTAACTAAATTTATTGAGAGAGCAAAATTACATTTTTACACCTTTAACAATATATCACTTGAAAAAAGCCTCAAAACAACAATATTATCGTTTATCGCAAAAATAGCTGGAGGAATTTATCATCCAGTGAAATTAGTAACAAGCTTAACAGTGTTATATTATTTTAACCATTTGAAAGAAAAATCAACTGATTGATCCTAAATCTACAGTAATAAAGTTAAATGTGATGATTAGCAAAGCACCGAGTTGAGAATCTGGGCAGATATTGATTTCTAATATTGCTGCAATAAGCTGATATTTACCAATAAATATTTAATATTGCAAAAATTAATTATCAATAATGACTGGTATTACATTTTTAAATTGTAATATTTTTATCCTCCAGTTATGAAAATTGAAACAGATTCTTGTATTTTGCTGAAAAAGTTATTTTTCTGTTATTTCAGTTGAACTAAGTTATTTGCACTCCAAATAACTTTAGTGTTTTTGCAGAAACATTTTTCGTTTGCCAGTAGATCCACATCATGTTTCCTGTTTTACAAATTAAACCATTTCTCTGCACTTTGGCTGTTTTTAGTTCAGGAGTGAGAAGAAAACGAGCAGAAACTCTTTAAAACTATGTAATTTATCATTTTAAATCATTCCTGGTGACGTTTAGAGCAGGAATTAAATTTAACTGCCTCTGTTTTCTGCCCACACAGGAAGTCTGCAGCAAGCTGAATAATAATAATAATAATAATAATAATAATAATGACAATAATAAAGCCGTTTCCACTGGGAAGCAGCAGCTTTTTATAGCCCAGCAGTTTATGCTCTCTCTGTAGTTTTATAAATAATTCACAGATCCAGGAATCGTTCCTCCACATCCAGCTCCACTTGTTTAATCCTCCTCTCCTTCACTAACTTCCTCTAATGGATCCGGCGTTTCTGGACGTGATTCTGCCCACTGAATTAAATAAAGACTTGAAGCAGCAGCGAATCTTTTTCAGCCTGACGCTGGAAATCTGACTAAAATGGACTTCTGGTTTATATTTGGGTTTCTGACCGACTCTTTGGAGGCTGCAGATGAATTACTGCAGCATCACCGCTTGTGCCTGAATTGCTAAGCAACAAGTTGTTGTTGCTGTTGCCAAAGTGTTGCCCTGAACTTAAAAACCTCCGGAGGTTTGGAGAGAAAGACACAATCAGCCGAGTCCGGACTCCCTTTCCTAATTACACAAAGGTCATAATCAGCAGTGGGATTCAAATTTTTAATTGAGTTGATCGAGAAAACTGCCATTAATAAATCAAAAATTATCACATTTTAATTGAAAACTATGGATCAATTTTCAATTCTGAAACTTTTCTGCTGATAAACTATTGAATAAGTCGATATATGAGCTCAAAAACATATATTATTGTTTTTAATTTGTTATTTATGATGCCGTGTGTAATTAGAAGAGTAAATTTTTGCCAAGATTTTGAGAATAATTTCAGATATTTTCTAGAAAAAAACAAACAGATATTTTATGAGTTTGAAAACTTTGCTAGAAAAAACTAAGATTAATGTCAGAAAATGTTAATAAAAACACAAGAAAATTTCTGTTAAGTTTCTTCTGATTTTCAAAAGTCAAAGTTTTTATCTTTTGGAGTTTTCAATAGTAAAAAATTTTAAATTTTTTTCATAAAGATTACTGAGATTAATCACAATATTTCTGAGATTTTCTGAATTTTTTAAATTTTCCATCTGAGATCTTCATGATCTGCATCGGATTGAAGGAAAGTTCAGATTTCTGGTGTTTCAGGAACTTTTTATCTTCATCAACAAACAGATATAAAAAAACTCGCTTCATTTCATATTTCACAGTTTTTTAGATTTGGGAAATAATTTGTTTAAAAACCTCTGATCTGTTTTATATCGTTTCTTATATACTTTATTATTAAAGATATCATATATTTTATATTCTATTATAAATCTTTTGTATATTTACAAAACATTTTCCCCCATTTTATAAGTGGAACTCGAACTTCCACAAAACAAAAGCTCCTATAAATTGGTGAAAAGTCACTTGTATATAAATACATTTTTGATGTGGAATATTTTTTTGTACATATTTTCTGATGTTTGCGAAGCTTTGGTGGCTTTTAGAGGGGCAAGGAGAGATGGACCTAAAATATTCCAAATACAGAATATCTACAGATTAAATGGAAAATAAATACAAATAATCAGATAAAACCAACTGGAGTTTCTAAATTATTTTCTCCTCCTGATTAAAATCTGTTTCTGCCTCTTCGGCTTTAATTACCTTCCTAAATAAATAAATAAACCATTTTTGGCCCTGCCTGCACTCCATATGGGAACCTGATGAAGACGCAGGTGTGTGTGTGTGGTGTGTGTGTGTGTGTGTGTGTGTGTGTGTGTGTTGGGCTGGTCTCCTGCTGAATCACAGATGTCTCCATTTGTAAATTCGCCAGCTCTTGGTGACATTATCCTGCAAAACGACTCGAATCCACCAAGAAAACACAACAAATCTACCCAGGAAAAGGTCAGACTATAATTCCCAACTCATAGCTCAGATTACTCTGATCTGCAGCAGATTTTTCAGGTTATTTTGATCTGGTTTGTGCTGCAGAACAAACGAAACTCAACCACCCGGCTGATTGTTTTCCTCATAATCCCAGTCGTTTCTGCTCCTCCTCTGGATTCACTTCAGGACCGTTTCCAAAACGTTACGAAGCCGTTAGTTTCTGTTTGTTTCAGTCTGATCAGGTGATCTGCCTCAGGATGAAGGCGGCCGCCTCTCAGCTGATCTGTCAGTGTCGTTGACCCAAAAACAAACCTGATGTGTCATTATTTATTAAACTAAAGCAAATGCAAACTCAGGATTCCTGCATGTGAAAATCCCTCACAGATTTTTTCTGTGTCACAATTTAAAGCTTCATCTAACAGATGGAATAATACTCACTGTAATTACGACCCGTGTGACGACATGAAGTAGGCCGAAAACACCCATCATAAAACAAGCTTCTATTTCCTCCTGAACAGTTAGTTTTCTCATATATAGTGCAATAAAATATTTACATTGAAACTAAACCAAAATCACTTGGGCTTCACTGCAAAAACACAAAATCTTATTTTAATCTAGTTTCAATATAAATGACAATAATATATAAAACCCTCTGATTTCTTGATGAAAAGTCATTTTTTATGTTCATTTTGTTTTATTTCAGGTTTAAAAAGATTTTGATGTACCAGAAACTAAAAATTATTGGCTAAACTTTGAGTTTTTGCAGTGCAGATTGGTGACAGTTGGGTGCAAATGCAGAAACTAAAATAAAAGGCAGTCGATACAAAGTCATCAGTTTGTGCAGGAGTGTGTGTGTGTGTGTGGGTGTGTGTGTGTTTGTGTGCGTGCGTGCGTGCGTGTGTGTGTATGTGTGTGTGTGTGTGTGTGTGTGTGTGTGGCCTACTCTTACTGATGGACGACCGTTTTCCCTAATCGATCGTCCCACAGGAACCCGCCTGATCTTCCCCTCTTCCCCGTCACCATGACAACACACCGCCCTCTGATTGATGACGCCACGCAGAGCCTCCTCTGGGCGTCCACACCCTCCCCGCTCCTCCCCGCTCCTCCCCGCCCCTCCCCGCTCCTCCCTTCTCCTCCCTTGCTCTCGCTCATCCGTCCTCTTCCTCCTCCATTCTTCCACTCTTCCTCTTCTGCAGCGTTTCTGTTTTGTTTCTGAGTTTTGCTGCAGCTGCTCTCTCACTTCTTCCACTGGACGATTCTAACGTTGCTGTCTGTCTCAGACATCAGCACTGAAGAGTGTTGATGCACATTTATCACCACCACTTGGGGGAAAACCTGCAGAAATCCTCCATGATTGTCAGAATGACAGTAATAATTTGTGCAAAGCTGCTTCGATCAATTAAATTTAAATTCTCAGTGTTGAGGCCCTTAACTGTTACAAATAAATGTGATATTGTTGATATTCTGCTGATGTTGATAAAATCACAGTGTTTTTTAATGCAGCAATGTAAAACAATCTAAGAAGCTAAAAGGTAAAAACAATTAGCAGCCAGGAGAATCAATAAAATCCCTCCAGGATAATAAAAGCATAAAAGCTTCGAGGATCTTAAAGTTGAAATAGTTTCGGTCCCTGGAGTGTTTAGTAGGACTGGGAGGAAGCAGCTGCTTGGGAGAAGATGAACCATGAATTGCAGCAGGACGCTGCAGAAACGCTGCGATCTGCTGCGTTTCTCTGAGACGCAGCTAAAAATGGAGCCAAGCAGCTTTGATGTCGCCTGTTTGATATTTGCTTCTTTTTCTGGATCCACTCGTCTTTGTGGTTTTGCACTGATTTATATAGAACAAAAGGGATTTATGTTTTAAATATGACACTGAAGGAGACAGAATACTGGAAAGTACTTTAAGTACTAGTGAAAATGTTTTATTACATTTGAATTAAAACAAAACTAATTTACAAGTTTTCAGCAGATAACTCCTTAAGATTGACTTTTTAAATTACCAACAGATTATTTCACTTAAAACAGCAACAAAAATTTTTCCCAATTTGTGAAATGATCTGACAATTAATATTTTTATCAATATTGATGAATTATCAACGTAAAATAAGCTCTCTTTAATATTCAAGTTTACTGAGGTATTTGTACTAAAAGAGAACTTGACAGATAATTGGTCAGATTTTGTGTTTTGTGGCATTTTTATGATGCCTTATTATTTCCATTTTAGACCCTTATATCACATCGCATTACAAAGAGATAATTTACACCAAAAAACACAAATTCTCCAGAAAAAACAATGAAATTTCTGAGTTTAAAAAGTCAAAAATTAGCTAGCAGAAAATTTCAGAAATCTTGATCTTACTCTCAGAAATCAGAAAAACAAGAAAATATTACAATTTTAAATGTCAAAATGTTGCTAGAAAAAATCTGAAAAGTTCAGATTAATTTCAAGAACTGTTCAGAAATATCTTGGAAATTTTTAGTGTAAAGAAAAATTCTAAACTCAAAAAGTGAAACTATTACAACTTTTCAAATTCAAAATGTTCCTGTTTTCTGAGTCAGAAAAGTGAATTTCTGTGATTTAAAAATCAGTGTCAGTTCTTTTAGTGTCATGTTTATATTTTCCACCTGAGAACCTTTGACCTTTGACCTGTTCTTGTGTTTTTGCAGGTGAGCTAGTCGCGCCGCTCCCGGTTCCCATCATCCTCTTCCTCCTCTTCCTCTCGCGGCTCCGCCATGTTTCCCTTCGCCTGCCCTTCCTCCTTCCTCTTCCTCCTCCTCGCCGCCCTGCTTCCTGCCTGCCAGCCGGAGTCGCAGCGCGTCGACCCGAGCGCCGAGCCCGAGCCTCGGACGGCGCTGCCCTCGTCGGCCGCCGCCTCGCTGGCGCCGTCGCTGCTGTACGGGAACAGCTCCACCTCTGGCCGTCTGGATAAGTGCGACAAGAAGACGGTTTGCACGGAGGGCATCCTGCTGCCGGTGTGGGAGCCCAAGCAGCCGGGCCTCGGGTACCAGGTGGCCCGCGCCGTGGTCTACTTCGTGTCCCTGATGTACATGTTCCTGGGAGTGTCCATCATCGCAGACCGCTTCATGGCGTCCATCGAGGTCATCACCTCCCAGGTGAGCGGGACCAGGAGCTTTAAACCAGCTGAGATTGTTCAACTTCCTGAGTCTGATCTTCATGGAGAACCTTTCGGGTTTTTATCTCTTTAAGTCTCTTCAGAAATCGATTCACACAGATTCCTGTGTGGAGGCCCAATGTCCTTTTAGCCAGTGTAGATAAAAAAGATCAGAAAACTTCAGATCCATTGTAGAAAAAAACAAGACAATTTCTGAGCTTCAAAAGTAAAGTAAAAAAAAAAAAATCAACTACATAGTTGGAAATAATTTGTTTATGTTTGTAAAGTGCATAGATATAAAATCCTGGAGGCATTTATCCTGCTGGTCCTGAAATGGAAAATAAAACCTGAAATTTCAAAGTGATTTATGTGTTAATGGAAATTTCAGAGCTCTTTAAGTAAAACGGTTTTTAAATTTAAAATTATTTCACATCTTGAGGCGATAAAAAATAAAACAGGCTCCAATTGTTAATCAAGGTTCTGGTTCTTGACATGCAGAACAGCAGATGAATGTTCCTTCATTATGAGAGCTGAATATCAGAAATCCTTCTGCAACATGAGCAGAACTGCATCTCATGAACACAACGTGACTTTTGTTTTGGGGATATTTACAGTAAAACTGCATTCGGTGCTCTTTTTCTGCATTGTTGTGCTTTGACCGTTCAGTTTGAGGTCAGGCCTCCTGGACTTTTGAATCTGCTGCAGCGTCTCGCCCAGTTCAGCTCGTCTGAGCTCGGCTGATACGGTGGAACAAATTGAAGTGGGATTGGCCGTTATGGAAACATTGAGAGATAAGTTGGAGGTGGAGAGGACAGCAGAACGGGCTGAACGAGGCCGGCTGATTGTCCATCAGAGGAGAATCGGCTCCTCGTCTCGTTGTCCATGTGTTGCTTTTCCTGAAGACGTCTCAGGGATTTATGAAGGTCATTACGTGATGAGTAAACCAGAAACCCAGGAATTCAAATGAATTATTAGACAGCAGGAGTCATTTTATAGACTTTTGTCAGTAAAAGTTTATAGTTTCTGACTTTAATTAACGTAATTAAAGATGATGATAATTAATTAACAATGATTGAAAACCTGACTCTTTCTGTGGAGGATTTTCAGCCAGCGAGAATTTATTGAATCTCATCCTTTATTTCCTGTTTTGTGAAGTTTATTTTGCAGTAGTTTGTGGGGGTACGGGGGTTGGTTCGTTATAGTTTGTAAAGATAGAAAATTAAAAATGGACAATAATTTGGGAAAGAAAATGAGGATTCATTTTGCAGTCATATTTTCATCATGTTATTTTTTAATTTATAATTTTTAAACAAACTATTTCATTACCAAGCTAAATGTGTAGCTCTGAGCAAAACTACTTAGCTAGCCAGATAAATATTTAGAAATATTTAGCTGGAAGTATTTTTTTTCCTTTATATTGGGATTCATCAATACCCAGATTTTATTTTGATAGTCCACTTACAGCTTTTGGCAAGTGAATTTGCATATTATCTGAATATTTAGCTCTCAGATAGCTAAATAGTTAGCTAGCTCAGACATTTAGCTGTTTAATTATTAGCTAGCTTAGACTTAAAAAGGTAGTTTGCTAACTAAATAGTTGTTAACAAAAAATATTTAGCTACCAAGCTAAATGGGTTACTCCTGTCCAGAGCTGGGCTAAATTATACCAAAGTAAGAGTAGCACTACTTTAACATACTTTTACTCATGTAAAAATATAAAGTATGTGTTTTAGAAATAAGTCAGAGTGAAAAAGTATTTGGTAAAAAATCGACTCAATACTGAGTGACTGATCAAATTATCATTCATTTAAAATTTAAAAATGACATCATCAGTCAGATCAAAATGTAAAGTTATGTGGAAATTTAGATGTTTTTAAGGATAAAAGTGACAATAATTTATATAAGTAACAAAAATAAGAAAATCAGGCTAAAGAAAATGTTTCCAAATCAATAAAAAACTTCTGAACCTTTAACAAAAGCTGCAGGTGTGTCTGAGTCTGGTGGATTTTTGGTTAAAATATGTTTGTTTTTCATTCAATGGGAAGAAAATCCAGAACTTTTACTAAAGTCAGAGTAGAAATCCTTCATAATAGAAGTAGTGAAAGTAATGTAAGTAAATGTAGCTGAGTAACGGTAACCAGTCACAGCTCTGCCCGGCTCCTCAGGTGTGTTCAGGTGTCCAGTGTGTGTGTGTTTTGCAGGAGAAGGAGGTGACCATCACCATGCCCAACGGGGAAACGTCCGTGGCGACAGTTCGCATCTGGAACGAAACCGTCTCCAACCTGACGCTCATGGCTCTGGGCTCCAGCGCTCCGGAGATCCTGCTGTCGGTGATCGAGGTAAACGCCGCCGCGCCGCCGGCGTCGGCTCTCCGTCGCGGCTCAGCTTTCAGAGCCTCCGTTCCTTTGCAGGTGTGCGGTCACAACTTCGAGGCCGGCCAGCTGGGGCCGGGGACCATCGTCGGCAGCGCAGCCTTCAACATGTTCGTGATCATCGGGATCTGCGTGTGGGCCATCCCCAACGGCCAGTCGCGCAAAATCAAACACCTCCGGGTTTTCTTCATCACCGCCTTCTGGAGCATCTTCGCCTACATCTGGCTCTACCTCATCCTGGCTGTCATATCGCCGAGCGTCGTGGAGGTGAGGCCGCCTGCCTGGATGGGAAACCAGTCTGACCATCAGCAGGATTAGCCTCAGCCCCCAAAACCAGTAAAACATGAACTGCAACACACAAAATCCCACAAAGTTCTTCTGACTTATTTTCAGC
This sequence comes from Poeciliopsis prolifica, assembly GCF_027474105.1. Lineage (NCBI taxonomy): Eukaryota > Metazoa > Chordata > Actinopteri > Cyprinodontiformes > Poeciliidae > Poeciliopsis > Poeciliopsis prolifica. The sequence goes on from NW_026562379.1 coordinate 18,157,422, forward strand.
GCAAATATCTCAAATAGGTCAAAACTAACTGATGAGTAACGTTTCAGCAAAATATAAGAGCTTGTTTTAAGTGAATAAGTTGGCAGATAAATCCACCAACATTAAGACATTTAAAGCAGCTCACATCATCTGAAAGTGGCAGTGTCATGTAAAATCCGCCTTTTTATCTTTCCATCATGTTATGATGTCATTTCCTCATCTAAAACAAACCTGCTTTGAATCTTTCATGCATGTTTGATTCATCCTTTATTTACATGGCGACCAGTCAGAGACCCTCCTGTGTTCCTGGAAAACATGAAAGCCTGCCAGTTTAATCAGGTTTTGGGTTCTGCGCCAGAGAGAAATAGAACCCGCCTCCGTCCTCATTGCTGGATCTCCCGGCGGCGCCTCTGTGACCCTGCAGGGGTCACCAGGTCAGCGGGTTCCTGGATGTCTGGCCTTGTGTTTCAGGTCTGGGAAGCTCTGGTGACGCTGCTCTTCTTCCCGGTCTGCGTCCTCCTGGCCTGGATCGCCGATCGCCGTCTGCTCTTCTACAAATACATGGGCAAGCGTTACCGTGCCGACAAGCGCCGCGGCATCGTCGTGGAAACCGAGGGGGACCTGACCCCCACCAAAGGCGGCATGGAGATGATCGCCGACGGCAAGCTGCCGCGGGGAAGCGCCGTGGCTCCCGCTGAGAACGGCAGCGATGGAGCGGCGGGCGCCACGGCGAACAACACCGCCGCGGCGGCCGCCAGGGGCAACCTGCCCAACTCCAACAGCGCCACGGTGAACATGGAGAGCGGCAGGGAGCTGGACGAGAGCCGCAAGGAGGTGAGACAGGAAAACCAGCTAACCTGAGGAGAAGGATTGAAGGTTCATTCAATCCTTGCTCCGCCTACAAACCGGTCCGGTTGAAGTGAACTCTGGTGCGGTTAATGTGAACGCCGAGTGGATCAGCGGCCGCTCCAAAAGCAGGAAGTGGGTTGCAGCACAGGAGCCTCTGGAGACTCAGAGCCACTAACTTCTTCACCAAACGGAAACAGAAATGGAGCCATCAGATTTTAGCAGGATTTCTGTCCTTGGTAAAATCCTATGAGCCATTTTTCCTGCTAGCGCTAGGCTAACATGTTTGTTTTGGTTGTATTTACCCAGAATGCCCTGCGCGGTAGTTCACTTCCTGCTTATGGAGCGGGCTCTGGCCTGCTTGGCATTCACATATGGATTCAAACCAAACCAGAGTTCAAACCGAACCCAGACCAGAGTTAGCTTAGCATTCACACCTCCCAACCGAACCGGACTTTCTAAACACACGGACTGGAGTTGGATTAAAGTGGACTGAACTGGGCTGGAGCTCCTGTGGAACCAGGGCGAACCAGGAAGTGACGGGAACCAGAAACCTAAACCCGGCTTTTCTCCGGCAGGTGATTCGCATCCTGAAGGAGCTGAAGCAGAAATATCCCGACAAAGAGCTGGACCAGCTGGTGGAGCTGGCCAATTACTACGCGCTGCTGCACCAGCAGAAGAGCCGCGCCTTCTACCGCATACAGGTAAGCTCCGCCCACCTGCCTCACCGCTAACCACACCTTGTACCGCAAAGTCCCGCCCTAAACGCCGGGTTTGCTTCGCCTCGTCGCCACCAGGCGACCCGGATGATGATCGGAGCCGGAAACGTCCTGAAGAGGCACGTCGCCGACAACGCGCGGCGCGTGGTGGTGGCCGACGAAGAGGAGACCGAGGAAGACGACCTGGGCGTCTGCAGCCACATCTCCTTCGAGACGGCCCACAGTCAGTGCATGGAGAACTGCGGCGTTCTCACGCTGGCCGTGGTCTGCCAAGGTAGGAGGAGCAGCGGAAACATGAAACCTTCAACAGCTCAGGATTGATTATGACAGGAAAAATAATTACACTTCCTGTTTTACATAAAGAGAATGAAATATCAGTCATTATTCCCTCGGGTGGAAAGTTGACATTTCAGTGCAGCCCATCCAGAAACTAAATAAAAAGCAAACAAGAGACGATGCCTGAGGGCGGCCATCTTGGGAGGCGCCGCCCTTTCAGTGGCTGGGAATAAAGATAAAATATTACCAGCAGAAACAGCATTTTGGCCACTGATGTGTTAAAAGATGAAATATTTAAAATATTTCTTTTATTGTCATATTGCGAGTTTATTCTGGTGATATCAGTTTTATTCTCATAAATAACGCTTCTCTGCTTAGTTTGAACCAAAACCTTTGGTTTTTAATAAATATGACCTTCAGATTTCTTTATTTTGCAGCATAATTTGTCTCTGATTTATGCACCATTCCTTCATATTTAAAATGTTGTGACTTGTTAGTTTTGTGTGTCCACAGATTTCAGAAACAACCTGAAACCTGCAAATTTACCCGGAAACAGAATAAACCGCCTGATGTGATTCTCTCTGGTCGATTTTTATCTGATTTTATTGGGTTATTATCAGTGTAGAACCAGGAACATTTAATGTCACATTTCTCAGTCCAGTGACTCCACAGCATGATGCTTCCTCCGCCGTGTTTGTTTTCCAGTTTTCTGACTGGTGTTGTGTTTTCGTCCTGCAGGCGGTTTGGGGGAGAACACTTTCTACGTGGATTACAGGACCGAAGACGGTTCTGCTAACGCCGGATCCGACTACGACTACAGCGAGGGAACCCTGGTGTTCAAACCCGGAGACACTCAGAAAGAGATCAAGGCGAGTCGCAGCGCGAATAAAACCACAAAAAGATTCTACGGCGTTGTGGCAGGGCAGGAAAAATAAGAGTACATTTCTGCCAAAATACTGAGAAACTTGGAGATTAATTTCAGAAAATTTTTATAACAAAACAAGGAAAATTGATTCTGCTATAAAATGACAAATTGTCTAGAAAAGACAATGACATTTATGAGTTTGAAAAGCCAAATATTTGCTAGAAAAAGTGAAAATTTGCAAGAAAAACTCAAAACATTTTGAGGAAAATCCCACAAAAAGTCTGGAAAACACAAGGAAGGAGTTTCAAAAGTTGATCATTTTCCAGTCTAGAAACTTAAAAAAAATTCTAGTTAAAAGTTATTTTTTAGAAAAATATTGTGATAAAAATTTATTGTTTTTGGCAAATAAATTTCTAGGTTTTTTTCTGGAAGTTTTCCAAGATTAATCTCAAAATTTGAGATTTTCTTGCAAATTTTTGACATTTAAACTCAGAAATTTCACCTTTTGATCTAGAAAATTTGTGATACTTTTGGCAGGAATGTACTTCTGCATTTGTTTTGTCAGAAATGTAATGGCCCTAACTTGCAGCGGTCAGATCTGACTTTGGTTGGCTAAAACAGAAAAACCTAAGAACCGGAAGTTAAGATTGAAAGGCCTAAAAGATTATCTCTGTTTGAGATAAAAACTGGCTTATCGGGCCTGATGAGACGCGAACGGATCGATGAGCTTCTCTCCCTCGCTCTGATTTCTTCTTTGAGCGTCTTGATGAGAAATGGATCGATCCTCAGAGAGGAAAGGCTTCTCTGAAACGCAGAGCAATTAAAGCTCAAAAGTTTTGACCCGAACAGATCTGACTCTTAAATGGTTTTTTCATTCTAAGCAGCAGATATGAATCACAACTTGTTACATTTAATCATTTTTGAAATTTTGATTAAAATTTTGATTTTTGTTGATGCAATTTTTTTTCTTTTCAGACACAGAAATCTTCAGGGTTTTTATTGAAGCTCGTGGCAATTAATCTCAAAATATTTTAATTTTTTTCTATAAATGTTTTTGATTAATCAATCTCTAAAATATTCAAATTTTTTTCTAGAAAAATTTGAAATTAATGTAAAACTTTTGATTTTTTTTTTAGCAAAATTTTTTGGCTGTTTTTTTTAGATAATTTCTTAGATCTGAATATTCCCAAAGCTTTATCGACTTAACTGCTCAGAGAAAGTCTGTCAGGTTGTTGAGGATTTGGTGAAAAATCCAGGTAAATTTATTCAACCAATATTTAATTTGCCAACAGAATTTGAGTCAAATTTTCTTAAATCAAGTCAGAAACTTGCAGTGAGACTTTGGTTGACTGAAAAGTTTTTACAGTGAAATAATTTTGCGTTTGCAGGTCGGCATCATCGACGACGACATTTTCGAGGAAGACGAACACTTCTTCGTCCGCCTGCTCAACCTGAGGGTCGGCGACGCCGAGGGGATGTTCGAGAGCGACGAGGCGGGCAGCGCGCCCAAAGCCCGGCTCGTCGAGCCCCTGGTCGCCACCGTGACCATCTTGGACGACGACCACGCCGGCATCTTCACGTTCAGCGAGCGCCTGGTGCGCGTGAGCGAGAGCGTGGGCACCATGGAGGTGACGGTGGTGCGAAACTCGGGCGCCAGAGGCACCGTGGTTCTGCCGTACCACACCGAGTCTGGCAGCGCCATGGCGGGCGAGGACTACGAGGAGGCGCGCGGCGAGCTGGAATTCACCAACGACCAAACCACGTGAGGCACACAGAGCGACGGGGAGGACCGGGCCAGGGAGGACCGGGCCGGGGAGGACCGGGCCGGGGAGGACCGGGCCGGGGAGCCCAGAGCGGGTCCAGGAGGTTTGGCATCCTGCACGTTTTAGTTCTCCAGGCTGCTGGAAGTAACAACATCCTCAAGATGTCGATGATGTCTCTAACGAGCCGTCATTCGATGCAGGCGCTGAAACACGCAGGACGCCAGCCCTCCAGGACACCAGCCCTCCAGGACCCACTTTGGGCTCCCCTGGACCCGGCCAACTGAACAAGAAACATTTTTTAGCAGAATTAGTAGCAGAAAGTCGGGCTGGGCTCCTGCAGCGATCGCCCCCTGCTGGTGGAAGCTGTTGCTGCCCGGTGGCAGGCGGTGCTCTGTCTGACGCTCTGTTTGTGCTCCTTGCAGTCAGACCCTCCAGGTGAGGATAATCGATGACGAAGAGTATGAAAAACATGAAAACTTCTTCATCGTTCTGGAGGAGCCGCGCTGGCTGAAGAGAGGAATCTCAGGTGAGACATTTAAAACAAACCTACATTTTTATCCTAAACTTTGTGGTTATTCTCTACTTTAGAAAACTGCAAGTATTTTTAGTTTAATTTGCTTGTGCATTATTACACTTGAAATATGTCAAGTGTAGTTACACTTATACACTTAAAATTTACACTTATAGTTTGTTAAAACTACAATTTTTAATGTGTTAAACTAAAAACTAATTTATCTGTTAAACGTAAAAGTTAAAAGTAACTTTTCAGCATCTTAGAAGCTTCTCTTAAGTAAATAATTTCCTAATATTTATGAATAAATCATTCGACTGGCAGTTTATTTCACTTTGAGACATTTTTCCATATTTTCAGTGAATTAAACAGCCAGTAGAAAGTTATTCATTAATTTTAGCACATTTTTTCATACTGTATTTTTTAATCGCTTAAACCAGGAAAAACATTTTATTATATCTTGAGCTGGAACTAATATGGTGCTTCTTTTTATCTGTATATTATATCTGCCAGCTGTTAAACTTTTTATGTTTGTCATGAAGAATAACTGATGACTCTTGTGTTGTTTTGTCCTCAGCTCTGCTGCTTAACCAAGGTAAGGCTGATTATTCCTCCTGCTTCACGCTGAACCTCATTAGACTGGTCAGGAAATGTGGGTTCGGTTTAATCTTCTAATTATTTTCATTTTCACATAGTATATCAGAGCGTAATGCGGTTTAATCACAGAAAACTGTCAGAGGAGCAGCAGCAGATTTGTCTCCGATTAAAGGAGCCGCAGGATAAATTCAGCCTCTCAAGTGACTCATAATTTCTGTTTCACCTGCATAACTTCAGCTTTTTTTATTTTCACCAACAAGCAGCAGAAATCCCAGCACTGCACTGTAAAAACGCAAACTCTCACCGTGTATTTTTGTGTAGTTTCTAGTGCGAATGTCTTAGTAAACTTAAAAAAATACAAAACAAATTTACAAATAACTTTTCAGCAAAATATAGCAGCTTATTTAAGTAAAATATTTGCACAAGAAACTAAACAAGTGTCTGTTCCGCCCCCTGATTGGCTCCTTGGGCTATTTCTCCAACATGAGCTCTGATTGGTTGGCGGAGGACCAGTACCAGACTGGGCCAGGAGCTGCCAGATGGACTGGGAGTGAGTGTGAGCCCAGCAGAAACAGAAACAGTTGCTGCTTCCTGCTCTGCTCTGCTGCTCCTCAGATTAACTGGTTTCCTGTTTAACCCAATTTTCCTCTGGGATTAGAGGAGAGCTGGGTTCAGATTATCAATCCAGATTATCAATACAGATTATCAATCCAGAACACAAAGAAGGAGATAATGTGGCCAATCGGTTTGGTTCTATTGGTTAGATTATATTTATTCGACTCTCTACCTTTTATCACGAGTCAATGATCCATCCATCCATCCATCCATCCATCCATCCATCCATCCATCCATCCATCCATCCATCCATCCATCCACCCACCATCCATCCATCCATCCATCCATCCATCCATCCATCCATCCATCCATCCATCCATCCATCCATCCATCCATCCATCCATCCATCCATCCATCCATCCATCCATCCATCCATCCATCCACCCACCATCCATCCATCCATCCATCCATCCATCCATCCATCCATCCATCCATCCATCCATCCATCCATCCATCCATCATCCATCCATCCATCCATCCATCCATCCATCCATCCATCCATCCATCCATCCACCCATCCATCCACCCATCCATCCATCCATCCATGTTCAAATAGAAATCATTTGTCATCATGTAGATTTCATCCTCACATCCGGCTGAAACGCTCCAGAGTTCAGACCAGCATGTGATTCACAGGGATTAACAAAACGCTGGAGCCTAATCTGTTATTGATCCTGGATTTAGAGGGAGTCGGTGACGGCCATCTTTGAAGCTCATTGCTCTGGTTGTTTCTGTGTTTTTACCCTCCTGCCCCAGCTGAGGGGCAGCTGAGCGTCGAGGAGGAGGAGGCCCGGCGGATCGCTGAGATGGGGAAGCCCATCCTGGGGGAGCACAGCCGCCTGGAGGTCGTCATCGAGGAGTCCTACGAGTTCAAGGTGGAGGGTCATTGGTTTCCCTGTGCTGCCCTCTGCTGGCCAGCTGGTGGCAGTGCCTCAGCCCAGCCAAAGAAAACATGTCTGGAGCCACAAATGTTTTGAGAAAAGACAACCGTAGTTTTTGTATAAATAGCCACATAAAACTTAAAACACGCACAAAACAGAATTAATAAATTTTTTTCTGCAGGATGTGGAAGTTTATCTCAACAAAAAAAAGCATTTAATTTTCTACATTACAAGAAAATAAATGGTAAATATTACTTTTAAATTTAACATTTTCTAGGAAATCGCAGAGATGTTGAGAAATCTAGGAAAAACTTGAACATTTCTTTGTTTTTATAAATTAAATTTCTGAAATTGATGTCGCAGACCAATCTGGGTTTCTCCCATTCACCTGGATTTTCAGTCAGCAAACAGGAGATGACTTTAATTTTCTGCTGCTTTAGAATTGTAGTTTAGCTGTAGTTCGCCTGTAGTTTAGCTGTAGTTTGCCTGTAGTTTAGCTGTAGTTTGCCTGTAGTTTAGCTGTAGTTTGCCTGTAGTTTAGCTGTAGTTTGCCTGTAGTTTGGCTGTAGTTCGCCTGTAGTTTGCCTGTAGTTTAGCTGTAGTTTGCCTGTAGTTTAGCTGTAGTTTGCCTGTAGTTTAGCTGTAGTTTGCCTGTAGTTTAGCTGTAGTTTGCCTGTAGTTCGCCTGTAGTTTGCCTGTAGTTTAGCTGTAGTTTGCCTGTAGTTTGCCTGTAGTTTAGCTGTAGTTTGGCTGTAGTTCGCCGGTAGTTTGCCTGTAGTTTAGCTGTAGTTTGGCTGTAGTTTGCCTGTAGTTTGGCTGTAGTTTGGCTGTAGTTTGGCTGTAGTTTAGCTGTAGTTTGGCTGTAGTTTGGCTGTAGTTTGGCTGTAGTTCGGCTGTAGTTTGGCTGTAGTTTAGCTGTAGTTTGGCTGTAGTTTAGCTGTAGTTTCGCTGTAGTTTAGCTGTAGTTTGGCTGTAGTTTAGCTGTGTTTAGCTGTAGTTTGGCTGTAGTTTGGCTGTAGTTTGGCTGTAGTTTAGCTGTAGTTTAGCTGTAGTTTGGCTGTAGTTTAGCTGTAGTTTCGCTGTAGTTTAGCTGTAGTTTGGCTGTAGTTTAGCTGTGTTTAGCTGTAGTTTGGCTGTAGTTTGGCTGTAGTTTGGCTGTAGTTTAGCTGTAGTTTGGCTGTAGTTTGGCTGTAGTTTAGCTGTAGTTTGGCTGTAGTTTAGCTGTAGTTTGGCTGTAGTTTAGCTGTAGTTTGGCTGTAGTTTAGCTGTAGTTTGCCTGTAGTTTAGCTGTAGTTCGGCTGTAGTTTAGCTGTAGTTTGGCTGTAGTTTGGCTGTAGTTTGGCTGTAGTTTGGCTGTAGTTTGGCTGTAGTTTAGCTGTAGTTTGGCTGTAGTTTGCCTGTAGTTTGGCTGTAGTTTAGCTGTGTTTAGCTGTAGTTTGCCTGTAGTTTGGCTGTAGTTTGGCTGTAGTTTAGCTGTGTTTAGCTGTAGTTTGCCTGTAGTTTGGCTGTAGTTTAGCTGTAGTTCAGCTGTAGTTTAGCTGTAGTTCGGCTGTAGTTTAGCTGTAGTTTGGCTGTAGTTTGCCTGTAGTTTGGCTGTAGTTTAGCTGTGTTTAGCTGTAGTTTGCCTGTAGTTTGCCTGTAGTTTGGCTGTAGTTTAGCTGTAGTTTGGCTGTAGTTTGGCTGTAGTTTGGCTGTAGTTCGCCTGTAGTTTGGCTGTAGTTTAGCTGTAGTTTGGCTGTAGTTTGGCTGTAGTTCGCCTGTAGTTTGGCGATGACAGTGGAGGAAGTGAACGAAGTTGTTCGGTCCTTGTTGGTCACACTTCTAAATATCGCATCAGCATTTCCAGCCGCCCGGTGGGATCAGCGCGTCTCTCTCTGGTTGTTCACTGCGAAGGAAATTTCTATTTAGCTTCATGGCGTCAAACCGATTCGTTACATACGGGAAACGTAAACAGTTGGGTAAAATTTAAAACCTCAGGCCAGGTTTCTCCAGGAGGAAAGTGTTTCTCAGCAGCCTGGACCCCAAACCATCTGGAGGCTCAGCAATAAAGAACATTTAGCTTATAAAATTACATATTTTTCACGTTTCTTAAAACATTATGTTATGTTAGCTGCAGTGTAGCAAAGAGCAAATAACAGGGCTAAGACCCGCCTTCTTGCTCTGATTGGTTGTTTCTAATTAGTACTGAGGCAAAGCAGAGGAGCTTGACCTTTCCTCAACTCATTTGTCACATAATAAACCAAATGTGTCAAAAAGTACATTTTTTATCAAGGTTTCGTACTGAAACTGTAAAGGATCGTTGCTTCTGATTGGCAGAGCACCGTGGACAAGCTGATCAAGAAGACCAACCTGGCGCTGGTCATCGGCACTCACTCCTGGAGGGAGCAGTTTGTGGAGGCGGTCACCGTCAGCGCAGGTGAGGCAATATGGCCGACTGCGTCCCAGTGGAACTAATGTTGGTTTATTATCTCTAAACTCTCACGTTGCAGATGAAGTAATGAAGCACAGATAAGGAGATTTGTTTGGTTCAACTGGAAGCAGCTTCTGATTTAGGACATAAACTTTGTTCTATTCAAGTCAACAACACTGCAAAAATGCAAACTCTTACTAAGCATTTTTGTCTATTTTCTAATGCAAATATCTTCATACACTTAAAATAAGACAAAACTAACTTATAAACAACATATACAAAGTTGCTTTAGCTCAATCATTCTTTAATTTTTATAAAAAGCTCTTTTTACTTATAACACAGGAGGATCTTTTTGTTTTCTTGTTTTAAGTTAGCTCACGTCTTACTGATGTCCCAGGTTTAAATTAGAGTGTGCCCTCTAGTGGTAGTATCAGCCACTTCAGGCGGTATTTTATCCAGTCTGTGAAGGCTTTGACCTTTCGACCTCTGCTGCAGGTGACGGAGACGATGAGGAGGAAGGACGAGAGGAGCGGCTCCCGTCCTGCTACGATTACGTCATGCACTTCCTCACAGTCTTCTGGAAGGTTCTGTTCGCCTGCGTCCCGCCCACAGAGTACTGGAACGGCTGGGCCTGCTTCATCGTGTCCATCAGCGCCATCGGCTTCCTCACCGCCATCATCGGCGACCTGGCGTCGCACTTCGGCTGCACGGTGGGGCTGCAGGACACCGTGACCGCCGTGGTGTTCGTGGCTCTGGGAACCTCCATCCCAGGTGGGACTCATGTTTCTGTACAACGTTACAAACGTGCAGCGCGTTACTGTTAGCTACGGTACAATTTATTTGTGTTTAGCAGTTTAGCTTCTGTCAATTTTGAATGTATTTAGTGGTGCAGTATTGGCCTCTGCTGATTGTTTTGTGATTAGCATTTTTTCCAGGGGCTCAGCTGGAAGAAACTTCTGCCGGCTTCAGTGCAAACATGTATTTTCCACGACAACAATGGAAAATCCAAATATTTCAAATATTCTGAAAATATTTCCTCCCAAAAAAAACACAGGATCATAAAAATATCTATGATTTCATGGTTGTAAATCTGTGTGACTTGACACCTAAATTACTAATTTGTTATAAATATTGGAAGACATAAATTTTTCTTGACGACCATCGTGAAAAATGGCCGCCATTTTGAATTTTTAGCAAAGCAGACCCCTGTGATCCTGAGTGGCTGTTCGGTTCTGCTGCCCACAGGTGAAATATGTTCTGCTCCTCTCCTTGCAGACACTTTCGCCAGCAAAGTGGCCGCCATCCAGGACCAGCACGCCGACGCGTCAGTGGGGAACGTCACCGGCAGCAACGCCGTCAATGTCTTCCTGGGGATCGGCGTGGCGTGGTCGGTGGCCGCCATCTACTGGGCCATCAAGGGGAAGCAGTTCAAGGTGGACCCGGGTTCGCTGGCCTTCTCCGTCACACTCTTCACCATCTTTGCGTTCGTCTGCATGGCGGTGCTGCTGTTCCGGCGCCGGCCCTCCATCGGCGGCGAGCTGGGCGGCCCCAGGTCGTCGCGCCTGCTCACCACCATGCTCTTCATTGGCCTCTGGCTGCTCTACATCTTCTTCTCTAGCCTGGAGGCCTACTGCCACATCAAGGGCTTCTAGTCTCCTTAGGGCGCAGAGGCCGGTCCAACGCAACGCGACCACAGACACGTGTTCATATGTAAACAGATCATTGGAGGAAAAACTGAGCAGGTTTTAAAATGAGCTGGGCTGTGATGTCACACCCGGGCGGGTTCACTAAAACATATTCCCTCCTGTCTGCAGCAACTTTCATGTTTTACGCCGAGGAGGTGGAGAAAAAGAGTCAAATGTTTACAAACCGCTAAAATCACACATGTTTACCGCAGCAGGTCCTCCATGTGTGCTGTAAATAGACCGGACGCTGAAAACGTTTCAGAGGAGGAAAAATAGTCCCAAAATGTGATTAATTAGCAGGAAGTGAGTTTAGACGTGTCTCTTTAGCGCCTAGTCTCTGTGGGAGGACGGTTTTGCATGCACAAAACGCAACCAAGCTGTTGCACAGGAAATACCCAGATCCCCACCTGAGCCGTCTGCTCAGTTAGCATGCATGCTAATGGACTCGCCCACTGCTGCAGCAGTAGAACGACAGTATTAGTTTACAGAAAATCTGTCATTTCGAAACTCATTCCAGCCATCAACACGTCCACGTTGATGCTCGCATGGCACAGATGCCTTAAGGAAAAAAACTCACAGAAATGTGGTTTTCAGGCTTCTAGCTGTACAAACCGCCGCAGCTGTCTCTAACAGTGTTAAACTTTAGTTCTGTGCAATATTTAAAGCTGGTTCTGCTATAAAATAACACTGGATCCAGTAGAAATAGACGTTTGGAGAACAAGTAGCAGGAAGCACCAGATGAAATGTTATTATTGTTGTTCAGATTTTTAACTCAGAAACTCCTGAAACTAACAGCTGCTAAACAAACTGCGAGGAACAAAACCCTGAACCGCACAAAAATAAATTAAAAAACCTCCTCAAATTAAAATGAAACTGGCATTTCAGGGTTTTTATCTTCCAGGTGGAGGAAGATGCTGGGAAACAACGGGAGTCATAATGAGGTCAGGATTGTTTCAGCAGCAGCTTGAATCAATGAGAGATCAGTAAAAATCCTTTTTTATTTTGTAGCTCTTACATTCTGCAGACGTCAGCCTAAAGTTGCTCAACACGTCAACGCTGTTATGACATCGTGGCAGATTTGAGTCGTTTACCCAAAGTAACACTTTGTAAACTTTCTAAAAGTGATTTTGTATCTTTTCCTTGCAGGTGAAGCCAAGGTAGATTTTTTTTAGATTTCCAGGCGACGTTCAGATTAACATAAGCATGAAGAGCCGTCATCCGACATGTTAGTGGATTAGATTTTAATTTGTTTTCCACGTACCTGAGCCAATCCAACGGTTTAAAATATTCAAACATCGCAACATTTAAACAGCCTGCTGCCCCATATGGAAGGCTGAAACTGCCAAAATCAGGAAGAAATGTAAATAATTCACACATAGAAAATATGTCAAAATATTTGATTTTACTGTGGGACTGGATTTAAATTTTGAATCAAGTTAATTACAGGATCTGTAACTAATTAAGCATATTTTAATCTGACAAATTAAGCAACATTTTGCTAAATTATTGAATAAATTGACATAAATGACCAAAATACTTCCCAATGCCTTGAAAATGAAAAAAATTTTTAAAAAATCTTAAAGAAAAATTTGATTAACTGAGTTAAAATGATTACAGTATCAAACTCAATGTAATTAATTAATTAATCAAAAATAACACCTTAATCTCACGGCTCTAATATAAATAGACTCATTCTATAAATTAGAATATTATTTTTTATTCAGCTCTATTTTATATTTCTCTATTTTTATATCTGTATATTTATTTTATATTTATCACTTTTTTTTATACTTTTTCTGTTTTAATGTAAAACATTTTGTCTCCCACTGTTTTCAAAATTTGCTGTAGAAATAAAGTTGATTGACTATGAAACAAATTATATGGATTAATTAAACATAGATTGATGATGGAAAAGTCTTTATTTATGGTATGATGATTTTCCACTTACAGCTAATGAAAACATGACATTTAAAATTAGAGTTTTACACAGGATCAATAAAAAAAAACATGCTTGATACAGAAATGTGGGCTTAGTGAAAAGTAAATAAGTAGTTCAAAAGGTTGCTTTAATCTGACAGAATGTATATTAGAATATCTATCTGAACATTGCCACTTCCAGTTTATTTACATAATACTTAATATTTTAATACCAGGATTTATGGTTGAGTGGAAAAAAATCCCCCTATTTTACCTTTTTAACAATCAAATTGTGTGTTTTAAAAGTTTCTGTTTCTGTCATGAGATCAGTGGAGGCTCTTAAAAATAGTAAAAAAATAGTATTTCTTTTGTCTAAGAGAGGAAAAACAGAAAAAATGTAAACAAGACACTTCAGGATTGAATTCGCATTGCATAGATATCGATATATTTATCGATCCAATTATAAGTTTTTGCTATGTTTTCTCGATTTTGGCCGGTTCAGTCTTCCATCGCCGTCTTTCTGTTGATGTAGAACTATTTTGATGAAATGATTTATTTATTTTCTTAAAGATGAGCTGCGCTGCGGAGTGAACAGAGTGCGGCCGTTTTGTGCAATACGCTCCATGTTGTCTGCTCACGCCTCCTGCCGCAGTGTTTACCGTCTCTGTACATTTCTACACCCAGTCCCTGTGAGGGAGGCTCTGTAAGTGTAAGTAGCATGTTTACATGACGGAAGCGACAGTCTGGCTGCAGGAGAACTGAACAGAACCGGTTTGGACCGGTTCGAATGAACTGTTTGGAACGAGTCAGGACCGGCTGGAACCTGCTGGAACCAGTAGAAACTGGCTGGAACCTGCTGGAACCAGTCGAAACCAGTTATAGTTGGTCAAAACCAGTCAGAACTGGTCAGAACTGGTTGGAACCAGCTGGAGCTTGTTGGAACTGGTCAGAACCGGTTGGAACTGGTCAGAACCGGTTGGAACCGGCGCTCCAGACACAGGCCAGCAGCCAGAACCAGAACTGCTCTGTGTTTCCGTGAACTTCTGTACTAACTGTCGGCCCGTTGGGTCTTTGCTGTTCCTTAGATAGATGTGGTCACCGCCGCCTCGCCCCTCCCCCACTGTGTTCTGTGTTTCCGTGTTCCTCCGGACATGCATGATGAATCCGTGTGTTTGTGTGTTAGCAGCATGGTCTACCCTGATGGAGACGTTTTATTTTTTTATTTTTCTAAGTCAGTCTCCTACATTTGCACAGAAACGATGTTTCCTCCGTTCGGCTCATCCCCCGGTTTGTTTCCTGTGAAATCTCCGTGTCCGTGTTCGTGTCCCCCCTCCCCCACCCATTGCTCCTGCCCAAAGCGTCTCTGTGTGATCTCGTTTTATGTGATAATTAAAAAAGGATTTGTCTCTGCCTGAACCTCTGTAGGGAAACTGTACGACGGCGAATTAAGGCCGTTATTGATAGAGAAAAAAGTACATTTAAAAAAATTCAGCAACTTCAGGAAAAGCTCAGAAATGTTGAGATTAACCTGAGAAATATTTGCAGAAAAAACTTGACAATTTCTGAGTTTAAACATTTGAACACATTTGAGTTTTAGAAATAAGTTTTGCATTTATTTGGTAGTAAGAAAAATCTTGGAAATTTTAAGATTGAAAAAAAGTAGTTTGAAAAGTCAGTCTTTAAGAACAAAAAGTCTTATCTGCAAAATTTGGTAAAAAATTTTTTGAGAGATGAATCTAAACATTTCTTTAAAAAAGCGTGGAAATTTCTGAGTTTGAAAAGTCACAAGTTTGCTAGAAAAAAGTCTGAAATTTTCAGAATAATCTCAATAATAATTTAAACTTTTCAAACTTGTATTTTCTAGAAAAAATCTGAGATCAATCTGAAAATTTCCAATTTTTTGGGTGAAAATTCACTCCTTTTTTTCTATTTGCAATGGCCCTAATACGTTGTCTTAAAACTGACTGAGATATTATATGATGTGATAGACATATACATTAAGTCAATGTTCTAATAAATTAACTGAAGTTTTTTGTATGAAACGCAACAGAAAAAAATTCATGAAAAAAATCTTGTTTTTGAAAACTTGGCATGAGATGTAACGTGTTACTGAAAGAAAATGAAGGTCTTTAATCAAGTGAACTTGACCTTAGTTAAATATAGTTTATTTATTTTCAACGTGTGACGAGTCTGAGTCGTTATTTAAGCATTAAATAATAATATGATGTACAGATTCTCACGTAATTCCCAATAAACATATAAATAAATAAATGGCTCGATGAAGTGATTGATGTACAAAATATTGCATCCAGAACTTTCCCAACTTATTTGGTTATACTGTAACCTAAGTTAATATTGATCATTTTAAACAGTATTTATGTAATTTATCCATTTCAAGTCTATTTTTATTCTTAGTTTCCTTTTTTATTGTTTTTTCCTATTTTATTAGTTTTTTCATATGATGTATTTATTTGAGGACTTTTTTTCACTCGTTGCATTTATTTTTTATATATTCTGAATTTTTTAAAACTTTTTTTAAACACACTGTCATATTTTTCAATCATACATTAAACTGTTTCTTCCAAGCCATTTATTTATTTCTATGTTTGTTGCTAATTAGGTCAGTTTCTGAAAAAGTATTTGGTATTTTTCAGATTTCTTTTACTATCACCAGACTTGGCCAGAACTTCAAACTAACTTTGATATTAAAATTGTTTCATTAAAGTCAGAAATTGTGGTTTAATAAATTATAAAGAACATCCATAAAACTAGGTATTAATTGCACTTAAACAGAATTTTTATCAAATATTTTAAGCTTATTTAAATCAACAATTTGTTACAATTGATTTTAAAAAGTACTTAGAAGTAAAATAATCTGACACTAATAATAGTCAACTGAACTATTACTTTTTTGTTTGTTTTAATCTCTTTTAAGGAAATATTGTCTTAGAACAGTCGACTAGTCTTGTGATGAAGTTACTTGTAAATTAGTGTTGCATTATTTTTAAGGATACTAAGATATTTGCACTAGAAACTAGAGAAAAATACTTGGAGAGATGTTGTGTTTTCACTGTGTAGTTCTCAAGAGCAGCAACTTTTAAATCCATACCTGCTCTGGAATTTGAGGTCAAAGTTCAGGTTTTACATTTGAGCTTTTGTGATGCTAATCAGCTGCTCCCAGATGCAAAAACAATACCTTGTTTCCACAGTTACTCATCTCCAAATGTAAGAGCTGCGCATCACCCAGAAACAGAGAGAATAATTGTCCAAACAGATGAAAAAATTAATGAAAACAAATTAGAACTAACAAAGCTTCTCTATGGTGTTGCTGTATAGAACAATAGTCTGTGTGAAAGTTTTTTGTACTACTTTTCTTTTATCGGACATGTTTAGCTCGCTTTAACAGTTATCTTTAAATCTGGAAGATTTATCTTAAAGTATTAATGTGATTTGAACCGTGTTTAAATTGTGTGTATAGGTAATTTCACTCTGTCCAAGATTCACGTTCATATCTTAGTCCAGTAGGGGGCGGTAAAAGCACCAGCTGGTATGCTAACCGCCAACATTCCAAGACAAGAAGAAGAAGAACCTGCTAGCCGTTGGAGGTGAAGTCGTTGCGGAAAGACATGCGGGAGTTAGATTAACGTGCGTGTTAGTGGCGGTTAAACAAATTTATTCTGTAATTTTTTTTATTCCTGCCACTTCGATACGACCACAGGCTTCCGATAGAGACTGCCGGAGTCGGGTTTTCTCGAAGCGGAGTTACCAAAATCAACAGAGGAAGGTAAGGCCGGCTAACGCGTGCTGCCGCCCGCCATTGTTTATGACTCGGGCCTGGACTATTTCCTGGATTTAACCGTTTATTAATAGTCTTGGAACTCACGTATTTAAACACTTCTGTATTGGTCAGTTGTGTTTATCATTTAAAGTTGTTTAAACAGACCTGATTCCATTAGGCGTAAAATACGGAGATAATAGGCAGGGAAATAGGTAGCACAAATTTACAATTTACATTCCGCACCTCACTTTCTGTTGTATCAGTATTTGAGTATATAAATCTATTTAGAATGGTGTAAGAGATTGTTTTTTCGAAACTGTGGAGATCTTTATAAGGTCTAGTTTAGTAATATTAATATTAAAAAATACACAAATGCCGTTTGAGGGCCACCAGTCTAATAAGTCTGGTCGTAGTTACGAACCCTTTCGCTCAGTCCGTGTCTTTCTTTAGCATAAACTACTTTTTAAAAACATATATATATAAATATATGTCTATATTTTTGGGCTTAAAAGGGGCAGGTTTAATGGGTTTTAATGCAGCCATCATGGCGTCAGACCACCCGCAGCGGCGCCAGGCTCGGAGGGCTTTCAGACTCTCGGGTTTCGCTTTCTGTCACTGCATGAAGAATCCGCACAACACAAACGGTCGCAAGGTAAATAGTTTGCGGTTGGTTAACGGAATCCCGCAAGCGTTTTAGCTGCAGGCTAAGTACCGTTACCATGGAGACGGTCTGTTTACCTCCCGCGCGCTTCTCGGCGGGAGAAAAACGCAGCGACCCAAAAAAAGGGAAAAAGCTGAATAATGTGGTCAAAACCAAATAACTGGGATATTCTCAGTTGAAAAGTCATAATTTTGTGAGGAATATTTGTTTTTTTTCTTTTACAGTTTTCATAATTATTGGGATAAACTAAATATTGTAAAGATAGTAAGATATTCTCTGAAATTATAAAGTAAAAAATTGCAACAAAAAGTCATCTAATGTTGAGGTGTCAAATGTATAAAATGCACATAATGTCAGCTCACATTCTTGTTTAAAATGGTTAATAAATGCCTTTAATTGTGGAAAATTATAATGTTTTATTTATTTGCATAATTGTACAGTGTGTTAACAGTTAATGTCACCCACAGAATATTCTTCGACATATGTAATATTTCTTTGCAGAAATGTACTTTGTGGCCAATGTTTTATTTTTTTTAATCTACAATGTTCCCAATACTCTGTAAATGCATCACATTTTTGAACCTTTATTTTTAAAGGCATGAGTTTCTTTTTTTTATTATTTTAAACTCCATTAAACATTCAGAAGGATGCATCCCATTTCTTTCTTTACATAATGTATTTAAACTTGAGTTCATTAGAATATGCTAAGTAAATTAAATTTAAATGATTAGGTACCCCCTCCAATGGCTAGAATATAAATGTTAATGCATGAAAGAAATGAACATAGAATATGAGACTGTAATAAAGAATCTTTCATCATATTCTCATTTTGTACCATTTAAATGTTGTTTAGTCAAAAGAACAGTAGACATATTATATCATTTACTTAAAAAAGTACCAGAACCGTCTTGTTTTTCCAGTTGGACCCAGCTGTGTTTCTGTGCGTCATTGTGTTTTCATGGTTACTTTGTCCCAGCAGCTAAGGAGCGATGTCGTACTACTCGTCGTCCCGGAGCTCGTCCCGGGCCACCGACTGTAAAGTTTACGTCGGTGACCTTGGTAACGGCGCCGCCAAAGGGGAGCTGGAGCGGGCCTTCAGTTACTACGGGCCCCTGAGGACCGTGTGGGTGGCCAGGAACCCACCCGGCTTCGCCTTCGTGGAGTTTGAGGATCCCCGAGATGCAGAGGACGCGGTGAAAGGCATGGACGGGAAGTAGGTCTCATCCTCTATTAAATGGGTTTTAGATTAGGATTTCTGCTCCCTGAACTCACGGCGGCCCTTCATTCCCAGGATCCTTTGTGGCTCCCGTGTTCGCGTGGAGATGTCCACCGGCCTGTCCAGGAAGGGCCGCGGCCGCCCCAGCCGCCGCCAGTTTGACCCCAACGACCGCTGCTACCAATGCGGGGACCGGGGCCACTACGCCTATGACTGCTACCGCTACAGCAAGAGAGGCCGGCGCAGCAGCAGGTTGGGGCGGGGCCATGCTAGCCGCTTAGTGCCTGTCAGCTAGTTAGAGCAACGCTGACCTGGCCATCTTTCTGTTCCAGGTCCCGGTCCAGATCCCGGTCCCGCTCACGGTCCAGGTCCCGCGGACGGCGCTACCGCTCTCACTCCCGCAGTCGTAGCCGCAGCTACAGCCGGTAGGTCAGCGTGGAAACGGGCACAGCACCAGGAATGCTAACCAGAACAAAATCTGCATAATCTGGTTCAGTTAGCAGTTAAATAATCCGACACAGTCGGCAAGTCTGACCG
Organism: Poeciliopsis prolifica; assembly: GCF_027474105.1. Classification (NCBI taxonomy): domain Eukaryota; kingdom Metazoa; phylum Chordata; class Actinopteri; order Cyprinodontiformes; family Poeciliidae; genus Poeciliopsis; species Poeciliopsis prolifica. The sequence goes on from NW_026562379.1 coordinate 18,176,678, forward strand.
ACCGTCAGGAGTTTAACTAGCTAATGAACCTCTGCTGTTCAGGCGATCAAATATCAATAATCACAAAATCAACATCAAACCTGGAAACAACTTTTAATTTCTAAAAGGTAAAAACAAACGACAAAATAAATTTCCTTGTTTGTTCGTGGAACGAGGCGATATTCATAACAAACAACAAATAGGGTTAAATATTTCATAAATAACTGGCTCCTGGAGTGAAATTAAATTATTGAAAAAGAGAAATTAGTTCTAGTAAAACCGTCTGGAATTAGCCCGGTCCCGTTCTGTTGCTCACCGTTTCTTCTGTGTGTTTACAGGAGCCGCCGCAGATCGCCGTCATACTCCAGACGCAGAAGCAGGTGAGACCGCAGCGGCCCGACCGCAGACCCACCGTGACCCGCTGTGACCCGGCCGGTCAGTCGGTTCTGTCTGGTCTAATGAAAACATTCTCTGCTTCTGCATCATCAGGTCTGGCTCTCCGGCCCGGTCCAAGTCCAGGACTCCAGTGAGAAGGTATGCAGTGATCAGGACTGGGGTCAACAGGTCAGGCTCCTGTCTGACCTCTGACCCCACCCCGGTCCATCAGAACATTGTTGCTGTTCATTTCCGGTTCTCCTCACACTGATTGAAACTGTTTTGAGTTTTTACTATAAATCATTTTAATTGCTCCTCATATTGTTTGTTTTTTTCATTCTGTTTCCTTCTGAACTGGTTTCCAGTAAAAACACTTCAGCTTGTTTTAAGGTGACGTGGTTTAGTTAATATGCTGGGAATGTGACATTACTCAGCTCTGTCTTTTTTTCTTTCTCGTGTTTACAGTAATGCCTTCATGCTAATAAAATCTGTTTCTTCCTTGTGGAAGATGACCGACTTCCTTCCAAACTGGTTCCAGTTCTCGCATAAAGCTCATATAAACGGTTGGTTCGAGCTGAAGCTCTGATCCTCTGTGGCACATGTCTCAAGTTTTTACTGGACCCACGAGACTCTGGAGCTCACAGTTGTTTTTAAATATTATTTTATCAGTCAAATCAGTTTTATTTGTTACAAAAAAGTGAGAATAATATGTTTATTATCAACTGCAGTGACAGCTATTTCTTAAAATTTTGACGGTTTGTTAATCAGTAGTTTTATTTTTCTGCCACTACCGGCCCTTTAAGACTTTGTTGATCTCAATGTGATCCAAAGTGAAAAAGTTTCTCTGCTCATGGACTGAGCGAGGCGTTTCCAGTGGCTTTGAGTTGGAAACCTGTACTGGTTTTCCTCCAGCACTGAACTGGTTTGGTGCAGTAAAACTGATCCGGTCCTGGGAATGTTCCCTGGATGCGGAGCATCAGGATGAGTCCGGCGTGATAAATGTGATTTCTTCATGTTTAGTTTTTGTTATTGTCTCCCAGCCGCTCCAGGTCCCGCTCTCGGTCCGGCTCTGCCCCCAGGGGGCGCTCTGCATCTCGCTCCCGCTCTCGATCGCCGTCGGCCAACCACAAGCGGGCCAGGTAAATCCTCAGTGTGTGTGAGTGAGGCAGCACAGGGCAGTGGGAGGGGTGATATGTGTGTAGAGGGCAGGTGTTCAGGTCAGAGTCAGCCATCTTAGCCAGGGCGCCAACGGCCAGACGGAGGATCCGAAGACTCCACCACTTCCTCGCCGCTGGTTCAGGGAATGTTCAGCGGAAGGAAGACCTGAGCTCTTGTGCTCTCTGTTCCGGATCGGCTCTGATCGGGAACAGAGAGCACAGGAAGACGACAAGCTGCCACGACGCTGGCTCTGCTGGAGCCGCTCTTAGCTAACACAGCCAGCCAGACATTAGCAGAAGCTAGCAGACAGAAGGTACTTAGCTGAGTTTGGCTAGCCGAGGGCAGCTTTGCTAGGTGAGATCAGCTAAATGAGCACCAGTGGTGTGAGTTGGGGTGAACATCTTTGCAGAACGTTTTGTTTATTTTTCATATTTTCTTTAAAGCGTGTGGTGGGAGCTGAGCACTGCACAGACACCGCCGCTGATCCCAGGCCCAGGGTCTGCCAGCTGGCGGTGTGCACAGCCTGCGGGAGGGTGACTTAAGCGCTGACCTGAGATCAGCCTCCGCCGGCGTCTGACGTTAGACAGCGAGACAGAGGTCGACCTACCGACCGACCCCTCGCCCCTAGAGCCAGCCGGCCAGCCTTCAGAGCCGGGCTTTAAAAACCCGTTCCCCACCTACCAGAACCCCCCTACCTACCAGAGTTCTTCGCCTCGGTCTTAGCTTCTGAGCGTGAGACACAGAGCTGACGAGAGATCAGACTTCAAGAGCGTCTCCGAGTTGTAGTCGTCCGTCCTTCAGTCCTTTGATCCTTCGCTTCTCTGTACTTGTTGTTTCTGCCGCTGTCTCCAAAGGTAACCAACCCCCCACCCCCTGACTAAGCTCATGTTGATGGTGACAGAACATATTGAGCCGCTAAAAAGCGAGCATGTGTGGCTGGATGTGGGAGTGAGTGTGTGGACGTGTGAATGTGTGTCAGGCTGACAGGCAGGAAGGAGGGCGTTAGCCGCCCGCCGCCACAGCTTCTCATTCTGACATGAAATCTGTTAGCGCAGCTTAAAGGCGCAGCGCAGTCGACCCAACTGCCCAGATCAATGCGTCGATGTTCTGAAAATGTCGTACAAAAAAATCTATTTCACAGTGAAGCTGCAGCAACTTTTATCAAATGTTTTTTACATATTTATTTAAACGCACACCATGTTGTGACAGTTCAATATGACAAAGCTGGTCTGTGAAAACATCAGTCTCCTCCCTGCACTAACAGTGCTGCCTGAAGAAATGCACCAAAAACAAAAAATCTGACCCAGGAGGAGGGGCTTAGCGCTGTCAGTCAACTCATGTACTCGCTGCTAAATGTGCTCATGGCAAAGAAAACAGCAGTGCAGCAAAGAGCAAGTGAGTGATGGAGCGCCAAACACAGGATGATTGGCAGCGCTAAGACCCGCCTCCTGGCTTTGGCTGGTTGCCTCTAGTTAGTATTGGGAGGAGGCAAAGGAGATTTTTTTTCTCTTTTTATTCCAGATTATGAAGGTTGTCCTTCAGAATAAAGGCTTGTTGAGACCAAAACACCAAACTGAAAACTTTTACAGTCTAGGTTTTGGTGGAAAGAGAAAAACAATAAATCATTCAAAAGAAAATTATCAAGCTCATTTTAATTTGTAATGCAATTATTTGATGAATTGACTATTGTGAGAGACTTACTTGTTAATTGTAAATCACATAGAAAGCCTGAAGCGGCGGTGAAACGGTGTGATCCGGCCTGGACAGTTGGCTCGGCCGCGCCGGCCCTTTAAACTGACTTTAGTTCAGGTGGTTTTTGCAGTGCAGAGAAGCTGTAGGTGTGTCTCCCCGTCTGCTGCTGCCACAGGCTGACCCTGGTCCGTTTGTGTTTCAGTCGCTCCCGCTCAGCGAGTCCGGCCCGGAGCCCCACGCCTGCAGATGACTGAGCGACCAAGACTCAGCCAGCAGCAGCTGTTTTCCTTTGGTTCTGGTATCGGTCCGTGTCGTCTCTCTCTTTATTTCCAGATCTATTTTTGTTTAGTTTTTTTTACCGCTGGGACTGCCATCTCCACAGCTCCACATGCCCCAGGTTGTATAAATAGGAGCAGTTTTAACTGTTGCTGCTGTGTAAGCGATCCGTATTTTGAAAAGCGTAGCAAAGACGGGATGCGACACCTCGTTTGACTTTTAGCTGTAAAACTCAGAAATGGCAGGAATGGGCTGAGCAGATGAAATGAGTTGAAGTATTAAAACATCCTGAGTTTTTCTGTTGCTCTCCTCTTCACAGGAACACTTGTTGCTCTGCATGCCTTTAGATTCAAAGTCATGTTGTTTTCCTGCTTTCCCTTCATGAAGCTACATGAATAATGTGAGTTTGATACATTGCTCTGACCCGATTTTAAAACACAAGCGAGGCTCATGTTGGGGCAGCTGTTTGCTTTTCTTTCTGTTGTGTGGAAGTTTTATTTTGGAATAAATCTCTTCAACACATCCTGCTGCCGCTCTGCTGCGTTTCTGTTGATATTCTGTCAGATTCAGACTTTAACGTTGTGCTAATTCAATATTTTAAACTCTTCTCAAACTGTTGTTCTTTACCGAAATGCAGGGTAAATAAAAATGAGAACCAGAGGCCATGTTCAGGGTTTTAACTGTGACAATACATGTAGTGATTATTAAAATAAACTAATTCAGTAACTGAGCATTTTTAAGAAGAAATTTGCTAAAAGACAGCCATAATTAAATAAGTTCTGTACCAGGACAAAATTGCAAATTTCTGCCCAAAAATACTCAAATTTTGAGATTAAAATTTTTTTACAAAAAAATTTGGAAAATTGAGTTTCAAAACTTTGAAATGTTTTATTAAGGACTATTACTGGATAGTCTTCACACAGTAACACAGCGGATGACACAACTTTTTATTTGTGTGTAACCAGATGACATTGATTTCTACACACATTTTATGTTGAATTAATTGACTAAGTTTCTCCAGTTTCATGCAGGACAGATAGAAGTCATGATGTGTGATTCAGAAAATGTGATCACTGTTGGAGATAAGAGGAAAAGCATAGTTGTGGTTATGGACGCAGACAGGAATTTAAGCAGCCTGGAATCGTTGCCAAAACAGGATTTTCAGTCAATCAGGACAGAAAAATCATTAGATGGTTGTTTACAGTAAATTGTATTATGATGTTTGTATTGTTCTTGGTAAAGACAAAAGTTGAAGGTATTGGTAATTTTATATATCATGTTTTGCAACAAGGCAATACAAAGTGATAAAAATCAAATCAATCAAGCAGCTGCAAGCGATCCAAAATATACCAGACTGCAAGTCACTGTTTCTCTGTCTGTATTTAAACTGAATGCATCTTAAAGTAGCTTATTAGTTGCATTTATTTGAGTGACATTGGGGGTTAAAAAATATATTTCTAGAGGTTTTACTACATCACACTTTTTACTCTTACTGTACATTTTTGGACACTCTTTGAAGCAGAAGCCCAGATCCTGCTCTTGAGGTATGTATGCATTATTAGAAGGTTTCATATTTTGGAAAAGTGAATCTTATTTTATGGTCTAATTTTTCATTTCAGTTTTTAAAATCTGCATAAACAAGGGAGTGACTTCACTTTTCACTTGCTCTCAGCGTACAAACATTAAATTTAAACAGTAAAATTTCTTCCATGAGACTTAACGTGAATAAGGAAAGAAAGTTTTAAAGTGACAAATGCTTCAATGACATTCAAGTTTTGGGGCAGACCAACTGAAAGCTATGCCACCTCTTCTATTGGTTCAAATTAAAATCGACAGCCGCTTGAGCCTATCACGTATCGTTGCGTCACTATAATGGGCGTGGCGACGCATGCCTCGTTTTTCATGAATTTTCCGTCCATTTCAGTCGAACATTCTTTTAACCAGGACAACATGGCTACTGCAGCGAGCCGTTACTACAGCGAAGACGGCAGGGCAACAAAACGACAGAAAACCGACGGAATGGCCACAGTGAGTCCGCTGAGACGCTGCTTTTTGCTTCCAGAATTTTCGGACCAAACTCTGTTGGAGGGTTTTTTTTTCCCGGTGCACTTTTAATTCACTCGTGTTCGCGTTTGAAAGCGGTCACGACGCGGTTTCAGGTCGGCGGAGCGCCGCGACGGGAAACCGTTGATTCTCTGAAAGCCCCGCTTTAAAAGTGGCTAGCTTAGCTTCGCGTTTTCAAAATGGTGGGTTATAAAATACAGCACAGCTCCGCATGTTTGTTCCGATGCGGGTTTGTGCGGTTCGCTTTGAGCGGGACCCAGGGAGGGCGGTTTCCCTACCGGGCCTCCCCAGAGCCCGGCTTTGTTCCAGAACCGGGGGACGTTAGCTTGGTTCTGTTCGGCTAATTGGGCCCGAAGCTGTTTAAAGGAGCAGTTTCCCCAACTGTGACTCAGATTGAACTGCAAATAGAGATGCTGTCTGGATAAATGCTGCATGCAGATCAACTGAAGCGGCAGCAGTTGGTTCCCGTTCCTCCTGGGCCACTGAAACTGAACCTGAACCTCGGTTCCGCTAGAGTGGACCCTGGGTCTGCAACCAGCTAGAGCAAGGGGCTCTTACAAACGTCTTTCCCCCTAAAAAATAAATACCTTTTGCCCAACTTTTTAGTAATTTAATAGAAAAACAAATAGTTCTAAAGAGAAATTAAATGTAAGTCACTATTTAAGGTCCTTCACTTGCTAATGGCTGTAGGCAGGAACGATCCCCTGTAGCAGTCTGTGTTGCAGCGGTTATGTTGTAAAGCAGTTTCATAAAGAGAATAATAGATTTTATTTGTAAGAGATCTCAAATATCATCGAAGGTCTAGGAAACAAAACAAGCAATTACAATGGACAAAAATAATTAGAAAGTTTGAATAAATAGGAGATTAAAAGAAATATCTTGTAAAGTGAAACAAAAAATGAATGTCTTAAGATTCTCAGGATTGTCCACAACGTTGCGCTCCGTTATCCTTCCTTAGGCAACAAGTTGGACCAGTAAACCAAACCGGTTCTGTAAGCTGCTGTTTTTTCTACCCGCAGGGATATGAAGACCCACACAAGACCCTTCCTTCGGTGGTGGTTCACGTCCGGGGGCTGATGGATGGGGTCACAGAGGCCGACCTTGTGGAGGCGCTGCAGGAGTTCGGAGCCATAAGGTACAGAAGATTAAATCAAGGCAGTCTGGACTGTTTCTGCTGCATGTGACGTGTTACGTTTCACCTCCTAACATAACATGGTGACCATATCTAGAACAGAAAAGCTGGAAAACCACGTCCAGGTTGTAACTCAGCAGCTTGTTAGGCGCCGTATTTCCTGCCTTTTAATCACTTTAATGTTGACAGATCCTGCAGGCAGACAAGTGGCCTTTGTGTGGTTTGTTTGACCTCACAGCGCATGGTTGACTGAGTAGGTGTGTCTCTGCTGCAGCTCGTCAGTCAGGATGCATGCTGGGGGAATGTCAAACATTTGTCCCTGGTTGGACATCACCAGGATCTAAGGCTACTTCCACAGATCCATATCAGACTTATTATTTTCACATCATTGTTGTGAAACGGTGGCTCTTTTTGCCATGGTTATCTGATTGGAACTGGTTCATGCAGTAAGTTGCACCTGGCAGGTGTTGCTGTAACATCTCAAAGATCCTTTAAAACACGATTTATGACGTCAAACGAGCTTCACCAGGTAAATGCTGGCCTGGAGACGCCGTTGTCCCTGCAGCTGATCGGCTGATGCAGCCAGTCCTGATTAAATGAAAGTCATTGTTTAAGGTCCTGATTGGAGTTTAATCGCGTCTTCAATCAGTCGTCAACTGGAGTACACAGACTTTTAAAAAAAATAGATTGTTTTCTGAAATGGCAGTAATAAAGCCAAAAGTTGTACAAATATTGAACATTTTACTTTCAACCGTTTGGCTGTAAATCTGGTTGACAAATTTAGCTTCACTCGGTTCAGATTCATGAAATAAATTTAATTATTTGCCATTTTAGGCACTGAATAGTTGATAAAATGTGCTTGAGTGGTTAAATGAAAAATCTGCAGAATGTGCTGATTCATTGATTTCTAAAGTAATTGTTAGCTTTTGCTATATTATGCAAAACTATATGATGCTAAATCTTAAAACTCCAATATCTGAAAATCCAACATTTAGGTTTTACTGATGGGGAAACTATTTCCTGTTGATTTTAAATCATGTTTTGTATCATAACAACTGAATATTCAGCGAACACAAGAATGCTACTGTTTTATTACATTAAGGTGATTAATTTGTATCTTTTTAATGTAGTTTTAATATTGTACAGAAGGTGCAGCTGTAAAATCTGCAGAATTTGCCTATTTTTATCCGATTAATTGAGTCATCGTCAGAATTAATGATTAGTTGCAGCCCTTTAAAGTTGTTTCACTTTTTGTTTTGGTCTTTCAGTGGAAATGATGACAAAACCAAACTGGTTGATTCATTTAAACAGTTTAGGGAGTTAAATCTCCAAGGTTGTAACGAATGAAGAGATCAGAGCAGGAAACGGCGTGTTTATCTTCCAGCTATGTGGTCGTGATGCCAAACAAGCGGCAGGCCCTGGTGGAGTACGAGGACATGAACGGCTCGTCGACCGCCGTCACGTACGCCGCCGACAACCAGGTCTACATCGCCGGACACCCGGCCTTCATCAACTACTCCACCAGCAAGAAGATCTCCAGGCCGGGAGACTCGGACGACTCCCGGAGCGTCAACAACGTTCTGCTCTTCACCATCATGAACCCCATCTACCCCATCACCACGGTAACGGACACGTTGTTGGCCTAAATGGCATAAAAAAACAAACAGGAGAAGCTAAAAGAGCTGCAATAAAAACCAGCTGGCGTCGCCTTGGAAACGGTTTATTACCGAATTTATTCAGACTAAAATTCAGGTTCAAATTTCTAATTTATCACTGAGTCGATGCAATCTGCTGGGTTTCCTTGGATATAAAAACTTGAAGTGATTCAGTGATGAGGTGAAGCGATCAGAACGAATGAGGCGACGTTTTGTGAAAGGAGTGTTTAATCTGAAAGGCTCATTTGAGTTTTTGTTTCTTAAAACGTGACGGAGCCGAAGTGGTTATGATGGAAAAACCTGTCTAGATCAAATATCAGGAAGCCAGCATTCCTCCAACAATCAGATTAGCTGATTAGCTGATTCCTTTTTGCTGTTGCGTCAGAGTTTCAGAGATGGCCCATTTTTACGCTGTGCGTTTGCTCTCCCTTGCAGGACGTCCTCTACACCATCTGCAACAACTGTGGACCCGTCCAGAGGATCGTCATCTTCCGGAAGAACGGCGTCCAGGCCATGGTGGAATATCCTTTCTGTTTAAAGCCTGTGGAAATTACGAAGTTATCTTTCACGATAACCGAAAGAGCAGCCAGAGCCAGTTCAGTCAGTAAAAATGTCAGTCAGTCAGGCAGAGACTGTTATGAGATGGAGGATGAAGTGAAGAGTCAGGAAAGCTGAAGCGCCGTCGCCTCCTTAACTGTCGCCACGTTCGACTCGGTGCAGAGCGCGCAGCGGGCCAAGGCGTCGCTCAACGGCGCCGACATCTACTCCGGCTGCTGCACCCTGAAGATCGAATACGCAAAGGTACGATGGGACTCATGACATCTGAGTAAAGCTTGGATTCGGCTGCGATTCTATTAAATGTACCAAAGTCCAATATAAACCTCAGTGTCGGTCAACACTGACCTGCTGCACCAAAACCTCATTTCATTTTACTTCCTTTTTTTTTTCCTGTTTGGAATTCTGGGTTTTTATTTTTTTTCTTCTAACTTTAAAAAAAATTCTTTTGCATTTCTTTAAATAATTTTTTTTTTCCTGGAGGTTTAGTTCAGACCATAAATCGGAGCTTAAATGATTTTCAGACACTCTGGCCAATCAAAGCAAGAGTTAATCAGAGAATCTGTTCCCAAACGTTTCCATGTCACTGCGCCTCCATGACATTAACCTTTGACCCCTCAGAGAAACAATACTGGGAAAATGTGCAAAGAAACATCAACTCTTAGGATGTTTTCTATTAAATAATGATTACATTGGTTGGGCATAATGCTGACCTCTGACCTTCTGGTCAGGATATGATCACAATCCCGTCTTTTGATGATGAGAAAACATGTAATTTTTCTTTCATGAATCACATCAGGTTTCATTTGATCAGTTCTTGTGATGTTTTGCATTTTATCTGGTTTTTTCTGCTACAGCAGCTTGAGAATCAAAGCAGCTGCATGAATCTGACTGGCAGCCAGTCAGAAGTTACATTTGCATCAATTATTTCAACTTTTTTTTTCAATCAAATAAAATGTAACAAAACAAAAAGGATGTAAAAATTTTTAAATAAATGTATGCTTTTTCAGAGTTAAACAGCCACAACAGAAGAAAAAAACAACAAAAAGTAAACAAATAGTCTCGTCTTGTTGATTTCAACAAGACAAACGGTGTCGGCTTACTGGAGAACAACAGACATTTCTGGAGACGTTGCATCAAACATTCACCATAAAACACAGAATGTCAGTAAAAGATTAAAGCAATAAATTATGACTACAATAATAATAAAGAAGGAAAAAATAACAATCCAGGTCCAGATGAGTACATTATTTTGTTTGTATCTATTGAAAGGATCCCACATCCAGGAACTTAAGATGGTTGTCAGACAAAGGGTATCAAATTCTCCAAGATGGATACGGGACACCATTCCTGAAAACAAGGAGGGTTAGAGGATGTCTGTTCCCGCAGAATAACCTGTTCTGCAACCACTAAACCAAACATTACATCCTGCTGCAGAGACGAGGGAAGAGTAAGAGAATCTAGAGCCACACAAAATGAGCCAATGTTTATCCAGAGCTGGAAGTTTGCCATAAGCGTTACTATAAAATGTAAATGTCCTGCGCCAGAAGTCCAGAAGTTTAGGTCAGGAGCAAAGCAGATGATTTACATTTGTCATGATGAGGCACCAAGTTTGGCTTTTGAAAAGACGACGGATAACTGAATTGAATAAGTTTCTATCTAGAATGAATGGATCAGGTTTTGATTCTCAACAGACTCTGATCCCTCAGCTCATCTGAAATCTCACCTGGCGTCTCAGAAGCCCAGGCCTCTTATGATGATGAGATTAACGAACTGAGAAATTGGCTTTCTAGAGGTAGGGAGCTTTTTATGAGCTGCTGCACCAGTAAGGTTTCAAAGGGGGGAAATGCTGCCTGACAAAATTACAAACAAACCTGAAAAAGTGGCGAAGGAAGCAAAGTGATTATTGATCAATCCTGAACAACTAAAATGTATTTGTTTTAAATTTTCTCTTCCTCCTCCATATTGAAAAGCTGTTTCAGCGTTAAAGTGACGTTCTGTGTCGCTCCGTTTCCCCAGCCGACCCGCCTCAACGTGTTCAAGAACGACCAGGACACCTGGGACTACACCAACCCCAACCTGGGCGGCCCAGGTAAAACCTGCAGAGGGCGCCGGAGCGCTGCTGACCTCCGGTCAGTCGGCTCACTTTGGCTCCTGATCAGTGATGATTCAGGGTCTCCTGTGGGGCGGGGCGGTCTGGGTGGACGCTTACTGGGAGCTGACTGGGAGCTGGGATGTGCAGGAACACACTGGCAGCAGAAAGATGACACCCTGCAGCTACACTATTAGACTGGAAGGGCTTTTCTGCTCCGTTTCTGCTGGTTAGGATTCTTCATGCTTCTGGTATGTTATTGTTCCAGCTTGGCAACACGCCAACGTTTACACCTGATTGACGGTGCGGTTACCTGATGCTGTCAGGCAGCTGAGATTCAGCTTTTTTCAGCAGCAGGAACGCTCCAGTCCGTTCAGAAAACACATCACTGTGTCGGGATCGGAGTGACCTTTGACCTTTTTCATTCTGAAGCTCAGAGCAATAGAAATGTTTACCCAGCATGATGACCAGATTCAGCTTTTCTGGTCAATATTCCTCATGTTTTCCAACTTTATGCGATTAAAGATTTAATTTTACAATGAGAATTGATGGAAATAATCACCAGTTTAAGATTTACCTTCTTTGATTTTTGTATAACGTCGTTGGAGAAGTATTCCTTCTGAGTCAAGGTTTTATCATATTTAGCAAATATTTACTCTATTTCTGAAATTTAACAGCAACAAAACTCAGTTTTTATGATCAGAAGTTGATTTCTGAAACAAATAATTGTGTTGTGACTGTCGGAGCTCTGTCGGGGTTCTGATTGTTTAGATTTTTGTCCTGCGACCCGCCAGGTGGGATTTGGGCTGAACGTTTGGACCAGATCTTTATCGCTCTTTAGCTCGATGTAAACGAGTCAGACCAGCAAGTTTTTATTTCTCAAACCTCATGCAGAGAAATGAGTGTTTCTAATAGAGATCTGAAAATGTAACCATTTTGTTAAAGGGAGCAGAAATGACGGGCTGAATGCAGAACCGTTACTGGTTCAGTGGATGTTTGCTGCTGTTGAAAGAAGCTGCTAAGCAGGTGAGAACAGACAGGCCTTTGTTCGCCAGGCGTTTACTGACACGCCTCGCTGGCCGCTGTCGTTTGATCCAGGAGTGTTTCTGCTGCCAGCCGTGTTCCTGCTGCTGCACATCAGCTGAGCGGCAGGCGGCGCCACATTTTTTCTGTTTTACTGCGGCTGCTGTGGACGGTTATTTGTTCTCACAGTTCTAAACACACAGAAGCACCAACAGAACAACTCAGACATCTACAACAGTCACCAGTAAAGTTGATCATTATGTGGTTTCCTGTTTGGTTGAAGGGCTGGAAATCATTTCATGACATGAGATTTTATCTGAGAGGTGCACCGATACATCGGCCCCAATTTCCTCAATTATCGGTCGATACTTTACTGTGAAACCGATCTTAATAATGAACCACCAGGTCAGAGGATTTCTGTCTCAACAACTACAGCAGCAGGGCGACAGATTTTCACACAAGTTATAACCATAATATTGCTGCTTTAAAGAGATATGGGATAATAAAGCAAGAGCACATTAACAATAAACTTTAAATTGTAAAGAACATTTAACACTGGGCTTTTTAAATATCCAAAATATATAAACACATAAAATGAAAGTGCAAACAAAGCACCAAACTGAAGACTTTTATCATTCAACACACTTTAGAGACAATAACTCAAGAAAATGAAGATTATTTTATTGTGTGATTAATTGATTTATTAGTTATTGGGACATTTAGCAACAATTCAAGCTAATATTGGTACTGGCCAAAATCGGCAGGTCAGACTTTTTAAAGATCGGTCCAAACTGCAATCGGTGCACACCTACATCAGTCAGTATTGATTATTATGGATTTGTTTTGTTTGTTGTTTATATTTTTAAGTTCTTCCAAATTGGTGATTTTCTATCCAGTTTCCTCTGGAGATTTTAATCCCATCTTTGGAAACTTGGGTCGTAGAAAATGCTCCATATTTGTTTCAACTCAAGTGAAAATATGGTTAAAAGTTAATGTTCTGTTGCAAGATGGGAATTTGTTTTAGAGTCGTATAATTACTGGTTGTGTTTTGCAAGGAAGATATCGCATCAATCAAACATCATCTTCTTGGGGTTTTAATGACTGATTCATACAAACGCCTGGAGTCGAGTTTTTGTGACATAAAGACTGATTCTGGTCTTTTCCGCTGTCGCGTGACCGCAAATTTCTGGAGGTCACCTCTTGTTTTTAAAAAACAAAGAAATGGAAACGGAGGCTGTTTGTGTCTTAAAAAGCCAGACCCGGCTTGAGGATCTTTAAAAAGCGAGAGCAGAGGCATGGACCAGCATCAGTACCTGTAGTCTGATCTGCAGAGAACACGCATCGTCAAAGCACAGCCGCGCTCACACAGAGGGACAGAGGAGACACCCACCCACCCAACACGACGAAGTAGGACTCATTGAGCCACGGAGACGCGTTTGGGGCTCTGAGCTACACTCGGTCCCCCCCCTCCTGCCACATCTACAGCGCCTCACTGAACGGAGAGTCAAGACGACCCACAGACGATGCATACTGATACAGAACCCACCCACCTCCAACCAACACCACTCACACCGGAGCCACTGACCACCGCCCATTCTCTGCTCCTTCTCTTCTTTTTCTGCTCATTCCTTGTTTAGTTTTTTTTTTTTTTTAATGCCTTCCATGTAATGCAGGTTTGGCAATTTGCGGCTAAGAGGAGCCACAGCCCTCCCCCACTCTGAACTGTGCTCTGTGGCGGACGCTAAAGCAGGATTATTCCTCTAGAGACGGAGTCCCGGCTCAGCCGTCAGTGAGCGCTGCTGCCTTTGGTAAAACCAGCAGATGATGATGAAGAGGAGCAGGAGGAAGAGGAGGGTTTGGATGAAATGAAGTGAATGGAGAGTGAGGGATCTGCTGCAGCTAATGCCCCCCCCCCTCTCCGTGTTGGTAAACATGCAGTAAGTAATGCGAGACCCCCACCACCACCACCACCCTTCCAAAGCGCAACAACACACGATTCACATCCTGGGCTTTTTGTCAAAGGAGCCAAAAGTATTCATACTGACTGAGTTAGCACAGCTGGGTTCAGGTTTCCTCATTTCCCCCCTGACATTTACACGGACTGTTGTCTCTTGTGTGAACATGTAACGGTGAATAACATGGCTTCCACTGTGACTCTGATTGTCGCACCTGTACAGATGGTGATGCAGATGGCAATGGGAGCGGTGCAGGTGTGTGTGAGCGTACAACCCTCTTTACTTTGACTGAGCCATTTGTAACCCAGAGTGACTGTGTTTGGTTGCCCCCGTTCACCCGTTGGGCTCCTGCTCAGACCTGGCACCAACATCCACCCTGATCAAAGCTCGCTTCATCTAATCGCTACGTTTAACGTTCGGAAAATGTTCCACTGTCTCAAATCATCTGAGGAAGACATTGTGATTAAAATGTACATTAGAAATGTTTTCTGTGAACTGGCAGGATAATTCAGCGCTACATACCTGCTCTGTTTTATCCAAACATCCACTGAAGGTTTGTTTTACATTATGAAAACATAAACGTCTGAATTTTGCCACTGTTAAAATCATCAAAACACATCAGAATTTCAGATATTTCAAACAAACGGGTTGTGAGACATGTCCAGTTTTTACTCCATTTTTATTTTTAAGCAGTTAATTCACTCATCAGGCTGTCCTTCAGTTTAGCTTAACTAGCTGAGAGGCTAAAACCTTTCATCCCTTGGAGGAAACCCTCTGGTGAATATAAAACCAAGCAGCTCTGTGCCTGCTGGAGTCGGTAAAGCCTGGCGGGCTGCCAGGCTGATGATGCTGTGGCAGAAACCCTGGTTTGTTTGGTTTCTGATGAGGCTGCGTTAAACGCTGCAGGTTTCAGTCGTACTCCCAGGTCATGCTGCTGCCAGGTCTGAATGCGGCGTCCAATCATCTGCATCCACCTCATCCTTCAGCGTTTCTGCTTAACTCCACTCAAGTTGTCTTAATGGGCCCAGTCTGTTTGGTTCTGGACGGACAGAACCTGAAGTCAGACATGCTGCTCTTCCTGCAGTTTGTTGCATTTCACGCCTCTCCCCTCAACCCTGATCACCGAGGCAGTCTGACTGGCGTCCTGGTTAGATGGCGAGCCTTGAGCAGCATGTCTGCTAACCCGGAGCTCCGTTTAGCCTGGCGCTCCGTTTAGCCTGGCGCTCCGTTTAGCCTGGCGCTCCGTTTAGCCTGGCGCTCCGCCGGGCGGCCCACCGGGCGCTCGGCCCGTCGGCTCAGTGTTTGCTGGTCGTCCTGCCGTCACATTAACTGGAGTCCTGTTTGTGTGTCTCTTCCTCCTCCTGACTTCCTGTCTTCAGAAGACGTGAACGCCAACCCCAACAAGCGCCAGAGGCAGCCGGCTCTGCTGGGGGACCATCCTCCAGAGTATGGTGAGTCTGCTGACCTCTGACCCCTCATCAGACAGCCAATATCTCCTAGTTATTGAACAGCATCAGGTGAAATCCATAAGGGCAGCTCTATGATCTGTGCTTTGTGCTCATTTATTTTACTTTAAATTTAACTTCCTGCAGTTTGTTTTTACATTAACTAGAAAAGTTGACTTGTTTTTATCAGTCAGTTGTTTTTGTCAAACTTGTTGTATTCCAGTAATCTGAGCTGCTGCAGTTTCACCAGGTTAATTTGCTTCAGTACATTTTTAAGTGAATAGACGTTTGAAGTGGGATCTTCATGCTGGATGGACTGACGGTTTGCTGCGTCGTGTTTTCCTGCCGTCCTGTAGGAGGCGGTTACCATGGCTACGAGGAGAGCTATGGGTCCCCTCCCTACGAGGGCCGCCGGATGGGCCCCCCGATGAGGGGCCGCGGCAGCCGGAGCTACGGGCCGGGTTACGGGCCTCCGCCGCCGCCGCCCGGCGAATACGGCGCCCACGCCGACTCGCCTGTCGTCATGGCGTACGGGCTCGACACGGCCAAGATGAACGCAGACCGGGTCTTCAACATCTTCTGTCTCTATGGAAACGTGGAGCGGGTGGGTGAAGCAGCGCCGCGCTGCGGTTCTGACCCGGTCCGGTCACTGTCTGACCCGGTTCTGTCGTCCTGCCAGGTGAAGTTCATGAAGAGTAAACCCGGAGCCGCCATGGTGGAGATGGGCGACTGCTACGCCGTGGACCGCGCCATCACTCACCTCAACAACAACTTCCTGTTTGGCCAGAAGCTCAACGTGTGGTGAGTTCAGTCCGCCCTCTGGCCCCGCCCCCGCGGCGCTGAGGGGGCGTGGCCTGACCACGTGGCTCCGCCCCCGCAGCGTCTCCAAGCAGCAGGCCATCGTTCCCGGCCAGTGCTACGAGCTGGAGGACGGCACCAGCAGCTTCAAGGACTTCCACGGCTCCCGGAACAACCGCTTCTCCTCGCCGGAGCAGGCGGCCAAGAACCGCATCCAGCACCCGAGCAACGTGCTGCACTTCTTCAACGCGCAGCCCGACGTCACGCCAGAGATCTTCGCTCAGGTCCGCCGACGCCGCCGCTGGCGGGACGCCGTCTGAAACCACACAAACCTTCATGTTTCACCCTGATGTTTTACAGATCTGTGAAGAACTCGGAGTTAAGAGTCCAGTTAACGTCAAAATGTTCACCGGAAAAAGTAAGAACTTTAAAAGAAATTTTTTTAAGTGTAGAAATTAAATTCAAAGTTTAAAATAATTTTTTCTGAACACGAATTTCATCAATGCAGTTCTCATGTTTTTATTGGTACCAACATTGAAAAAATTGTAGATCTGATCAATATTCCCAATCAATGTCAGCAGATCTATTCAGTCTAGTTCTATGTGTGAACGTCATGATTCATTTGTTTTAAACTAAAACATTTCACTTTCTGAACCGATTTAAAGGTTTGCTGCTGTTTAGTTTGGTTATTTCTATTGGCAGTTCTAACTTCACTGATTGAATAAATGAAAGTTGTTTTATCAGATTAACATCTAATTGACTAAATCTGTGTTTTAAAAAAATTGTTTTATGTCAATTTAGTTGATACTAAATCTCAGATATCTGTATCAGATGTGAGAAAAGTGTAAAGTTTCACATTTTCCCATCAGGTGGGATCAATAATTCACTAACAGAAAAACTGAGTAAATTTCTGCCAGGAGCCTCTGATATGTTCTGGACGACTTCTAAACTTCTGAGTTTAAAACTTCAAAAATTTGTCAGCAGGAAAAAAAATAACAAAAAAATCTAGAACATTTTTTAGATTTGATGTTTATGACCACCTGAACCTTTTTTCCTGTCTTTAAGTGGCTTTTTTGGTGTTAACCCTCAGATATCGGTACCAGAACCATTCATTCCTGTTCTGGAACTGACCCTGCTGTTTGTCGCCAACAGGTGGCGCTGCTCCCAGCGACCGCAGCGCCTCCGGCCTGCTGGAGTGGGAGTCCATCAACGACGCCATGGAGGCGCTGGCGCTGATGAACCACTACCAGATGAAAAACCCAGGTGTGGGGGGCAGGCGAGCAAAGGGTCATCAAAGGGTTTGTCTCGATCACTCATCTACTATCTCCTCTCTCACTGCTCACTGTTGGTCCTACTCGGCTGAGGGCTGGGCAGGAGGCCCCACTAATGCTTTTCAAAGATGGACAGCTGTGTAATTGTCTGTTTGCATCCAGTTAAACGTGTATAAAGTGTAAACGTTGAGTTTTTGAAAATTGGCTCTCAGCCGGTTTGGACTAACTCTGAGCTTCATCCACATCCTGCCGCCCGACCGGACCGGACCCGGCCCGGTGCCGCTGCTGCGTCTCAACCCGTCCCTTTCTGTTGCAGGCGGACCGTACCCCTACACATTAAAGCTGTGCTTCTCCACCGTCTCGCACGCCAACTGAGACGGAACCGGCCCTTCTGGGACCAGAGGACGGAACTGGACCCGGCTGGACTCCATCAACCAGGACAACTTCATCAGTCTGGAGTTTAAACGGACTGCCGAGCTTTTAAATCCACCATCTGCAGCGCAGACGAGCAGCATAGTGTCGGTTTGTTTCCATCTGGTTGTCACTTTGACTTTTTGTATTCCAAGATGGCCGCCTGAGGCAGGAGCCACTTCAACGCTCCAAGGGCTTAATGGCTGAAGACGGCAGCGGCTTTCTGAACTTTTTATTATTCAATCGTGTTTTTTGTTGTTGTTTTAATTGTTGACGGTTTAGTTCTGTGAGTTCAGACCTGATATGCAGCTGGAGGAAAAAATGTTTTTGTTCTAAGAAAATAAAGGAAAACGCTCAAGTGGCCAGCGGCCATGTTTCTGCTGCTTCCCGAAAACCCCGGGTCCGAAAGCCCCGGGTCCGAAAGCCCCCGGGTCCGAAGGGTCCGAAAGCCCCGGGTCCGAAAGGGCCTCCTTCTGCTGTTTCAAACACTTCATTTAGAGTCACAATAGAACTTGCTTTACTGTCTCATGTGAAGAACAGGGAAACACTTTGACGTGTTTAGCGCTGCAGTTTTCAACTTCCATAAAATATATATTTTAGATGTTTGAAAGTATAACTATAGTTAGACTGGAAGACAAATTGTCTGACTTCTTTTTCGGGGCTAGAAAGAAACAACCAATCAGCCAGAAGGCGGGTCTTAGCGTTGTCAATCACCCTACATGTGGAGCTGTTAAAGAAACACTAGGAAGAAACATTTGAGTTTCTCAGAAATTTTGGCAAAAAATAAAAACCGTTTCAGCAGATAAGAACAAGAATAACAGCATCACAGTTAAAAGTTGTGCAGGGTGACTGCCATCCAGTCCGGAGTCATCCCGTCCTACCTAACAGTGATGGCGCCCAGCGGGGGTCCCTTCCCCCGGTGCTCCTTCCCGCCTGCCTCACCCAGAGAGCCAGGCGGTCCGTGGAGCCGGTCCCCGTCCCGCCTTCAGCTCTTGATGTTCCTCTTTTCTGCCGCCATCCGGATCACAGCCACGGGGGAACTGCTGCTCTTCAAATGGCGTCATTGAGACAAGGCTGAGCCACATATCTGCAAAGTCTTGTTTTGCGATTTTCGGGTGACTCACCCCGTACACCATAAGCTGTGCGTCAAGGACACCCCCCCCTGCCGGCAGGTGTGGGAATTGCGAGGAGCCGGTCGTTGCCCACAGATCTTCAGCAGAGCTCCACACAAATGTTTCAACATTTGATTTACTGGAGCTCTGATTACTGGATAATAAACATGTTTGAGACACCAGCTGATTCCAGCTCATAGTTTATCATGTAACCTTGATCCCAGGGGAGAGCGCGGACGCAGTCCCCCACTATCATAAATTGTGCAGTTGAGATTCTCCATGTGGAGAATTCACAGAGGTCAGATCGCCGCAGTGCAATGGCTGATCCTCACCCTGGGCGATCCACCTACAGGATCATGGAGTCACCCCTGCCAGGTAAGTATGTCCTTCATTCCTCTGACTGACCATTAACTACGTCACACTTCCGGTTCTGACTCACGGTGGGAGATTCAAATATTCCCTCCGTCACTTTAGGGTTTAATGTTTAACTAAACACAATCAGACACGAAGAGGAATAATAAGAATATAGAAGAGAAATCAAAATAAACCAACATATAGATGGTTTATAGCTCCCACAATGCATTGCGAGAATGCTGAAGCATTTTCATGCAATTTTAGTGTTTAAAATTTATTTTATTCCTCAAATTAACCTAAATATATTTAGAACTGATTAAATCTGCAACAACTAACTAATTTCTACTGAAATATCTAAAATATAAAGGAAATCAAAGGAAATCTTTATCTTGCATCAATAACGGGGTTCCTGGCCGCTCTGCTGCTGCCACCTGCTGGTCAGAGCAAGGAATGACATTAATAACAATAAATAAACCAACTGAATGAATGACAAACAGATACACTTTGTTTTATCGCATATTCACCAGAGTGATTGACAGCGCTAAGCCCCGCCCCTGCCTGGATGCTTCCCACTGACTGGAGAGTTTCTGCAGTTTGTACTGGGAGCACTGGGAGAGACAGAGGAGCTCGATTCTTTCTCTGATTGTCAGATATTTACGACGGCATGAAGACAGAAAGAATAAGATAGAAGTAAATTTCCACTCAGAGATTAATCTCAGAAGTCTCTGGATTTTCTAGAAAAATTGTGAATTTTCAGTTTTTCCTCGTTTGGTTTTTGCTCGGAAATTTCGGAGATGAATCTGATAATTTCTGAGTTTTTCCAACAAATTTTAAACATTTCAAACTTATAATGTATTATTTTGTCCCTTGCAAATAATCATCCATTGGAGATCAGAAATGTCCAATTTATTGAGATGAGTCTCAAAGTTATGAGTTTCTTGGTGGACATGTATTCTTACTGCAGTGTATTTATTATTGTGTTGTAACCCGGGCTCTCCGTCCCTAAACCTGCGGCTGATGGAAGACACCCTGCGGGCTCTGCGTTGTGTTTCATGATGAGGGGGGATGTGAGCAGGAATCAGACTCTGTTCTCTTCACACTTTGGCGCGTTTATTCCATCCACCCTGCAGGCAATAAACATACTGTCACCATTCAGTCGCTTTTCCTTTTGCACAACAATCAAACATCACCAGTGCAAACAAAGCAACTCGAACCGAACTGGCCAACCGAACAAACAGAAACGGTTCGGTAAATTAATCTGATGCACATGTTACACGGGCTTGCAGAGCTGCTGCTGACCTTGCAGGCAATAAACATACTGTGGTGCGTCATGTAACATTGATCCCAGGGGAGAGCGCGGACGCAGTCCCCCACTACCATAAATTGTGCAGTTGAGATTCTCCATGTGGAGAATTCACAGAGGTCAGATCGCCGCAGCAATGGCTGACCTGGGCGATCCACCTACAGGATCATGGAGTCACCCCTGCCAGGTAAGTATGTCCTTCATTCCTCTGACTGACCATTAACTACGTCACACTTCCGGTTCTGACTCACGGTGGGAGATTCAAATATTCCCTCCGTCACTTCAGGGTTTAATGTTTAACTAAACACAATCAGACATAAAAAATCCATTTAAATTTAGAAAAACTAAAAATGTTAAAGTTTATCCCAGAAGTTTTCTAGTAAAAATCGTCAGAGATTATTATTTGTTAATATACTTTTTTCTAATTAAAATGAGATTAAGCTCGGAAATTGAAAAAAGAGAAAAACAATGTTCTTTTAGCATAAAGTAGCAGCAGTAGAGCAAGTTGTGCTAATTGATCTCCTGGGCTTGAAATGAGGCTAATAAATTCAATATTTTAATATTTAATCCATGTTCTGTTTATTGTAGGCAAGAGAAAGTTTATGGTCTAATTCATTAATTTTGAACCGGCTGGCAGCCAGATTATAAAACTACACTTAGATGGAATCATTAATCCCATTTTATTTAATTTCAGTTCATATATGTTTCCTACTTCACTAAAGGTTAAAGATCTGAAATTTCATGGGAATATTCTTTAAAAATATCAGTTTACGTTTAAAGAACCTCTACAAAAAACATTTGTATTAGTTTTGCCCTGTTATCTCTATAAATGTTCTTTTATGTTGAGTAAATAAATAACTTCATTTTAACATTCATAACTTGACAGCATCAATAGTAAAAATCCTGAAGATTCATTCGCTTTTTTCTGTTCGCTACGAGCCTCATCGGCCACCGTATTAGAAGCTTCAGTAGCTGGAGATCCGCGTCTGAACGTTTCGTTCAGGTTTGTAGTTTAATTTTAATTGTCGTGTTGTTTAATATTTAGCTGGAGGGGAACCAGTGAAGCAGAGGAGAGTTTCGATAAGTTAGCTAGTTAGTCTCAGTTATCCAGGCTAGTTAGCAGGCTAGCTACCGTTGACGTTTCTATGCTAGCTAGCCTGCTAGCTAGCAGTGATGTTTCTTAACGTCTCATCCGGTGTCTGCAGGTCAAAGGGCGATGCTGTCGGCCCTGTTCAGATCAGCTGTGCCTAAATGTAAGTTTAACTGTTTGAGTCCTTCAGAGTTTTAAAAACTAAACACGTGGAGTTTAAATTTTAAAATCAATTTAAAACTGAAACGAGCTTTAAATGGAATATAGGTGAAAGGTCAATTTTATGGTTTGAGTCAAAGTTCTTAGTGTTTTCTTAAAATTAACAAAACATTTTTAACAACATAAATAAAATCAGGCAGACTTTGTTCCACAGGTTTCCAAATCGTGGATCGGGGGCCGTTTAAGGCCTTGAGGTGAAGTTGAGCGGCCCTCAATGTCATTACAAAAATGATCCTCCATTTTGGCTGTTGATGCAGATTCACATTTTACAAATGATTTAAAGTCTAATAAAAGTGAAAGGTAAACTCAAAGTATCAATCTTTAGTCAACCATGTTTGATGCAATTATTAGATTTCAGTGATTTTTTTCCTCCAGCGCAAAATAAAGCAAATTATGTTTTAGAAAATCAAGCAACACAAAATCTGTTGCTTGATTTTGACAGTTTGTTGCTGAGAATAAACACAAAGAACTGAAAATAACCAACATTTAAGACTGTAACGTTTCAAGTATAATAATAGATAAAGCAGTTTTTCTACCCAAATATTATTATTTTACTGTTTAAAAAAGAAAAATCATCGCACTGTAGTGTTTAAAAGTTTTGCTCCGTTTTTCAGTTTTATTTCTTTCCCTATCTTTGAATAATAGTTTACATGAGAAAAATGCTAATATTATTTCATAACATAAAGTTTGAACTGAAAGTAAATGACCAACAGCAAACTTATAAAAGGAATGAATAAATTCACATTTAGAAACTATTTGTGAAATTTTCACATATTTTCACAACCATAAACAAAATATACAAATAAAAAGATGGGGGAAATAATTACATGCGACGCAGTTTGTCTCCTCCGCCGGGTCAAAGGTCAGCTTTCCTCTGTGACTAAATGAATGAAATGTTTCTGTCGTTCAGACGGCGGGTTGTGGCGACCCGGCCCGGTCAGAGCCATGTCGTCCTCAGACGGGCCCACGCCGCCGTTCACCACGCTGGCCGTCAGCCGGCCGGCCGAGTCCGTCACGCACGTCCAGCTGCACCGACCCGCCAAGCTCAACGCCATGAACAAAGCCTTCTGGAGGCAAGACGAGCCGTAAATGAATGATGTCAACTTACATCATTCATTTACTTTTGGTCATTTTCTTTTTTTTTTAATATTCTATATTCAAATTGGGAATTAATTTTACAAGAAAGTTCTGTTGGGTTAGACTGTAATCAGTTGAAATGTTGTTTTTACCCTAAATTCAGAAACAAAAAGGTTCAGTCATTTTCAAGATTCAGTTTTAAACCAGGAATCCAGTTTCTACAAAAACTAATAAATAAATGTAAATAAATTTTAACTTCTTGGTAAAAATGTCATAAATTCCCTCAAACCAGGCGACTCTGGTAACTTTGGTTCGGGTAACCTTAACATCTCTGAATTAATTTTATTTGTCTGGATTGAGGCCCAAATCCCTTCAGGGTTGTAAACGCTGATGACCTTTGACCTAAACATTAAGGGGCTTTTATGGATTTCAAATGAAGTTAGGAAATTATTTTCAACTGACAAAATACTAAAGTGAGAAACCTCACTGGTGCAAATACGTTTCACTAACTTTCCCAAATTCTTGAAGGGTGGTGTATGTTTTCCTTCCACTAAACCTTCTGTGAATACTGTGTTTGATGTTTTCAGTTTTCTAAAGCTCAAAGACACTGAATCTTGGGTTTTAATTCTTTGTAAGGCTAAAAATAAGTTATTCATCATAAATTTAGTTAATAGTTTGTCTTTTTGAGCCGAGCTTTTGGTCATTTTATTGTTTGGTAACAAAAGGAGGTTTTTCCCGTTGCAGGGAGATGGTGGAGTGTTTCCAGCAGATCTCTGACGACCAGGCCTGCAGGGTGGTGGTGATTTCTGGAGCGGGGAAAGTCTTCACAGCAGGTGAGCGTCCACCTGGCTATAAACGGGCCTTTAACAGAAATGTTTATGGAACCTTTTGTATCAAATACACAATAAACAGAGACATGATGAGGGCAAACATTCGCTGCAGAAATCTAGGAATCTGTTTCCAGTCTCTGAAGTTTGTTTTTTTAAATACAAAAATCAACAACGACGCATTAATGCCACAAGGAAATATATAACAAACAGCAAGTGGACATTTCTGCCAAAAACAGCTAAACAATTTTACAAAAAAAATTTTTTTGATGAATTTCAGAAAAATTATAGAAAAAAAAAACAAGAAAATGTGCAAAAGAAGATTTCTGAATTTCAAATGTCAAATTTTTCAATAAAAATTTCTGAGACTTAATCTCTGAATTTCTACATTTTTGGCAGTAATGTACTCCTTTAATTGGCCGCTGTAAAAATCCCTCAAAGTTTTGGATCTGCATCAAAAATCAAGTTACTTTATTTACTTGATTTTAAGTCGGGTTGTTTTATCGACAATTTTGTCTCAAGTGAAAAAAGTTTGTACTCCCTCCCTGGTGGATGAACCTGAGATAGGAATAACAGACAGATGGCCACTCTGAGGTAAAAATAAACGGCACCATGCCGCCGCCAGGGATCGACCTGATGGACATGGCGACCGACATTCTGCAGCCGGAGGGCGACGACACGGCGCGGATCGCCTGGAACGTCAGGAAGCTGGTCAAACGGTACCAGGAGACGTTCTCCGTCTTGGAGAAGGTAAACGCCGCGAGAGAGGACCGGCGGTCAGAAAGGTTCAACGCTCAGGTTCTCTTCTTCTCCTCCAGTGTCCAAAGCCGGTGGTGGCGGCGGTCCATGGAGCCTGCATCGGAGGAGGTAGGGCGCCATCAAGATGGCCGACTGAAAATCCAGCAGTGACAAACGCAACAAAGACGTGACGTCACTGCTTATTTTTACCTGATCAAAGAAAACCTTCAATTAGATTTAACTTTGTTTTACAGTTGAATTGACCTAATTTGAAACTGCAAACATTTTATTAATTGGAGTCATTTTATCCAGGAAAGAAAAGTTCTGTTGTTTTTATTAGTAAAAAATTCTTCACTGTAAAAAATAAAATCTGTCCAAGTATTTTTAGTCAAATATGTTTGAAATAAGACAAAACTAAGTTACAAGTAAGGTAGAGGAGCTTGTTTAAAGTTAATAATTCCTTCATCTAGATGAAAAAGCTCCAGTTCTACTGCCAAATAATTTCACTAATGGAAAAATAATCTGAAGGTGGAACTTTTTTCCACCAATATTAAAGAAGCTTCCATATTCTTTTGAAAAAATACTTCTGTCTGTGTCATTTCTAGTCTGCAGAGATATTTACTGGCCTGAAGGTCGTTTAATTCTGGGTTCTTCCTGCAGGCGTTGACCTGATCACAGCCTGTGACATTCGGCTCTGCACCCAGGACGCCTGGTTCCAGGTCAAGGTCAGGAAACGGATCAGAACTCAGCAGCAGTTTAAATGGAAATCTGGAGAACAGACATTTTTACGTTTTGTCCACACAAAACTCAGTTTCATATTTATAAAAAAACAAACTGACTGGAGATTTGAGAAATTTTGATAATCAGAAAGTTTCAAGATAAAATAAATTTCTGAGCTCTGGAAGTTAAACGTTTGCTAGAAAAATAAATCTCAGTTTGAAAAGTCAAGTGTTTGGTTCAAAGCTAAATAATAAAACATTTTTTCTAATATTTCTGAGATCAATCTCAATTTCTGTTTAGCAGATTTTCCACTTTTCGATCACAGAAATGTTTTTCTGGAATGTTTCTGACTTTAGTCAAGATGTTTTTCTGGCAAATTTGAACTTTCAAACCAGTTATTCTTTTTCCCAGAAAATTTCAGAAATGTTAATTTTTTTTAATGCCTTAAATACAATGTTGTAAAAAGCAGAAATTTAGGATCCTGCGCATTGCATTCTGGGACAAGTGATGGAAGTTGTGGTCGTTTTGAAGCAATCTGATTGGCTGGCAGGTTTTGTGCTGCACTGCCCCCTATGGGTTGGCATGTTTAAAGCAACGCTTTGTGGATGAGAACTTTTCAGAAACCATTCCAGCTTCTGCCAGTTTTTCCTCCAATATGTGGCGGACATGTTTGTTTTGTAGAAACTGAGTTTTTCTTCTCTGGAGTTTTTTACCTTCCTGAACTTCCCTGTTCCAGTTAGCAGCTCAGTCTTGATGGTTCCGTTCTGAGTGGTTCCGATCCGAACCGTTTCCTCTCCGTCTCGGTTTCACAGGAAGTGGACATCGGTCTGGCAGCGGACGTGGGAACGCTGCAGCGGCTTCCTAAAGTGATCGGCAGCCGCAGGTAAAACCCCACCCGGTTCCGGACTCGGCCGTGTTTATTAGCGGGAACCCTGAGGTCAAAGGTCACGTGTGGTCTGTGCAGCCTGGTGAACGAGCTGGCTCTGACCGCCAGGAAGATGTTCGCCGACGAGGCCAAGAGCAGCGGGCTGGTCAGGTAAAACCCAACGTTAAGAAAACTTTAAATATGAACAACGAAGGCGACGGAGCTTTTATCTCTTTAAAAACTTTCCTGGTATTTTTTCCCAGATTTCATTTTCTATAATGCAACACATTTTCTGCCATGGTTATTTTGTCGTCGCTGCAGCCGAGTGTTTCCGGACCAGGAAGCCATGATGGCGGGCGCGCTGGAGATGGCGGCGGAGATGGCGGCGCGCAGCCCGGTGGCCGTGCAGGGAACCAAACTCAACCTGATCTACTCCAGAGATCACAGCGTGGCAGAGGGACTCGACTACATGGTACAGAGATTATCATCATGCTCATTTGGCCTGTTTGTCACAAATATATTCAGAGGAATTTGCTTTATTTTTTTGAAGTTCATATCAGATCTGTTTATTTTCCATGGACCTTTTGATGTTGAGTTTTATTGTTTTTCATTGGTGGGTTTTATAAAATAAACCGGGCTCGGTTCTGCGCTCTGGTCTGTGCAGGCGACCTGGAACATGAGCATGCTGCAGACCCAGGATGTGATGAAGTCGGCTCAGGCCGCCATGGAGAAGAAAAGCCCGAAAGAAACACTTTTCTCCAAACTCTGAGCTTCACTGCCGACGGCTTCAATCTCCAGATTATTCTCCAGATTAACGCCGACCTCCTGTGAGGTCGCTTTGGGTTCTTTTTGAAAACTAATTATGTTTATTTAATAAACTCATCTGAATGAATGTTTATGTTGCTAAACATCAGTCTGAGCCGAATCTTTAAAACAATCTCGAGTTTTTATTAAATAAAGGTGATAAATTAAAACGTCGGCGTCTGTTTGGCTCGGAGCTTCTGCAGCGTTTTCTGTGGAGGGAAATCAGAGTGAGCTGCGGTTCTGCTGCTGCAGGAACCCGGAGGCGAAACGCTCCTACCCTGTGGAACTCCTTGGCCCTCAGCCGGTTCCTGGCCCAGTCCTCCTGCCGGCTGCGGGCCGCTCGCTGCTGCTTCACCTCCTCCAGCTGCTCGTACAGCCTGAACACACACACACACACACTCTGCTCACACACTCTGCTCAGAGCGCAGACGGCCCGCCTCGGCCCCCTGGTACCTCTGGGTCCGCTGGTGCATCTCTGACAGGTTCCGCTTCCTCTGATCCGGATCGCTGATCCGAACATCGGCTCCGATCTGAGGACCGGAGCGGTGACCTGAGAGAAGAACCGGGTCGCAAAATTCTGTTAAAACCAAATCAGCAGCCAGAGCTGAGAGTAACTAGTTACATTTACATGAGTAACTTTTTGGAAAAAGTTTGAATTCAGGAGGATTTTGACTTTTTACTCAACTAATTTTGTTATGAATCATTTCTGCTCTTGATTTCTGGTTTACATGATTCAACCAGATTCACACCTGAAGCTTCTGTTGAAGTTTAATTAGTTTTTAATTTAATTAGTTTTTAACATTTTCCTTTGTCTGATTATGTTGAATTATTGTCATTTTGGTCTCATGATGAAATGATTGATAATTTGATCAGTTACTCAGAACTTGAATAAACTTTCTACTTTTACGTGACTAAATCTGTATTGTTTTTCTGTTTCTCTGGTCCAATTTCAGATTCTCTGTCCAGCTGAAGAAATTATGAGACAGTTACAAGGAATTTCTAATAATCTAGGAAAAAAGGTTGTAATAAGAATAAAGTCACAGTCGTAATAATGTGATTATAAACGTCCAAATGATGTAATAAAAAGTTGCATCATGAAGTCAAAGTAAAAATGTTCTGAGGTTGAAGTAGCGCTACCTGGTGGAAGTGGGCGGAGCTTCCTCTCTGCTCTCTTCCTGTCCTCCGTCATACTCTGGGACTCTGTCGCCTCCTTCCTGGGGACGGACTGGACCGCGGCTCTACCCGGGTCCGGTCCTTCAACCGGAACCCGACCGGGGGGTCCGTTCCTGGCGGCGGCCCGCTTGGCTTTGATCTCCTGAACGCGGCGGTCGGACCGCAGCATGAGAGCCCGGCGGCGCCGCTGGAAGACGTCCTGCAGGTCCCTGCTGGGACTCCAGAGGAACTCCAGGAGGGACGCTGGACACGGGGACCAACAAGATGGCGGCCATCATCAAGATGGCGGCTCTAGCGCCTCACATGGTGCTTTGATGTCTGTACCTGATGGCGCCTGATGAGCCAACGTGGATTCAGCCCCCTGGTGGACGAAGTGTGCAGGTTATAAAAAGGTTTATTTGTTCATTTTGTGACGCTTTTCTTGCAAATATTTCAGTTTTGAAACATAAATTTAGAATTTTTTCTATCTACAATGTTGATTAATATTCAGTATTATTCTGGTGATGAGTTTAACAGACATGATTTATTAAAGTTACTGCAGCTTTGATGCAAAGCTGAGAGGAATGAACCTCTATTGGCTCCGTTTCCATGGTTTCCTGTCCAGCGGTGATGCTGTCTGGACCGTCGCCGTCCCGCAGGTCCTCGCCGTCCCGCAGGTCCTCGCCGTCCCGCAGGTCCTCGCCGTCCCGCAGGTCCTCGCCGTCCCGCAGGTCCTCGCCGTCCCGCAGGTCCTCGCCGTCCCGCAGGTCCTCGTCGTCCCGCAGGTCCTCACCGTCCCGCAGGTCCTCGCCGTCCCGCAGGTCCTCGTCGTCCCGCAGGTCCTCGTCGTCCGTGGCGACCGCGTCCTGGAGCGTCGTGTCCGTCAGACTCACCAAGGTGATCTGGGATTGCTCCAGGATGCCCTGCTCCCCGTCGGACTCCTACAGAACCAGAAATCAACCCGGTTCAGGTCCAGCATGTTGGTTTCCATCCAGACATTTCACTCAAGAGTAAAAAGTTCTACACATAGCGCTACGCCAGCTGCTGCTTCCATTCACCTCGTTTTTTCCGTAAAATTCTCTGATGTTTAGATGAACGAACCTTGAAATGATTCCTGTTTTCTGTCAGTCAGACCAAAACATACCGGTGTGATTTCTGAGCTGGAGAAATCCTCCTGGCGTTCACCGCCTGAGACCGAAACTCTGGAGGATTCTGCCGAGCCCAGAGCGGACGCTTCCCCGCACCCGCTGGGCGGCGTCTCCGGGGCGGCGAGGGACTCAGGGGGTGGCGTCCCCAGGGCGGCGGGGGACTCAGGGGGTGGCGTCCCCAGGGCGGCGGGGGACTCAGGGGGCGGCGTCCCCAGGGCGGCGGGGGACTCAAGGGGCGGCGTCCCCAGGGCGGCGGGGGATCCGCTGGGCGGCGTCAGGACAGAGTCCTGCTGGACGCATTCGGAGATGACGAGCCGGGAGAAGGACTCCTGGACTTCTCTGCGGCCGCCCGGCTCCTCCGCTCTCAGCTGCTCCAGCGACGAATCGTCTGACGTGTTGAGGTCAGGAAGGTGAAAGTTCATAGAGGGGTCAGCGGTTTCGTTGTAGGTGATTTCTGGATGCAGCCGGTGGAACGAATCTGAGTGGAGACAGAAAGACGAGTCGTTTCAGTCCAACGTTATTTCTGAAGAACAAAAAATGTAGGACTGAAACGATTAACTGATCAATCGATCATTAAATTAGTTGACGATTATTTCTGTAATCAATTAATAGATATCTGGAGTGAAGAGACTCAAAAAGGCAATTCACTAAAACATCAACAGAGAAGGGATTAAACAAAGTGTGCAGACAAATATATTAAGATTTTGCATTTAAGATAAAAATTAACCTGCTGTACCCAGTTTTAGCTTCACCTGGTTAAAATTCAGAAAAGAAAATTGTTTCAATCACCTTTTGTCCTCTAATTATCAATCAGTGACTAAAACATGATGACCGGATCGACTCCGGAATGAAGGAATCAAAGCAACAAATGTTTTTGTTTGGGATTAACATTAAAATAATTCATGAAACTGCTCCTGTAATCCGTCTTTGCTGGAAAATAAAAACAACGTTCTAAATAAATAATTGTTTGTCCTGCTGGGAGCCGGTTAATCCTGGAGGCCCGCCAGGCTGATATAAACTGAGGGAACCCAGAATGACAGGAGTCGGGTTGAGATCAGAAACGGCTCCTGATGTTTTCTCTCACCAGCGGCGCCGTGCGGGTCCAGTTCCTCCAGACCGGCTCGGTTCTGCAGCACCGGGTTCGAGGCGGGCGGACTCTGAGCCAGGCGGCGCGGCAGCCATGATGGTTCTCTGGACTCAGATGCAGAACTTCGTTCACCTGAATTCAGTCATTAATTTAAATTTAAATTATCTTTAACTAAAAACCAGAAACGATCCAGAATGAAACGCATACCGGAGCTTCCACTGTTCTGATCGGCAGAGACCTGCGGCTCTCCCACCAGAACCCTCATCCGGGTCTCCTCCGGTAGCTCATCCGACCAGGACGGTTCCGACGCGTCTTGACCAGCGCAGAAACCCCGACCCGGATCGTCGGACTGTTGGGACAGGCGGCCGATCATCCGGCTCAGAGTGGAGTCCCAGCCGCCGCTGCGATCTGGCGGACCGGGCCTGGCACCGATCATGGAGGAATGAGCCGACGGCTGGCCGACCAACCGCTCCAGAACCGACAGCCTCTCCGGAGCCAAGCAGGACGGGTTCCGCTCCGGGTCGACGGGCCAGAAACGCTCCAAGCCGGGATGACCCGGGGTCGCCTGCTCCTGAAAAAGCAGAAAGGCTCAGGCCCATGGAAGCAGACCGGAGCAGGAAGTGGACTAGAGCGCAGGGCATTCTGGGTAAATACAACCAAAGCTAACGTGCTAGCCTAGCGCTAGCAACAGGAAAGGCTCTGTAGCCAAAGACTAAGGAGGAATCGTCCAGCCGCTAAAATCTGACGCCTCCATCTGGAGAGATGGAATCTCTCGCTCCGATTGCATCTTCTGATTGATCTGAACCTGGTTGAATGGATGAGTGACTGACCGGGTTCGGGTCCTGACCGGCCGCTGGGCGGCGCCGGACGTCCCGACGAGCCGAGGTCTCGTCCTCCATACTGGACGGCCGAGAGAGCGAAGAGCCGGACTCCTGCGGAGCGTCGCTGTCTGAGAGCAACAGCAGAGTTTTTATTGTTCCAGAACCGGGCCGGAGGCGGGTAGGCGGCGAGGGATCCGGATCTGGACCTGAAGTCGTTCCTGCGGCGCCGAGCGAGACATTGAGCTCTCTGGTGTATTTATCAATGATGCGCTGGATGATGCTGTCATTAAACACAGAGTCGACAGGCGGACCGGCCGAGTCCCGGAAACCCGCACAGGAAACGCCACCAGAACCCGGTCCAGTTGGGTCGAAGAGCCGAGGATCTGAAATCAACAGGAAGCTGGTCATCATAAATAAAAGCCCAACAGGAAGTCATAATCACCAGAATAAAAGCCATAATTAGTTTTATTCATAATTAACACAAGAAAAAAGTCATAATTAAAAGAACAAGTAATAATTTTGAGTCTTAAAAAGTCATAATGAGTCACAATATTACATTTTGTTGGATGATAAATTATCCCAGAAGTTATTTCCATAAACGTTAATATTGTTGTTTTGAGACCATTTTAAAATAATATAATAATAATAATAATAATAATAACTTTTTGATCCCAAAGATCAAAAAACTTTAAATTCTAATGAACATTTAACACAGGAACTGGACGAATTTTAAATATCCAAATTGATAAAACAGAAACAATAAAATGATATAATTGCCTTGTAAACTAAATGACCCTCCAAAATAAAAGCTTGTTGAGAGCAAAACACCAGACTGAAAATTATCATCCAGTTTTTGGTAGAAAGATGCTTGGTTATAACTATTAGAATAAGTCATAATTTAGAGAATAAAAGCCGATGTTTCTGTTTTCTTGACGGGTTTCGGATGGCGGTGAAGGTCCGGATGGTACTCACCGACGCTTCTCTCTGGGTCGGTGGAGACGTAGCTGCCGCTGGAGATGGTGGTGGAGGAAAGGATGTCGGAGCCGTAGGACCTGCAGGGAGGCTGAGACAAAACTGGACTCGGTTTGTAAGGAACATGTCAGCAGCAGCAGCAGTTTAAACAGCTGAAACATAGAAATCATGAATCAGGGTTTTAGTCTAGACTTAAAGGCGCTCTGTGTCTTTAAATCGGATGTTTTTCAGTTTGTGGTGCACAGAAACTGAATGCTGCTTCTCCATGTTTGGTTCTGTTCGCTGTGCTGCTATGGTAACTGGGTTCTCACCTGAACCAGTGAGAGCAGGTAGGTATTAAATAGGAGGGGTCCCAGGACTCAGCCTGGAGGAACCCCACGTCACTGGAAGCAGTCCGGTACCAAACCAGTCGGACTCACTACAGCGGCGTTGGATGCTGTGCTGAGGTCCAACAGAACCATTAAAACCAACAGCCTAAAACTTCTGATACGTTAGGATCAGAACTAAAGGACTGAGCTCAGTTCAAGTGTAGAAACCCTCATGAAAACGTGTTTAATGGACACGCTTCAGGTTCTGACGTTTCACATCATCGCTCAGTACACAGACACACACACACAGAGACACACACACACACACAGAGACACACACACACACAGAGACACACAGAAACACACAGACACACACACAGAGACACACAGAGACACACAGACACACACACACAGAGACACACAGACACACACACAGAGACACACACACACAGAGACACACACACAGAGACACTCACACACACACACACACACACACACACACACACACAGACACACACACACATAAACAAGCTTCTCCAGCATAATCAGCGGCGGAGGCGTTCTCTGCCTCCGCTCAGATTTGGCTAGTTTTCATCACTGATCCACAGCCGGTGGATCTCAGAGGGGATTCACAGGCAGACAAAAACCAGACATGAAGTTAAATCCGTCTGACTGCGCAGTCTGATTGGCGCCGTTACCTCTGAGGGGGATCTGGAGCTCAGAGCTGCAGGACCGAGCGAGTCGGCTCCTCTTCCAGAATCAGAACAAGGCGGTGACGTCGCTTTCATGGCTGAATCTAGAAAACAGGAATTACAGCATCGCTGCAGTTTAACATCTTCTCTCTCAGCAGAGCTTGATTCCTGTGCATCCTACCGGAATCGGACGACTCTGGAGTCATTGCTGCTCCAGACAGCAGTCGCTCCCTCCAGGGAGGACGGCAGGAGGTCTCCGACCCGACCCGGCCCCGACCAGAACCATCCTGCAGGTTAACATCTGATAGGCGTGAAGGAACGCCGTCCTCCAGGCCTGAAGAGGCGACCCATCTCCCAGCAGAGTCCGCTCTCCAGCTGGACACAGACCCAGACTGTCTGGTGTCATGGACTGAACCGTCGGAGGGGGAACGCGTGTCGTCTTCGGTGTCTGAAAAGACGACTCGTCTCCTGGCAGAACGACACGGGAAGTCCGCCGGGATGGAAGGAACGTCGTCTTCTGGGCCCGGAAAGGCGACCCGTCTCCCGGCAGACTGAGGCCTAGAACCTGAAAACACAGGAATCATCAGAAGCTTCTCCTGGTTCAAATACTGGACGGAACGGGTCTGGAACCACAGGCGTGTAAGCGGACCTGTAACCCGACTCGTGTTGACTGGAGTGTCCACCTCTTGGATGGCGCTGAGCTCATGTTGTTGAGGAATCATCCACTTGAAACCCAGTTTGACCCGGGTCACTGGAGGCTTCTGCGTCCGTGGAGGATGGAGGAGTCCAGAAGGTTCTGGAGGAACGACGCTCGGAACCGGAGGAGCTTCGAAAGGAAAGCAGGAAGAACAGAACATATTTTAAAACAATTAAACCCGGATAGATGTCCGGCGAGCGAGCCAGGAGTTAAACTACGCAGAAATGAACCATCAGTAATAATAATAACAACGTTACGCAACGAAAGTCAGAGTTAAAATTCAGTCGAGGATGTTGGAGCTACAGACTCTGTGATGTGGAGAAGTTATTTTTCTTCTTGAGAGTTACGGTGAAATTGTGCAGAATGTTGCATGAATTTCATGACTAATGACACACACACACACACACACACACACACACACACACACACACACACACACACACACACACACACACACACCTGTTCCTGTGAGACGGGGCTGAAGGGAATCGTCTCCGTCCTCCGGCTCCTCTAAGTGGGACAGACGTCCTCCATGCGACTCTTCGATGGCTCTCAGCAGCGTTGCCAGCAGCTGCAGCCGTTTCCGCTCGGCTTCCTGCGGGTCCCAAGATTCACTGGGAGAATCAGAACCGCTCTGCAGAGAACAGCAGGAGGTCCTCACTCAGCGTACACACAAGTCCTGCAGCTCTTTACACAATATTAGAAATAAACTAAAGTAAGATCATTTCTTTCATAAATTAGAAAATAAACATTTTACTGCCTAAATGCAGCAACATAGTATTTCTTCACCTGATAACTTGTAGCAGCAAAGGATTATTTTGATTAGACAGTAAAACATGTTCCAGGTTGAACATATTTACGCATTTTATCTTAACGCAAAATGTTTTCTGAATGTTCTTTCAACAAATTGTTTTTTTGAGTCTTTCTACTCCAGTGAATCAATCGCTGAATTAGTTGTGATTACGTCATTGATTACTGAAGCCACTCACTCGTCCATCGGCGTCGATCAGAGCCTGCAGCGCCTCCTTCTGCCTCCTCATGCGCTGCAGCTCCTCCTCCGCTCTGCGCCTCTCCTCCTCTTGCTGCTCCTTCTGCAGCGCCAGCGCCGCCCTCTGCGCCACCACCCGCCTCTGGGCCTCCTGCAGCTCCCGTCTCCTGCGGTCCGCCTCTCTGGAGGTCGGGGTCATCGGGTCAAAGGTGGCCGAGGTGCCGGCTGACCCGGCGTCGGGTCGGTACGGCATGGCAGCGGGCGGCGAGGCTCTCGGTCTGTCCGGCAGACGCTTCGCTACTCGCTCCGGTTCGCTGCCGCAGAGACGGATTACAGTTACATTTACTCCAGTAACTTTGTTGAAATAATGAACTTTTTTAACTGCTTTTAAAAAACGTATTGAGTGAATGATCAAATTATCAATCATTTCATTAATAAAACTACAAGTAAAAAATACAGAGTATTAAAAAAACAGTTTTCAAAAAGTTTCTACTCTTAAATTTCTGGATTTTTTTCCCACTGAATGAAAAACAAACATGAACCAGAAAGTCATCAGACTGATTCTGTTAATGTTTCATCAGTTTTCTATTGAAAGAAACTGATTTTGAACAAGAAAAGTGTTTTTATTTTGTAATTATAAATAATTATTTTTATTCTGTTCTTTAAAATAACAAAATTTGATGATGTAATTTTTAAGTATTAAATGATTGATAATTTGATCAGTTACTCAGTACTTGAATATAAATGTTTTACTCTCAGATGAGAACAGTTTTTGGATCCTCTGCTCACCTCCGGCTGTCGGCGAGCGGAGCAGCGTCTGGTGAGCTGAACCGGTTCGTAGTGGACGGATCCGACGGTACGCTGGAGCCGCCGCTGCTGCTGGAAGCAGGAAGTGACACGTCTGAAGGGTGACTTTCAGACGGGGGAGCGAGGAGCACAGGGTGAACGGGAGTCCTCAGCGAGGCGGCGGTCAGGTTGTGGCGGATCCGGAGAGCTCGCTGGTATTCCTCCAGCCGCTGCCGGGCCACTTCCACGGATCTCTGGTGAATCCTGAAAGATGGCCTTCGTTCAGTCGGGCTGACGGAGCAGCGCCGCTTCAGACGGAGCTGAAGGAGAAACGAGTCGCACCTGTTCTGCTCCAGCAGGCGCTGCTGGTACCGTCGGAGCCGCATGGTGGACACGTCTTCCTCTGCAGAAGCCGCCGCCTGCAGGAAACAGGAAGTCATCACTGAATATGCAGAAAATAAATGTCAGCCAGTGAAAATTTCAAGATGGACATTAAGAAAAAATTTTCCCCCCAATATTTATTACATATAAATATATATTATTGGTCTCATATAAATTATATTTCCTAATAATTTTTTTCAAGATGGCCACCATGGTCAGCGATAAACATTAAGTTCTGCAGTAAAATCGACAGCAGATGTTGCTAGTGCTGAGCACTAGCAACCAAAACGTTCAGATCATTAACCTCTAATTCACTAAACATCCAAACACATTAAACGCATCAGCAGAAACTAACCCAAAACTGCTAAATAAATATAAAATGATGGCAGAAGCTAATGCTAACAATGTTTTGGTCTGTTTCTCCTCGTTTTCTTCTGTGAGACTCGCAAACAGAAAATCCCACTTTCAGGTTTGGAATCAGATTTAAAGTGGAAAACATGATGCAACATAATTTCATCAAAGGCATAAAAATATGTGGCATTTTATGGCAATATCTGGTGTTAAGGAATTAAAAAAAGAAAAGAAAACATGAGCTGAACATTTCATGCTGTCCACACTTTAAATATTGCAGGAATATGCTGCAGTAATTCCACCACCATCCTGTTCGGACATGCTGGACCTACTTCTTCCTCAGAGGTTAAGCTGATCGGGGAGCGGTCCTGGACAGGAACCTGTGGTTGGAGGAGCAGCGCCTCCTGCTGGGCAGCAGCTCTCAGCTGCTCCCGCTCCCTCTGAGCCTCCTGCAGCATCTGCTCCAGCTCAGCTTTTTGCTCCTCCAGCTCCTGGAGGAGAGCAACCTGCTGCTGCTTCTCCACCTCCAGCTCCGCTTCCTGTCAAACAAACGGTGAAGACTTTCAAAATATAAGCCTCCATTCCGTAAGTCAACACTTTATCATTATAGGACTTAAAATGGCCTCAAAACATCAACATTCTCATTTGTTTCATTTCTGGGAGAATTTGATATCAGGACAAGCCAACAATAAGACATTTTAACCGTTCCTCTCACCCGCTTCTTCCGTTCTTCTTCGGCTTCCTGGATTCTGCTCAGAAAATCAGCAGGGAGTGAACGTTCTGCTGCGCGTGGCGGTTCTGCTGGTTCTGCATGAGTCAAACACAC
This sequence comes from Poeciliopsis prolifica, assembly GCF_027474105.1. Lineage (NCBI taxonomy): Eukaryota > Metazoa > Chordata > Actinopteri > Cyprinodontiformes > Poeciliidae > Poeciliopsis > Poeciliopsis prolifica. Next base: position 18,213,877 of record NW_026562379.1, read on the forward strand.
AAAAAACACAAACAGTTGAAATAGAAACATTAATGTCAGAGAAAAATCCTGATTTCAGGAAATGATGCGAACGGCTTAAAACTGTGATCATCGTCATGAGTCTATCGGAGACAAAGCAAACAGACGCACTCGGTGCTGGGGGCTCACTGAGCGGCTCGGGGGTCAGAGATCCGGTTTCGATGCTCAGGTCTCGCTCTGGGATCAGCTCTGTGTCGACAGACAGAGAATCCGCTGCAGGATCTCGGCTGCGGCCGTTGATCCAGTCGGTCCTTTGGTTCCGGATCCGATCCAGGAGTCTCCGGAGCGCCTGTCTGGGAGGAGTTGCGCCTGCGGGAGAGAGTTTGATGTGAAACGAGACGCAGACTTGACATGAAGGGAGTTTTCAGCCAAAACTTTGTTCACCATCTGCTGCTTCCTGCTCTCCGCCTTCAACTTCGTCCCCAAAGTCATTCTGAATATTTTCTGCTTTGGGCTCGGCATTTTCATCCACAGTGACATCCAAGTCCTGATCCAGGTCCAGGTCCTGGCCGGAGCTGGATGAGGCTGGGAGAGGCTCCGGTACCAGCTGGACCACCAGGTCACCTTTAACCCCTGAGAAGAGAAACGACTGAGATGCAGAGAGGCTGAGGACTAAGGATGCGTTCACACCGGCCCAGTCTAATCCGCTTTAATCCGACTCCCCTCCGGTTCGCCAGAAACTCCGGTTTGGTGGTGAGATGTGAATACTAAGCTAACGCTGGCCCATGTACAAACTTCAGTCTGGGTTCAGCTGAAGTGAACACTGGAGAGATCTGAATGCATAAGAAGCAGCCCTCACGTCTCTCTCCGGTGTACATGTCCTCGAAGGCGAACTCCAGCTCCCTCTGGAGTTCCTCCCTGGCCTCCTGCCTCTGGTAGAGAGGCTGGAAGATCTGTGGCGGCATCCGGGACACCTGCTGCCTCCGCCGCAGCAGATCCGTCTGCTGCAGGTGCTGCAACTCCACCAGGAGGCGATCCCGGTCCTGAGACCAGAGGCTGCTGTTAAAACGTCTGCAGCATAAAAACTACCATCTGTTTCAGAACTGGAGGCGTACGTGCTCCAGCTGCTCCCTCCTCAGGGCCTGCCTCCCTCTGACCCGGGCCTTCTCCAGCTGCTCCTCCCTCCTCCTCTCCTCCTCTCTCTGGAGATCCTGCAGCCTCCTGGTCTCCAGGTCAGCTTCCAGTCTGGCGTCAGGCTGCAGAGACGACCAGAGCTTAAAGTCGGCAGACATCAGAACCAGAAGCAGAACCAGAAGCGGCTCTCTGACCTGCAGCTCCTCCGGCTCCTTCGCCACGGCGCTCTCTGGCATGTGGTAGCGTGTGGCAGCGAAGGCGTTCAGATCCGACCTCCTCACCATGTGGGACTTCCTGGGATCGATGTCCTGCTCCAACCAGGAAACAGTCAACACTCAGACAACACTCTTCATCTGACTGCTGTCCTAAAGAAACAAACTGATTCCTGAGTCCTGCAACCACAGCTAGTTTTATTGCAATGGTTCCACAAAATATGGTGATAAAACTTTGAGTGCCGGTTGGCCACCGATATTTGGACCAAATAAATCTGCTAGAGTAGGAAAACGGTTGAATTTTGCAGGGAAAGCACCTGGAAGGGATCAGGCGGAGGCGGCGGGAGTCTGGCCACTTTTGCTGATCGTTCCTTCTCCGTCTGCAGCGCCTTCTTCCTCGCATTGATGGATCTACAAATGAAGGAGGGAAGTTATCGTTCTGAACCAACTCAAATGTTTTAACAGCTTTCAGGTCTTACCGTTTCTGTCTCTCCTGCTCTTTAGTCTTTTGGATCTTGAGTTCCTTCAGAGCTTCACGGTAACGCTCCTCTGCTTTGGCATGATGCTCCTCCTCCCCCTGAGCTGCAGCTGCCAGCTGAGCTTCCTGAAACAGGAATATAAAACTTTTCTTTTAGCTTATTACGTTAGCCAGATTCTGGCTCCACAGCATCGTGTTTCTCACTGCTAAGCTAGGAAGCCTCTGCTAGCTCACGGTTTCCGTGGCGCTCCTGTGGCTCTGGCCGATGAGCTGCAGGCTCTCCAGATACAAACTCTGCAGCGTGTGCAGCTTCTCCCTCTGACGCCTCTCCCAGTCCTCCCTCAGCTGCTCCTCCAGCTGCTGCAGCTCCTGCTGCCGGCGCTGCTCCACGTCCCGCCGGATCTGCAGCGCGATCTGCCGCTGCTGCTCCCGCACCTGGACATCCAACGCACAACGTCATGTCAGAAACTGGTTTTGGACGAAGTTTCAGAACCAACTCCTCACTGGTGAAGAAGGGCCAGCAGCGCATGCACTTCCTGCGTCGGATGAAGTGAGCATCCCTACCGCCCCCCATCCTTCAGACCTTCTACAGAGGGACCATCGAGAGCCAACTGACCAGCTACATCTCCATCTGGTCTGGGAGCTGCAGGGCCTCTGACTGGAAGTCTCTACAGAGGGTGGTGAGGACAGGGGAGAAGATCACGGGGGCTCTGCTCCCCTGCATCAAGGACATCGCAGAGAGGCGCTGCCTATCTCGCGCTCACCAGATCCTCTCCGACCCCACCCACCCCAACCATGGACTGTTTTCCCCCCTGGCGTCTGGAAGAAGGTTCCGCAGCATCTTGTGCAGAACAACCAGACTACTGAACAGTTTCTTCCCCCGGGCCATCAGACTGCTTAACGCCACATAACACCCCTCCACACACTCTCAAACCAAATCACCCCCCCATGGACATGGTCAATACATGCACTTTAGTTTAGTTTTTTTCACAACACTGAACCTGTGTATTCTATGGCACTTGTATTGTATTTATTTATTTATTGTGTAGTTTAAGGTTTTAGCTCTGCTACACTGGTAGCCAAGTAACAACATTTCGTTGTCAAGATTCACCTTGTGTTTTTTTTTTGTACAATGACAATAAAAGAAGTCTAAGTCTAAGTCTAAGTTTCAACATAGAAAGTACTCCTGTTCCTGCCATTCTTTCTGATTTTGGTTTTCTGGGGTTTTCTTCTTGTGAAAAGAGAGTTGTTTCTTTCCACTGTCACCATACGCTTCCTCTGGATCAAGCTGAACAGAGCTTATTTGTTCAAATAGGTAAATTTTTAACATTTCATTTTTAAAAGCACAGTAATTTGGTTTGAATCTGACTGGATTAAAACAAACAGAATAATTATTGAAATCTGGGTTGAAGCGACAGAACCTTCTGCTAAAACCAACCATTACCTGCTGGATCCGGAGTTTCCTCCGCCTGTCAAGCTCCTCGCGTATCACACGAGCCTCTTCGTTGGGACTCAATCTTAATCTCGACACTTTCCTCTTCATTTTCCTCAAAAATGCCACCGGGCACTTTCACAAAAGCCAGTCTGGATGCTAATTAGGCTAACATGACTTCTCTCAGAGTCCAAACCACGTTCCTTTCGAGCCGCCGCAACCATCGTAACGTAGTCCGACGGTTAAAGCGTGAAATAAAACCTTAGTTATGTCATAAATAAAAGAAAAAAGCAGCTAAGTGCTCTACTTTTTCAAATAGAACTCTAACCCGTTGAACAAAACCGACCGTTTGTGTTCCAAACGTCATATCCGGTGGTTTAAATTGACCGCCGTGGCATTCAAGCATTTTGGTTCCTACTTACAACCATTTTCTGGTTTATAAATCTATATTATTAAATTGTAATTGCATTAAAATAACAATAACTTCATTCCAACATTTTTGAAGCACTTAAGTCTTAAGAAGTCAATAGCCAATAGTACTGGAGGTGGGGAGTTACGAAAAATGTCAGGGGAGCTATGACATTGTGACACCGGATCTGCACCATTTTTCTTTCACCGGCAGACAATTCGATAACTTCCCTCACGGGAGGCGATCGATCACAAACTAAAATTGATCCCAGTAGGCTGAAGAATCTCATAATGAAGGGAGTACTAAGCTTACTTTGCCGGTTTATTCAACTGTACATTGCAAAAATAAATAAATAAATAAATAAAAATACAGTTTAGGAAAAAGCAATATAAATAATCCCCAAACAAGTTACTGACCGGGCATAAGTTTATGGCCTATCCCCACGGGAAAGCATGCTGCCGCATAAACACCTAATAAATGCTTGGGTAAAGAGAACCCTGTTATGTTTGAAGGTGAGCCCATTAAAATAAAGTGGGAGTGTTTTAGTGGTTGTTACCCGCCCGCTTGACGAGGACAGACTATTCAAGTGCCCCGGCATTTAAGTGATGCAGACCCTGTAGTTCTCGCGTTCTGAGGAGAGCAAAAGCAACACGGAGCTCCAGATCTGGCTAATTTCAGCGAATAACCGCTTTTATTCGGTTGTATTCTGATTAACAGGTGAGATTTATTCGATTAAATATTTTCTCATGTAGTTTCTGTTCTCTTGAGTTCTGGTGTTTATTATATTCCGTTGGACTAACGAACAGCTAATGTGAGCTAATGTTGCTATGTTGCCTAAAGAAAACAATGAATCCAGCTACAAATGATGAACCTGATGATGTCAAATACAACAGTCCATTTGATAAAAGAGCAACAAGAAGGTTTCTATTATTTTCCCGGAGCTCTGGAGGCAGATTGAAGATGTTCAGTTGAATCATAAATCATATTTATCCACCTCTAAACCAAGTTGATCACAAATATTTACATTTTACTGACAAAAAAAGGGATGAAATGCAAATTTATATTTTCGTAGGTTTTTAAGCGTGTTTTCTACAAGCACGAGCTTGATTGACAGCGCTAAGACCCTCTTGCAGACCCTGATTGGTGGTTTCTGACGGAGTGCTGTATTTCTGTAGCTATTACTGCAAGAAAGCAGAAAGCGTATCACTACTTTAATATATTTTTACTCAAGTAAAAGTAAAAAGTATTTGATAAAAAGTCGAGTCAAGAGCTGAGAAACTGATGAAACTATCAATCATTTGATGTTTAAAAATAACATCATCAGATGTCTGTTTTTCATTCAGTGGATAGAAAACCAAGAAATTTTATTCAAGTAAGAGTAGAAATACTTCATAATAAATTACTGAAAAATAAAAAGTACAGAGTATTAAAAATACTCCTAATTATTATCTTTTTTAAAAGTTACTCAAGTAAATGTAATTTTATAAATGTAATTAGTTACTATGCAACTGCTATCATGACATTATTTTAGCAAAAATATAAAAAATGAAAAAAATCACATTTTTATCAAAGCAGCTGCAGCTTTAACCCTTTAAACCAGCAGGAAGTGAGCTGATGGCGTTGGCTCCTCCTCTTCCTCTCCGCAGCTCCGGCCTCATCATGTCGGGCGGTCCGGCTGTCAGGATCAGCATCGAGTCGTCCTGTGAGAAGCAGGTGCAGGAAGTGGACTTCCATGGCACGGAGACGTACGTCCCTCCTCTGTCCATGTCCCAGAACCTGACCAAGCTGGCACAGAGGATCGACTTCAGCCAGGGCTCTGACTCCGAGGAGGACGGGGCCGACGGGGAGCCCAGGGACAGGGAGTGGGGCAAGCAGGAGACGGAGGAAGAGGAAGGTAGGAGGAACGTCTTCCAGCCGGAAGCGACGACAGACGTGAGGCTTCATGGTTGCTTCTTTCAGGCACGGTGAAGTTCCAGCCGTCTCTTTGGCCCTGGGATTCTGTGCGCAACAATCTGCGCAGCGCCCTGACGGAGATGTGTGTGCTCCACGACGTGCTCAGCGTGGTGAAGGAGAAGAAGTACATGGCTCTGGATCCGGTGTCTCAGGATCCGAGCGTCGGAAAAGTAAGCTGACAAAAATCCTCATCAAACATCAGAATAATCACCAGCTTTACGTTTTTAGTTTACTTCACCAGTTAGTGTTTATGAAACAAAGACGTCTCCTGGTCTTTAATTTACCGTCAATGAAAAGGCATCTACAATTATGTTTTATATCTTATGAAATATTCAGTAGATTTTTATCTGTTGTGATGAAGCTCATTTTGAAGCAAAGATTTGTTTTTCTCCTGTTTTTCCAGTTAATCAGTTTTGGCTGTTCTGGTTTGAGCCGGTTTGGATCTGTTTGGATCTCATGTTCACTTCTTATTTTAAAACAAAAACTATATGAAAACAGAGCAGATGAAATTGCAAATGCACATGATTTTTCTTCCTTCTGGCGCTGTTAGAATGTTCCGTTTGTCGGTTCTGCAGACGCCGCAGGTTTTCCAGCTGATCAGCAAAAAGAAATCTCTGGCCACGGCGGCGCAGCTCCTCCTGAAAGGAGCCGAGAAGCTCAGCAAGTCCGTGGCCGAGAACCAGGAGAACCGGCGGCAGCGCGACTTCAACGCCGAGCTGCTGCGACTCCGATCGCAGTGGAAACTGCGAAAAGTCGGAGACAAGATCCTGGGAGACCTCAGCTACCGGAGCGCAGGTGAGAAAAAACCTCGCAGATCAGTAAAGAACTGATGAATTCCAACACATTACTGATTATTTTAGCTTTTTAACCTCCGACTGACTCGTTCAGGTTCCCTCTTTCCTCACCCCGGAACGTTTGAGGTGATCAAAAACACCGACATCGATCTGGACAAAAAGATCCCAGAGGACTACTGTCCGCTGGACGTCCAGATCCCCAGCGACCTGGAGGGATCGGCTTACATCAAGGTCTGCGTCCCGGCCGCGCAGAAACATGTTTCCACATTAAACTCTGCTGTGCTGGAGAGATCAATCAGGATTAATCAGGATCAATCAGGATCAATCAGGATCAATCAGGATTAATCAGGATCAATCAGGATTAATCAGGATTAATCAGGATCAATCAGGATTAATCAGGATCAATCGATCCATGATGTCACCAACTAATTTACCTATCACTGAATGTAGTTTTAGTTTCATGTCAAAATCTATAAAAATACTAATTATTAATTTGTTAATTAAGTAATTAGTCAGCAGAGCTTTTCACATGTTGATGTAGTAAGTAGATCAATAACGAGGTACATTGCCAGATCATTGATCAGCATCAATATTCTGAAATCCACTGAACTTTGATCCAGAGCCGCACAGCATTCTGGGAGATGTAGGAAAAGGAAAGTCTTTCTCTACCCCCCCAACCCCTCCCTTCAGTTACCTAGCAACAACATCCTGATGAATTTCCAGCCGCAGTTTGAAATTAACTGCTTAAAAATTATTATCTTTTAATGTATTTTTAATGTTCTATGAAAAGATTTGAACAAAAACCTTTTGATCCGATTAATCGATTGGTAAAATGATCCCTGGTTGCATCAAAGCTGCAAGTTGTCAAATCGGCTGCAGTGGAAATAAAAATGGCGGCTGTGTTTGTCCTCAGGTCTCCATTCAGAAACAGGCTCCGGACATCGGTGACCTGGGAACCGTCAACCTCTTCAGGAGACCTCAGAAAAGCAAAGCAGGTCCGGTTCTGACCCGGCCGGGCTCCGAACCAGACGGGCCGTCTGCTGACGTCCGTCTGCTGACGTCCGTCTGCTGACGTCCGTCTGCCTTCTCCTTCCCCAGGAACGCAGCCGTGGCACGTGAAGCTGGAGGCGGCGCAGAACGTCCTGCTCTGCAAGGAAATCTTTGCGCAGCTTTCCAGAGAAGCGGTCCAGATCAAAGCGCAGATCCCGCACATCGTGGTGAAGAACCAGATCATCTCGCAGCCGTTCCCAGGTCAGAACCCGGCCCGGGCCCAAACCGGGTCCAAACCGTCCGCTTCATCTCAACTGTAGATCGGTCTGAGATGTCCTTTATTTTACAAACTGGAAAAAGTGGAACGTTAATGAAGTATTCCCTGATAATCTGGAATAAAACGAACAATAAATATCCGATCAATAAAGGATCATTTCATTCATTTATTTTAAACTAATACATTTTGTTTATTTAAAATGCAACATTTTTAAATACATTTAAAAAATGTTTTTAATTTACCCGGGTCCACTAAAAGTGTGGTTCTTTACTGACTTCCTGTTCATGTCAGGCTGATTCAAAACCTCGTCCAATAAAGTTTCTGGGTTTTCTGCTGTTGCTGGAGGAGCTAAAGTTTCTTTTCCGTCTCGTCGGCGTCTGCAGGTTTGCAGCTTTCCATCTCTCTGTGCCACTCCGCCGGGGAGAAGAAGAGCAGCCGGGCGTCTCCGGAGAAACCCAAACCGGACGACCACCTTTACGTCCTGGAGCACAATCTGCACCAGATGATGAGAGAGGTGACGGTGCGGCGCCGCAGGATGTGCGAGTCGGACTCGCGGGAAGTGACCCGCTGACGTTCTGCCCGTTTCAGTTCCACAAGCAGCAGCTGAGCTCGGTGGTGATGCCGCATCCGGCCAGCGCGCCGTTCGGCCACAAGCGTCTGCGGCTGGCGGGGCCGATGGCGTACGACAAGGCCGAGATCGCCAGCCTGCAGCAGAGCGAGGGGCTGCTGGAGAAGATCATCAAACAGGCCAAACACATCTTCCTGCGCAGCAGGTAGCGCCGTCGTGCTTTAACTAGGCCAGCAATAAACTGCTTTTAGCAATTAATCACATTCTTGGTTTTTAAAGATTTAGTTTTTGGAAAGTCTGAATTTCTTTTGTGATCTCCTGAGTTTCTGCGGTTCAGAGTGATGTCAGGACGGCCATCTTGTTTTACAGCTTGTGTTTGTTTTGATTTTGAATTCAGAACCGAAACAATTCATCGGATGAATCAATTTTTAAATAATTGTCAACAAATGTATTGATTGATTAATCGTTAAAGTTCTGCCACGAGACAAAACAATGCAAATCTTTCTTCTTGTTTATTGAGACACCAGTTACATATTTTAAATTAAATGAACGATCAGAGCGCGGAGCCTTGCGGCTCCGGTCCTGCTCACGGTAAAGATGCGTTCAGAGGAATTGGTCGGTTTCTGACGGGTCGGTTCTGCAGGACGGCTCGGACCATCGACAGCCTGGCCAGCCGCATCGAGGACCCTCAGATCCAGGCCCACTGGTCCAACATCAACGACGTTTATGAGTCCAGCGTCAAGGTGCTCATCACGTCGCACGGCTACGAGCAAATCTGCAAGTGAGTCTGATGCCTCTGGGAAGGCAACGCTGTTCTTCCCTAATTAGTCTTTTTGTTTTGGATTTGATTTTATTAACCCAACAAGTTTTCAGTTTCGCTGGAATCAAAGAAACTGAATAAATCAGCAGCTGGAGGTTCAGATTTCCTGTCATTCTATCACTAATCAGACAAATTCAGCAGAGCGAGATTCCAGCAGCACGACGATCCCGAGGCTCAAAACTTGAAGATGTATTAGAAGAAAAACTCAGAAATGTTCTAGAATAAAACTGAGTTCCTGCAAAGCTGCTGGAAAAAAAGGAGAAACATTTTTGGATTCAGTTTTCTAGAAAAAAGTTTTGAAGTTATAAACTTCTCAGAACAAAACATGAACATTTCTGAGTTTCACAAATCAAAATGAGGTTTTTTTACATAAAATTTCTAAAAAAATAATTTTAGCAAATTTTTCATTTTTTTAAAAAGAAGCTGTGAGATTTTTCGGCTGAAATTTATTTCTTTATTCCATCGAAGCTGTCGGCTAATTCGGTTCAGTTCTGCATTTTATTGCGGGCGCCGTTTCGTTTCTCAAATTCACCGTCATGGTAACGGTGGCCGCTGTGCGTGCAGGTCCATCCAGCTGCAGCTGAACATCGGCGTGGAGCAGATCCGCGTGGTGCACCGGGACGGCCGGGTCGTCACGCTGTCGCACCAGGAGCAGGAGCTGCAGGACTTCCTCCTCTCTCAGGTACGGAGCCGTTCCGGAGTCGCTCCCGGAAGCGGCCGGCGTGTGACGGCGCGCCTCGTTTCAGATGTCGCAGCACCAGGTGCACGCCGTGCAGCAGCTGGCCAAGGTGATGGGCTGGCACGTCCTGAGCTTCAGCAACCACGTGGGGCTGGGCCCCGTGGAGAGCATCGGGAACGCCTCCGCCATCACCGTCACTTCCCCCAACGGAGAATACGCCATCTCAGGTGAGGCCTTCACCGACGCCGGGCCGGTTCTGTTGCAACAGCCAAAACCAGTGGAGGCCACAAAACGTCTCAACATTAACAGGAAAATGAGCAAATAGTTTCTCTATCAGTCTGTGATTCAGGCTGCTAAAAGTTGCATCCTGGGAAATGAAGGCAGACTTTAGACGTTCAGCCTGCTGGTTGACAGCTCCATGTTTCCCCCCTTGAACTGCTTAAAAAACAGAATGGAGTGAAAACTGGATGAAAGGTGAAAGGTCACACCACCAGCCTGGTATAAATATCGAAATATTTCAGATATTTAAACCAAAAAACTTATCAATACAGACTGGTATGAAATGCTTCAGCGTCCAGCTTTACTGCAAAACCCAAAAGGAGGATCAGTAGAAAGAAAATCCATATTTTTTCTGAATTAAATCTCCAAAAACCTGAAAAGTTTTTCTCCTTTAACTGAATAGTTAAAGTAAAGCAGGAAACCTGCTTCTTCAGATCAGCACAGCTTCCTGTTCTGATCCGGTCCTCTGCTTGCCTTGCAGTGCGCAACGGCCCAGAGAGCGGCTGCAAGGTTCTGGTCCAGTTCCCGCGCAGCCAGATCAAAGAGCTGCCAAAGAGCGACGTGGTGCAGGACGCCAAGTGGAGCCAGCTGCGCGGGCCGCACAAGGAGGTCAACTGGAGCAAGATGGAGGGACGCAACTTCGTCTACAAGATGGAGCTCCTCATGGCGGCGCTCACTCCCTGTCCTTAGGCCGAGCCGACGGTTTTCCTTCCACTCAACCTTCTCGCTCAGCTCCATCAGATTTATGTTGGATTTGAATGAAAAGCAAATACTTTTGTTTGCTGCTGTTTTTGAAACAACAAACCTGCAGGAAGATCTGATGTTCAAACACAAACCACAAAAAAAACAATCATTTTTCTACAGTTTCTGGTGCAACGATTGAAATGTTTTCTCTCATTTTATTTTCAGATGATCATAGATGCATAAAACTAACTTACAAAGAACTTTTCAGCTTGTTTTACCTAAATAATTTTAGGATTATTTAGGTCAATAATTCATTAATATTGATTTTAAAAAGTATCATTTTGATTGTTTCGCTCATAATCTGACATTTTTCCCAGATTATTAGTTAAATAATCTGCCAGTGGAACTAAAGTTTAATATTAAGGAATCGTTTAGCTAAAAAAAAAAAGCCAAAAAGTTACTCGTAAATATTTAGATTGAAACTTTTTCTAACTCAAGATTCTCCAGGCAAAAACACAAAATCTTAGATTTAATTTTGTTCGAGTAAAAATCAGTTTAAATGAGACAAAACTGAATTATAAGTCATTTAAATAATTGATTCTTCAATGTAGATAAAAGTTGTGGCAGATAATTTCACCCATTAGACATTTTCCCAAGTTTTGGTGAAATAATGAGGACGAAGATATTTACAGTAGAAAAAATAGTTACTTGGTGAAATTTTGTGTTTTTTAACTGCAGCTAAAAAGGAACAAAACAGACATACATACATATATATGCATCTACAATCATTTAAAAATAACATTTAACATGGAGGTTAAATGTTATAAGTGCTGCAATCTAGACTGAAATACTTTGTGTTTCTGCAGCTCGACGCTCAAATTCACAAACAGAAAAAGTTTCCTGTTTCAGGGGAATAAAGCCACACAGCTCAGATAAACTCAAACGGTTGGTTTAATTCGACAATAAATAAGGGAAGTCTGGTATATTTACAGTTCAGAATGTGAAAATGATTTTAAAATGTGGATCCGGGCTTCATAGGCAGGATGGACTCCGCAGGAGTTTATGTTTTGGTCGCAGACGCTGCAGCTCCGTCGCAGACGCTGCAGCTCCGTCGCAGACGCTGCAGCTCCGTCACAGACGCTGCAGCTCCGTCGCATCGTTTACTGCAGCGGGACAAACATGGGAATTTATGAGTCACAAACTCAAATCGTTACAGGATGCAAGATGTTTGCTGGACTCTGGGAAATCAGAAGGCAAGAGCAGAACTGCAGTATGTTTTCACTGAAAGGTTGAAACTGTTTGGTGAGAAGGAAACTCAAATGTTTCTGAATATTATTAGAGAAACAAAAGAATCATTTCCCTCCAAATTAGGACTTTTTCTCAGATTTCTAATTTTCAGAATTCTTTCACTTTTCTTAAAATTCCAACTCAGATTTAAAAGTTTTTCTCAGAATTCTGACGTTTATCTTTTGAACCATTTTTTTTTTCATTTTTAATCAGCTAAAAAAAGCTCAATTACTTATAATATTGAAACTCCGCAAACTCATGTTTTTTCCCAGAACATTTCTGACATTATTCTAAACTTCTGAGTTTTGGCAGAAATTTCCTCCGTTTCTCTTTCTGTCCAGAACAGCAGCATTCAGGCGGAGATTAAATTAGAAACTAGTCTTTTATTTCAGGGTATTGTACTAAAAGGGGAACATACGTGTGGATAGGTCCTAATCCAAGTGTCATGGGCCACTTTGTGTTGGACAAAAAAACTCCAGCAAGTTTTTTTTGGTTCCAAAGTGAAGAAATGAATCAAAACTTCAGTTTAACTTTCCAGCTGCTGGTTTTCTATAAAGATGATTTAAAACGTGGCCCGGACGTCCGCCCTGAGGGACGCCGTCCTCCGGCCAGTAGCGTTAGCGTAGCATCAGCCTTGGTTCTCCGGTGAGCATTTGAAGGCCTCACCTGGCATCTGGCGCTGGCGTCGCCACGCCCCCAGCTTCCTGCTGCCCTGGTGCAGCAGCCACATGGCCCCCATGAGCAGAGCCGCCGCCACCATCAGCGCCAGCGCCGTGACCGACAGGTACTGCAGATCCTCGTACAGAACCTCTGCAGGACAGACCGATTTAACCTTTGACCCCAGCTTCACAAAACAAACTATCTCTAGTGTACAACCTTTGACCTTTTAATATGTTAACACTGGGCAAAGGGAGTTTATCAAACTTTGACTCAGATATTTACAAACTGTTGATCTGCCTCAGTCTGCTGGATTGCAGCTCACATTTTCTAGCAGAAAGTTTGGCGAAAGGACGACCTGGAGGACCCACCGTTCACTTTGAGGACGAAGCCGAGGTCGCGGCTGTTCCCGGCCGGGTCCTCGGCCGTCACCACGTAGTACCCGGTGTCCTGCAGCCTCAGGTCGGACAGCAGCAGGGAGCCGTTGTCGCAGGCCGTCACCCGGTGGCTGTACTCCTGGGAGACGTTGGCGAAGCCGCCGGGCCGCCAGGCGCCGATGGAGCGGCTCACCGCCCCGGACATGAAGCTCCATCGGATGGTGGGGACGGCGGAGGACGTCACCTCCACCGAGAAGAAGACATCGTCCTGCACCGACCGGATCAGGTTCCTCTGGGAGGAGCTGACGGAGATCGATCCTGCTGCAGGACGAGAGCAACGGAAACGTCTCAGTTTGAAAAGATTTACCCAAAATAAAAACTGCAAACATTTTGGGATTAATCCAGAAGTTTCTGAGCTCCAAAAATCAAAATTAGTGATTAAAAAGACTTGGAAACCAAAAATCGAAAATCTTCAAGAAAAAAAACTGAAACTTTGAGATTAACCTCCAATATTTACTAGAAATCTGAGAAATCTGAACACGTCACGTTTGTTTTCTGTCAGCTGCGATGCAGCAGGTCCAACTGGTTCCGGAGTTTCTCTATACTCTGAGAAGACAAACAGTTCTGGTTCTGCTGGAATGTGTTTATTTAAGCCTTGCAGGCCCGACCGACACCGAGGAGGAAGGCAGATTAAACATGAAACTTCCAGCTTCTGTTGGACAGAAATGTGGATTAACATATAAAACTCACCTGAGTGGAACAGGTGCAGCATGATGCTGAGCAGCAGCGCGACGTCGTGGACTTCCCACAGCCTGAAGAGCAACATTAGAACCGCAGGCCCATCTGATGACCAATTCTGGACCGTCCCGGTTCCGATCCCTTCCTCGCTCACCTGGTTTTCTTGGAAATCGGAGAAGAAAAAGAAGAAGTGGAGTTCCGCCTAAGACTGCGAGCTGTTCCTCCTCATGTCTGCAGTCACTCCGGCCCGGTCCACACCCTCCACACAGAGATCACAGAGTCCGAGACCAGAACCGCTCACCTGGAGGATCGCAGGTCGACGCACCTGGAAAAACGTGCCAAACAGGAAATGAACACGTAGGCAAAACACAAACAGAACGCACGGAGGTGACGTTTCAGCGCGTCATCAAAGTTTTCACAGCCCGTGAACAAGTTGGAGAACATTTCCACGCAACGTGGGGAGAACTACGGAGCCCCCTGCAGGAGAAACTGCGGAACAACATCAACAAACTAGTTTTATTACAAATGGCATTAAAGTGAGAGAAAAATAATTTACAAGTGACTTTTTCAGGATGATAGGAGCATATTTTAAGGAAATAGATTTAAAAAGTACAAATTTCACTTACAAATTGTTTTACTTAAAACGTGACATTGTTCCAGAGAAGTAAAATAATCAGTTTTAAATCAATGCTAAGAAATTATTTGTTAAAATAGGCTTAAGTTTTGTACTAAGGATATTTGCATGAGAGAACAGATAAAAATACTTAATACATAAATAATTAATACACTATTTCTATTTCTCTTTCATAAATTTATTATTCCTCAAATTTTGTATGTGAATTGAATACTTGAATATCAAAGATGAAAATTTGCTACAAAAACACAATTTTCTCAAATTAGTAGGTAATTTGAAATAAATTTAAACACTAAAATTACATTAAAATGGTTCAGCATTCTCGCAATGTATTGTGGGAGCTATAAACCATCTATATGTTGGTTTATTTTGATTTTTCTTCTATATTTCTAAGGACGCAGTGGGGGAATGCGTCCTTATAGTTTGTGTCAGGAGGCGTTCAGGAGCGAGACAGCTGTGGGGAAGAAGCTGTTCCGGTGCCTGGTGGTTCTGGTCCGTAGGTTTCTGTAACGCCTCCCAGAGGGCAGGAAAGAGAAGAGCGTGTGTGCAGGTCAGCGTTCCTCCTGAAGTCCACGATGAGCTCCTTGGTCTTCTCGGTGTTCAGCTGCAGGTAGCTCTTGTCGCACCACTCAGCCAGAGACTGATTCCCAAAACTGCGTCACTCCAGTCATGTGACAAACATGTTACAATTGCGATAGTGCAGCAATTACCGAGAGCAACAGCGCCCTCTGTTGGAACATTGATGCACTGCTTCACACTGTTATGACACAGATGTTTTAAGCAAATATGAAAAAATATTTTTATTAAAGTGACAGCACACAGCCTTAATGACTAGTTTTCTAAATTAATAGATTTTATAACTTCAACCTGGCCATGACAATATTTTCGTTTTAAGAACCACAAATTTTTTCACAGAATTAACAGATTAAACAGACATGACAATAAAATACGTTTAAAATATTTTACTTAGTAAAGCATTAAGTACTGGTTTAACCAATAATCAATATGTTGCAGAGGTGCGTTATCATGTAACATTGATCCCAGGGGAGAGCGCGGACGCAGTCCCCCACTACCATAAATTGTGCAGTTGAGATTCTCCATGTGGAGAATTCACAGAGGTCAGATCGCCGCAGTGCAATGGCTGATCCTCACCCTGGGCGATCCACCTACAGGATCATGGAGTCACCCCTGCCAGGTAAGTATGTCCTTCATTCCTCTGACTGACTATTAACTACGTCACACTTCCGGTTCTGACTCACGGTGGGAGATTCAAATATTCCCTCCGTCACTTTAGGGTTTAATGTTTAACTAAACACAATCTGACACGAAGAGGAATAATAAGAAATATAGAAGAGAAATCAAAATAAACCAACATATAGATGGTTTATAGCTCCCACAATGCATTGCGAGAATGCTGAAGCATTTTCATGCAATTTTAGTGTTTAAAATTAGTTTTATTCCTCAAATTAACCTAAATATATTTAGAACTGATTACATCTGCAACAACTAACTAATTTCTACTGAAATATCTAAAATATAAAGGAAATCAAAGGAAATCTTTATCTTGCATCAATAACGGGGTTCCTGGCCGCTCTGCTGCTGCCACCTGCTGGTCAGAGCAAGGAATGACATTAATAACAATAAATAAACCAACTGAATGAATGACAAACAGATACACTTTGTTTTATCGCAGCTATTCACCAGAGTGATTGACAGCGCTAAGCCCCGCCCCTGCCTGGATGCTTCCCACTAACTGGAGAGTTTCTGCAGTTTGTACTGGGAGCACTGGGAGAGACAGAGGAGCTCGATTCTTTCTCTGATTGTCAGATATTTACGACGGCATGAAGACAAAGAATAAGATAGAAGTAAATTTCCACTCAGAGATTAATCTCAGAAGTCTCTGGATTTTCTAGAAAAATTGTGAATTTTCAGTTTTTCCTCGTTTGGTTTTTGCTCGGAAATTTCGGAGATGAATCTGATAATTTCTGAGTTTTTCCAGCAAATTTTAAACATTTCAAACTTATAACGTATTATTTTGTCCCTTGCAAATAATCATCCATTGGAGATCAGAAATGTCCAAGTCATTTATTGAGATGAGTCTCAAAGTTATGAGTTTCTTGGTGGACATGTATTCTTACTGCAGTGTATTTATTATTGTGTTGTAACCCGGGCTCTCCGTCCCTAAACCTGCGGCTGATGGAAGACACCCTGCGGGCTCTGCGTTGTGTTTCATGATGAGGGCGGGATGTGAGCAGGAATCAGACTCTGTTCTCTTCACACTTTGGCGCGTTTATTCCATCCACCCTGCAGGCAATAAACATACTGTCACCATTCAGTCGCTTTTCCTTTTGCACAACAATCAAACATCACCAGTACAAACAAAGCAACTCGAACCGAACTGGCCAACCGAACAA
The DNA here is from genome assembly GCF_027474105.1 of Poeciliopsis prolifica. Lineage (NCBI taxonomy): Eukaryota > Metazoa > Chordata > Actinopteri > Cyprinodontiformes > Poeciliidae > Poeciliopsis > Poeciliopsis prolifica. The sequence continues at coordinate 18,230,651 of NW_026562379.1, forward strand.
ACAGAAACGGTTCGGTATATTAATCTGATGCACATGTTACACGGGCTTGCAGAGCTGCTGCTGACCTTGCAGGCAATAAACATACTGTAAGGAATACAGCACTACGGAGTCCCCGGTAGGACAAACATGTTACAATTGCGATAGTGCAGCAATTACCGAGAGCAACAGCGCCCTCTGTTGGAACATTGATGCACTGCTTCACACTGTTATGACACAGATGTTTTAAGCAAATATGACAAAATTTTTATTAAAGTGACAGCACACAGCCTTAATGACTAGTTTTCTAAATTAATAGATTTTATAACTTCAACCTGGCCATGACAATATTTTCGTTTTAAGAACCACAAATTTTTTCACAGAATTAACAGATTAAACAGACATGACAATGAAATACGTTTAAAATATTTTACTTAGTGCAGCATTAAGTACTGGTTTAACCAATAATCAATATGTTGCAGAGGTGCGTTATCATGTAACATTGATCCCAGGGGAGAGCGCGGACGCAGTCCCCCACTACCATAAATTGTGCAGTTGAGATTCTCCATGTGGAGAATTCACAGAGGTCAGATCGCCGCAGTGCAATGGCTGATCCTCACCCTGGGCGATCCACCTACAGGATCATGGAGTCACCCCTGCCAGGTAAGTATGTCCCTCATTTCTCTGACTGACCATTAACTACGTCACACTTCCGGTTCTGACTCACGGTGGGAGATTCAAATATTCCCTCCGTCACTTCAGGGTTTAATGTTTAACTAAACACAATCAGACACGAAGAGGAATAATAAGAAATATAGAAGAGAAATCAAAATAAACCAACATATAGATGGTTTATAGCTCCCACAATGCATTGCGAGAATGCTGAAGCATTTTCATGCAATTTTAGTGTTTAAAATTTGTTTTATTCCTCAAATTAACCTAAATATATTAGAACTGATTAAATCTGCAACAAGTAACCAATAATCAATATGTTGCAGAAACTATCTGATATTAGCTCATGTATTATCATGTAACATTCATCCCAGGGGAGAGCGCGGACGCAGTCCCCCACTACCATCACAGAGGTCAGATCGCTGCAGTGCAATGGCTGATCCTCACCCTGGGCGATCAATTAAATTTTCAATAGATTTTATTTGTTCTTTGCACATAATACAAGTCACAACAACAACAAAAACAAGGAATCAGTGAAAAGAAGACAGTCCCTTAAAATAAAATCACAAACAACACAAGAAAAGAAAAAAAAAACACGTCAAAAAACCATCCAATGAAACTTTTCCCCTTTTTTTTCCTCCCTATCTCATCAATCCTTTAATTATCTTTAATAATTCTGCTGGAATTTTCCATATTAATATTTCCTCTTCTTCCTTTCCCTTTTGTCTCTCCTTTATGGTTTAGTCTTTTATCTGGAAGCCCACAATCTTTATTACCTCTTTCTCTGTTATTTCATATTTCCTGAAAACCCAGATGTTTCTTGCTTTCCAAATTACCTCTTTGATACAATTAATTAACTGCCACCAAAGTAATTCATTTCTTTCCTGCTTTTCTTTCAAAATCCCACATTGTTTCATATGTTATTGTTTCCTCACTTAGATTGTTCAACCATGGTGTCATTAATAGCTAAACCTTTTTTGCAAAATGACATGACCAAAACACATGCTTGATAGATTCTTCTTCCCCACATCTAGGTCTTAAACAGAGAGGGCTTCTTGTACAATTTGTTTCATATAAAAACAATCGTGTTGGTAGACATTGATGTACAGGATGTAATCAGAGAGCAGTGGGTTTTCCGCAGCGCAGTAAATCATTAAAGTGACGGCTGCAATGAATCTCCGTCAGCCGATCAGTCATTTCTCTACCTGCTCCTTGTTTCACTGCTGTCTGATGAAATGTTTCACACGGTGGATGCTTATTCCTGCAGTTTGGCGTTAGCTAAAGACAAAAATAAAAAAGGGAGAAAAATAAAACTATGACATCAGCTGAGTTTATTTATTTTATTTTTTAAGTTTTTTGTTTAGTTTTTTTGCACTAGGATGAGATGTGATTCCCAAAACTGCGTCACTCCAGTCATTTGATCAACAACCAGATGTTACTACTGGCAGAAACGATGAAGAAGACGACAGGAAGTGGTAGGAAGATGATAGCTTGTTTTTGTTTTTTGGGACATTGAAGTTGCTCTCACAGCATCACACAGTTCAGTTGTACATCAGTCCAACATGTTGAATCCATAACCCTTCTGCACAATGGCCGACTATAATTTTATCAAAATGCTGCGTAAATAAATCTCACATAACTCTTTCCTCCGTCTCCACCGTCATTTTTAATGACTTAAGTGTGATTTTAATTTCATTTAATTTTTTATGGAAACATTGCAGTTGTTTCCATAAACAAAAATTCTGTTTTGTTTTTTTTTACATGAGCAGAATATAGATAAAGATTTGTGCACATCTGTAATGGAAACGCAGCTACTGGATTCAACACATCTCTTCAGCTCCACTAAAATGACCAATCAGATTCAAGAAGTTTGATTTTCTTCTGGTGAATCCATTCTCTATTGTTATTGAGGGTTGGGGTTTCTGTGAGGCCCTTCAGCTGTTGAAGGTCTCTAGTGAAACACACCTGAATCAAATGGCTGAATCGCCTCCTCTGTGTTGTCAGGTTCTCCAGAATCCCTGCAAATGGTTACTTCAATAATCTATTATTCTAAAAGAAAAAGTCACATTCTGCTCATTTTCATTTAACCACTTTAGCCTTTTACTCTAAACATGCAAGTTCATAATTCAATTCCTGTTTTAAATAAGAAAATAAACATTTTATTGACTAAAATGCAACAATATAACATTTTATTATTTTTCTGAACAGAATTTGGACCAGGTAAGGATAAAACTGCCACTTAAGTTCTGGGTGGAACATATATACCGGTCGGTGTTTCTACTAAATGCAAAATGTGTATTTTTTCTACGATTTTCGCTTAATTACTGCTCTGACTTGTTCCTTCAGCAAATTGCCTTTTCTGAGCCATGGTAACAGTTAATCAGTTACTAAATTAGCTGCAATCACATGTTTTACACAGTTGTTAGCTGCACATAGTTTGTGGACCAAAGTTTCACAAAGTGAGAAAATTTATTTGCTCATTTTTTTATGTCTTTGGAGAAACAAAAACAAGGATTCTATTCAAGAGGAACCAAAAGCATATATTCACAGCTCCACTATGAGAAAAAAAGTTTTTTTTTTTTTGCAAAAACAAACATTTAGAACAACAACAAGAGAATAATAATTCAAACAATGTGGATGTGTGGAGGTTTGTCACTGCTGAAGGTCGTAGCCCAGCGGCTCGAGTCCCAGATCCAGCAGAGCGAGCGACGAGTCCCGCAACTTCTGGAGAAACCTCCTCAGCGAAAACCTGCAAAACAGAACACCTTCATCAATCAATCAATCAATCAATCAATCAATCAATCAATCAATCAATCAATGTCATCTCAGAGCAGAGAACTGAGACGGTGTATTAGGGCCATTGTAAATAGAAAAAAAAGAAAAGAGGAAATTTTCTCCCACTAACTCAGAAAGTTTGAGATTGCTCACATTTTTAAATCAAGTCAAAATGTCAAACATTTGTTCAAAACAAACTCAAATTTTGAGATCAATCTGGAGGTTCTTAGTTTTAAAGTAAAAAAAATCTTTGACTTTCCAGATTTAGGAGAATTGAGATTAATCTCAGAAAAACAACAGTATTATGAAAAACTTCCTTTTTTCACAAGAACTTTAAAGCAAAGAGGGTGGCATTGTAGTAAAGAGAACATCAAAGTGTTTTTCACAAAATTAGCTCTAAAATCGTACAAATGAGTAAATATTAAGACTGAACCTGTTCAAAAAGTTTTCAATGTGGATATTTTTTCAATGACAACAATGTCACCACATTAACACTATAAATTATCATAAAGCAAAGTTCATTCCAAACATACATAAAGGTAGCTTATTTTTAGCTAACAAATAGCATGAGTTTGTAGTCATATACAGCGAACTTCCAAAGAAAACCTACAACCTCAAGAGCTGTGAATTCAAAGCATGTATAAGTGAACAACATTAAGACCCTTTAGATTAGAATAACTTATTTAATCTGAACCATTTATGTATGAATGAAACAATACCTGTCTAAAATGTTCTTAGGATCTGATCTCTATTGAGATTACCTAAGCAAATATCTTGTTTTTCTTTTCACAGCTGGTCACTGTCGTCCAACCAGCGTCTCTCATTCTTTTTCTTGCAGCCAGCTTCATGTTACGTCCAGGTGATTTAAGAGCAACAAACAAAAAATCATAAAACAGATAACAAAATTAAGAAATGGCTCAATTCTTGTCTCTCGTCAGCTCAACCTCGTCAGGTTGTATGGTATCATAATGTGACACATTATTATGGTCATATTTACCTTTCTGGAAATGTTTTGTTTGTGCTGCAGAAGAGAATCACCAGGTGCTGGTTCATGTGTACACGTCTACCAGAAAAAATAACATAAATCAATTATCTTTGGAATGTTTCAGAAATTGTAGGATACATTTTGCTAAACAAAGAAGGCTTATGGCAAACTCCAACAAGCTGCACTCACAAACAGATCAATTTGATCTGAGCTGTCAGAGTTGGAGTCAAGTTCAAAAGTTTTCTTTGCCCACTGTCCTGCATTTTCACTGGAAGGGGGTGTTCTTATTCTGTACGACTGTAAAAGAATTTTCAGAGTAAATGTCAGGAAAAAGGCAAGCTTGTTTTTGTTCCTTATGGAAAATGTCAAAAAGATAAAGAGCGTATTACTTTCATCTTTGATATTCCACCAATCCTATTTGTCTTACTTCCTGGAGTCTCACTATATTCTTTGAAAACAGGCTATATGGTAGAGTCAGAGGAAATATGACATATTGAACATTTTTCAGAAAACTGTTTCCTGTCTTGATCAAATGATTCTGAATTTTCATTAAAACCAGACAACTACATAAATAAAAAGCATTTACCCGTGTCTTTGCTGTTGTTCCACTTGGTGTCCTGGGTGTTTTAGAGGCTGACACCTTATCAATGAAAATTCAACACACATCTTTATACAAATATAATAATCCTTTCTGCTAAATTGAGGTCAAGCAATTTAAAATATTTGTGGACTGAAAATTTTCTATTATTATGTATCCATTAGTTAAGAATCGCAAATCGTTAATAATTGAATTCCCTGATTAACGTAACAACCAAGACCAGTTAAAAACTGAAAAAAAATTATACTTCAGTAAAAGTGTTGGAAATTAAAACTTACACCTTTCCTAAGAACTGCGGGACTCTTGCTGGACGGGGTTTTCCTGAGCTTGCTAAAGTCAAAAATGTATCTCTTTATTGAGCCTTCCACTGGAGTATGAGTTTGAAGATCTATCTCTTCTTCAGAGTCGAGTGCAATTGACTAAAAAGATAAAAGATTATTGATTAGGGAAGTGCAAATAATAACAAATCTGCTTACCTATGCCACACCAAGTACTGAGATGACCTGCTTGTTGTTTGCTTGTGAACACTGCATGACCTTTGTAGTAGAAGTTTCTTTCTTCAAATCAGTTACTTCTTTTTGTAGAAGTGCCTTAAAATGACACACATTTACATGTAAAATCTTTCAAACTTTAGTTTTCAAGGCCAGAAAGATATTTTATTTAATTAGGGGTCTACCTTTTCTGCGTCTTTTGTCTTCAACTGTTTCTTTAGTTGGTTAGTTTCTATTTTCTGTTTTGACAAGTCCAACTCCTTAAGTAAGATTTAAAAAGAAAATATTTTTCATTAAAAAGAAATTATAATTCCTTAAATTATTTAAAAAAATAAAAATTCATACCAGTGATTTTACACGAGCAACTGCCTCTGTCTCTTTCTTCTTGTTTTCATGAAGCTCCATGTCCTTCTCTTCAACCATGCGGTCATACTGGCTCTAGCAATGACAAATCAAACAACAAATACAGCAACAACAAATAGACTATTTCAAATAACAAAAGCTACTTTAATTATATCATACCTTGTGTTTATCCATCAGTGCTACCATATCTGCAATCTTATGCTGGCACTTGAGCTCTGCATCTTCTTTGTTCTTAATGGCTTCTGCTGTTGTTAATTGGAGCTTTTGAACCTGTAACATAAATTTTTATCTTAATTTTGACTCTGTCAATAAAGTCAGAAAAGAACAATAATCCTGTGACTGACCTCATTTTCAAGATCTGCTGTTAAGACTGATTTTGATTCAAGATCCTTAAGCATTTTCTGATAATCTTCCTCTTTCATTGTCTTGTAGTCCTTGGACTCCCTTTGAAGCTTGTCGATCTAAAACAACAAAAAAACAATTGTTTTATTTTTTCACAAATTGAGGGTGCATTAACTTGTTAAATGAACAATAATACAAATGTTTATTGTTGCTCATGATTAAATTTTATGAAAACAAAAGTTCAAGTCAACCAACCGTCTTTTCTAGTTGAGTAGATTTAGCGGTTTCTTTTGCAATTTGTTTCTTGAGAATTTTATTCTGAAAGTTAACAATGAAGACAAACTTTATAACACTGCCTATTGCGCCAACAACCTAGAGTGTCGTGGTTGTTTCATACTTCGTTCTTGAACTCTTCCTGCACTTTAAATTTCTTTTCAAATGTCTTCCTGAGATTCTGAAGCTAAAAAGGAAAGGAGTTGTTAGTATCACAGAATGAGAAAATGTTTTCAGAATTAGTATTTTCTTCATCACATTTGCTTCCACAGTTTCTATCTGTTTCTCCTTTACTGCAATCTCTTCCTGCAGATGCTCCCACTGTTCAAAACACAAACAAAACCAATTCACAATCACCAGACTGAGAAGTGCTGACATTTCTACTCCATAAGACTTTAGACCAAACACTCACAATTTCCTCAGCGTTCTTTTGCATAGTGTCAGTTTCTTGGCATGTCCCATTGACTCTCTTTTTAATTGTGCTCATTTCATCTCTATTTAAACAAAATATAATAGTCACTTTAAGGCTACAAACTTATGGAGTTGTTTAGATCCTCTCCTGGAAACTAACCTTAAACACTTGTTTTCTTCTTCCAGTTTTTGAGCTTTTCTTTTGAGTTTTTCTATGTTCTCCTCGCTTACCTGAATAAAGAGTTTTCCGACTGTGTAAATCATTCAGTGATGGAGGTGACATATGGAAATTAGAACTACTTTCGGCAACAGCACCTGTTTATATATGACAAGAAGTCTTGATATGTATTACCTTCATGTTTTCCTCAGACTCTTTAACTTTGGAAAGTCCATCTTCAAACTCTTGTTGAATGGCCATGTTTTCAAACTGCAGCTTATCAAAACGAGACAGCAGCTCCTCATATTTCACTCTTAAAGATATGATTAAATTAACAAATTACATGACGATATGAGCAAAGGTACAAAAGCAGATATAATAATAATGTCATTGCAAAGCTGAACCTACTCATGTTGCAAGACGTCTTCCTTTAGCTGCTCCATCTGAAACGTGCTTTCTTTATTTTTCTTGATCTCAAGAGCCAACTGCCCTTCAAGTTCCTTCACTTTGATCTGTGTACATGATAAGAATATAAAAACATTTTTCATGTTAAAATTTTTCAGGCTCAACCTGAAAGACAAATGTGGAAAGAGAGCAGAGAACACATGAAGAAAATGAGAAAAGACGGACATAAAGTATGCATAAAGACCACAAAATAGAAAATAAGGACACAAGGAAAGACTGAAGAAAAACCACAAGAAAGCAAGGTTTGACTTAATGACGCAATAAGGAAAGTTTGATAGGAAGTCAAAAGAAAGAAATTTAAGAAGGAAGTGTTTTTACAAACCTCTTTAAGGTGACTATTTTCATCTAATGCCACCTCTTTTTCGTTCTGTCAGCAGAAAGATAAATGGCATGTCACATGTCTTAGGAATGCATCTTAGAGTAGTTATTACAAATATCCCTGGTATTTGTAATATTAGGAACACATTTTTTTCTTGTATTACCTTTAACATCTGAATTTCTTCTGTTTTCCTTGATAGCTCAGAAATAAGTTCATTCACTCTGGCTTCCAAAGTATCAATCTTGAACTTCAACCGCTCAGTGGATTTTAATTCCGTCTCCTACAAAAAACAAACAAACATTTGAATCCAGCGTCTTAGATTTACCAAAGAAACATTTTTTTTTTCTTTTTTTACAACTTACAAGTTCTTTTTCAAGGGCTTTGATCAGATATTCTTTTTTTCTTATTTCTTCCATGGTCTCCCCTGTAGAGTAAATAATTTGTCTTGAAAAACACCAAATAAATTAAACCAAATATGTTGCGTAAATATGCATACTCTTAAACTAATGATCCCAACATGCATCACCGTTAAGGCTTACCTAAAAGGTTTTCATTCCTTTCAAGTTCACTGGTCTTTTCCATTAGTTTATCCTCCAGATCTTTGGCCCTTTAGCAAGTGTTAAACATTTAATGACACAAGTTATCATTTATATCAGATTTTCAACGTGCTGTTAATTTGATAGATTTTAGTAAACCTTTGTATTTCCAGAGCCTGGGAATTCTTTAAATCCTTGATTGTTGTTTCAAGCTTCTCCAGTTTTTCTGCTTGTTCATTTGTTACTCTGTTGAGGTCCTGTATGTTCAGGTCTTTGTTTTGGATGACCTCTTCATACTCAATTTTACTTTTTTCCAGGGCTGCAGCAGTGTTTTCCTCTTTTTTCTATTTTTTATTTTGCATTATTATTGTTTCAACCACAGCAAACATAATTCAAGAGCAAAGTTTCATTATCAGTGACAAATACAAACCTTAAATTCTTCACAGGATTGTTCAGCACTTTTCAGGTTTTGAAAAAGAGATTCCTTTTCAGTTTTCAAGCTTTGGAGAAGTTCAAATTGTTGCTCTGTTAAGGTAGAAAATATGCTGTTTGGAATAGTCTATCAGTGTATGTGCATTGCAGTCCAGCCCAGAAAGGCAGCCTGCAATAATGCAATTACAACAAAGTGTTTGGCCATCTCATTTCACACTTCAGATATTGGTTCATGCTGCACTCAATGCTGCTGTCAAATTTGGGAAATAAAACAAACACACGACCCCCAGTTAAATCCCGTGTTTTTTCTGTCGAAATTGGGTATATGTTTGTTTTACGAAACTAAAACTTGTTTCTATATATTGGGATAATAAAGCAATACATCCATAAGACAGTCATGATCTTACTTGTTGAGTCTTGGAGTTGTTTGCAGTATTTCTGAGCTTCATTAAGGTTTACCAGGGCTTTCTGGAGCTCATTTTCCTTGTTCTCAAGTTTTTTCAGAATCATTTCAGTCTGAAAAAACAACCAACATTCAAACACTCATTTGTTTAAAAAGACTAGTTCCCTATTTTCCAAAAACATGTGGTTATTTCATCAATTGAAATAAACAATATTTTTAACAGACCTCTTTATCTTTCATTATATATTCCTGATGATATTTCTCTTTCAGATCTTCAAACTGCAACAAGTCTTCTTTCACTGTAAAGTAGGGACAATAATCAATTGTTTTAAACTGGAAATAATGACATGATTGTTCATTTAGTATTACTATATAAAATGTATTTCAAGGTACTGCAGAAAGGTAAACTGCTCTTTAACCTTTCTGCATCTCTTGTTGGTCGGCTTCTACTCGAATACGAAGGGATTCAAATGCTGAAAGTAGTTTCTACGATTAAACAGAATGAAAAAGGATTTTCGGGTTCAGACAGGAAAAGTCATCTAAACATGTTGCATCACCAGCTCCAATACATAGTAGTAATGTACCTTAATGTTCCCACTATTTTCCATGAAGAGGTGATGTGTTTCTTCCCTTTCAGATTCAACTACAAAAAAAAATCAGTAATGTTTCAGTATTTTGTAAAGTTTTAATATCAAAGCAAACAAGACATTTCTAAAAGTTGAATTGAATGTGTAAGTTTTTTTTTTGCTTACATAAATGCATTTTCTCAGAAGATCTCTGAAAAGTTTCCTTAAGTATATTGCACAAGTTCCTTGTTGTATTGTTCCTGTATGTGTACCAAAGTATTTAAGTGTTAAAAAACAGGCTCAGAAATGATCAACTTTGCATTTATTAATCAAACTTTGCTGTTTGATTAATAAATCAAACACAATTTGTATTTGACATGAAACAGTTAATAGAAGTAGGCTACAATCAACTATGAGGGTCTTTTTGATGTAAAAAATTACTTCAAGATCTTTTAAGAATGTGTTTTTTTACCTTTAATTTTAAAACATTTTTACTATTCAACAAAAAATAAATAAATAATATGTTGCATAAGTGCAACATATTAATATTTTGTTTCATCACCCCTTGATTTAGTCCCACTGATTGGTATTTTTGGTGCCACACATACCATCACTGATAAAGAATTAACCTTCAATCCCAGATTACTTGTTAAAACTGGCTGAGTGACAACAATCTTTTGTATTGGTGTGCACATATATACATCCATTGTTACAGCTTGTATACATTTATATTACAAATATTTCAAAATCACTTAACATAACCTCATTTTTACATCACAAATATCTGCCATCTAAAGATGTTTGTGTGGAATTTTGGAAGAAAAACAGACATACTTGCTTCTTAGGTCCTCATTTTCAGAGATTTGCTCCTCTAGCTTTACGCTTAAACTTTCATTGCTAAACTGTAAAGATAAAACACTTAATGTTAACCAGCTCTAAGACAAGACAAATACTAATGGAAATCAAAAACAATTGCTCCATTTCAGAAAAGGTAGACTCAATGAACACAGAGGACTTAATAGCATCTGTCTCCAAGATACACACCTGCAGTTCCTGAATGGCTTTTCGTTGGGTTTCAATCGTTCTTTTGTTATCCTGCAGTCTTCTCTCTTTCTCTGCAGTGTCATTGTCAACTTTGACCTTCCAGGACTGTATTTTCTCTACTTCATCAAAGAGCTTGGAATAAAGCTCACCAGAGCTGGAATTATTCTGGGGAGTATTCACAATGGCAGGAAGTGAATTGACACTATTACAAATAAACAATTCAGAGGTGAAGTCTATGCTGAGTTTATGTATTAATACTGCACATTTATGTACAATAAAAATAAACATGTAAACAGCACTCGTACATTCTATCAATCATATTACAATCTATTTTGAACTAAGGATTTTACCAGTATTTTCTTTTTCACTTGAAACCTACAATACAATGATTTGTGATGGCAGTAACATTATGGACAAAAATACTCTTTTCGCTGAAGATTTGTGTATTACAGTCTTATACAGACTACTTAGTCTTTGCTTCTTCATGTGAACAAAAGCTTTTCTGTGTATTTTATCAGTGTTGAAGTTTCATCTGGTTATTTTGCAATTCATTTCCAACCAAATATGTCCAGAAAATGTACCTGTTTTAATGAAGAGGCGACCTGCTGCTCGGAATTTAGGAGATGGTTCTCTACTGTTCCTTGAGGTCGGACAGCATTTACATGGCTGTGGCTTAATCTGGGAGGCACCAAAAGTTTGAACCGAAAACCTCGATCTCTGTCCATTCTGAACTGAGAGAAAAAGCACAAAATAAAACATTTATATATCTTTTTATATAAAAATATATAAAAAATGATACTTTTGGAAGACAGAGACGACCGAAGTACAGCATTAGTGCAGAGGTTAGCTTGAATTCGGTTTTTAACATCGTCATGGATTTCACTTGATATTATTAGAGTGCTTGCAAATGGAGGTTAGACTGGACATATTTCTCACTAAGAAATAGCCAAAATAGTCACCAGGTCCGGTCGTAGTTTCCAAACAAATGTCATGAAAGTGTATAACTGCATAACATTTATAGTTACTCTTACCTGCGCAAACGTTAGCCTCTAACGGTTTCCAACCGTCAGTTCTGCAAGCGCGTGACAGACCTCTGCGTCACGGACGTTATTGGCGCTTGGAAAGCTGGTAGGAAGCATCCATTACCGGACAACGTCGTACGTTTTGAGAAATTAATTAAGCACCTGTGCTTAATTAAGCAGCGGTGCTTAATTAAGCACCTGTGAAATTACATCAGCTGATTGACGTCTTGTGAAGGTCACCAATTTCTTGCTGATTTTCCTCAGGAATAGATTGCAAAAAAGACCACTTTTTCCCAAGACACCACTTTTGATATATTTTCTAGAAACCCCATCAAGACAAATGAGACGTCAATCAGCTGATGTAACTTTCCAAGCGCCAATAACGTCCGTGACGCAGAGGTCTGTCACGCGCTTGCAGAACTGACGGTTGGAAACCGTTAGAGGCTAACGTTTGCGCAGGTAAGAGTAACTATAAATGTTATGCAGTTATACACTTTCATGACATTTGTTTGGAAACTACGACCGGACCTGGTGACTATTTTGGCTATTTCTTAGTGAGAAATATATCCAGTCTAACCTCCATTTGCAAGCAGCCTAATAATATCAAGTGAAATCCATGACGATGTTAAAAACCGAATTCAAGCTAACCTCTGCACTAATGCTGAGGTCGTCTCTGTCTTCCAAAAGTATCATTTTTTATATATATTTTTATATAAAAAGATATATATAAATGTTTTATTTTGTGCTTTTTCTCTCAGTTCAGGATGGACAGAGATCGAGGTTTTCGGTTCAAACTTTTGGTGCCTCCCAGATTAAGCCACAGCCATGTAAATGCTGTCCGACCTCAAGGAACAGTAGAGAACCATCTCCTAAATTCCGAGCAGCAGGTCGCCTCTTCATTAAAACAGGTACATTTTCTGGACATATTTGGTTGGAAATGAATTGCAAAATAACCAGATGAAACTTCAACACTGATAAAATACACAGAAAAGCTTTTGTTCACATGAAGAAGCAAAGACTAAGTAGTCTGTATAAGACTGTAATACACAAATCTTCAGCGAAAAGAGTATTTTTGTCCATAATGTTACTGCCATCACAAATCATTGTATTGTAGGTTTCAAGTGAAAAAGAAAATACTGGTAAAATCCTTAGTTCAAAATAGATTGTAATATGATTGATAGAATGTACGAGTGCTGTTTACATGTTTATTTTTATTGTACATAAATGTGCAGTATTAATACATAAACTCAGCATAGACTTCACCTCTGAATTGTTTATTTGTAATAGTGTCAATTCACTTCCTGCCATTGTGAATACTCCCCAGAATAATTCCAGCTCTGGTGAGCTTTATTCCAAGCTCTTTGATGAAGTAGAGAAAATACAGTCCTGGAAGGTCAAAGTTGACAATGACACTGCAGAGAAAGAGAGAAGACTGCAGGATAACAAAAGAACGATTGAAACCCAACGAAAAGCCATTCAGGAACTGCAGGTGTGTATCTTGGAGACAGATGCTATTAAGTCCTCTGTGTTCATTGAGTCTACCTTTTCTGAAATGGAGCAATTGTTTTTGATTTCCATTAGTATTTGTCTTGTCTTAGAGCTGGTTAACATTAAGTGTTTTATCTTTACAGTTTAGCAATGAAAGTTTAAGCGTAAAGCTAGAGGAGCAAATTTCTGAAAATGAGGACCTAAAAAGCAAGTATGTCTGTTTTTCTTCCAAAATTCCACACAAACATCTTTAGATGGCAGATATTTGTGATGTAAAAATGAGGTTATGTTAAGTGATTTTGAAATATTTGTAATATAAATGTATACAAGCTGTAGCAATGGATGTATACATGTGCACACCAATACAAAAGATTGTTGTCACTCAGCCAGTTTTAACAAGTAATCTGGGATTGAAGGTTAATTCTTTATCAGTGATGGTATGTGTGGCACCAAAAATACCAATCAGTGGGACTAAATCAAGGGGTGATGAAACAAAATATTAATATGTTGCACTTATGCAACATATTATTTATTTATTTTTTGTTGAATAGTAAAAATGTTTTAAAATTAAAGGTAAAAAAACACATTCTTAAAAGATCTTGAAGTAATTTTTTACATCAAAAAGACCCTCATAGTTGATTGTAGCCTACTTCTATTAACTGTTTCATGTCAAATACAAATTGTGTTTGATTTATTAATCAAACAGCAAAGTTTGATTAATAAATGCAAAGTTGATCATTTCTGAGCCTGTTTTTTAACACTTAAATACTTTGGTACACATACAGGAACAATACAACAAGGAACTTGTGCAATATACTTAAGGAAACTTTTCAGAGATCTTCTGAGAAAATGCATTTATGTAAGCAAAAAAAAACTTACACATTCAATTCAACTTTTAGAAATGTCTTGTTTGCTTTGATATTAAAACTTTACAAAATACTGAAACATTACTGATTTTTTTTTGTAGTTGAATCTGAAAGGGAAGAAACACATCACCTCTTCATGGAAAATAGTGGGAACATTAAGGTACATTACTACAATGTATTGGAGCTGGTGATGCAACATGTTTAGATGACTTTTCCTGTCTGAACCCGAAAATCCTTTTCATTCTGTTTAATCGTAGAAACTACTTTCAGCATTTGAATCCCTTCGTATTCGAGTAGAAGCCGACCAACAAGAGATGCAGAAAGGTTAAAGAGCAGTTTACCTTTCTGCAGTACCTTGAAATACATTTTATATAGTAATACTAAATGAACAATCATGTCATTATTTCCAGTTTAAAACAATTGATTATTGTCCCTACTTTACAGTGAAAGAAGACTTGTTGCAGTTTGAAGATCTGAAAGAGAAATATCATCAGGAATATATAATGAAAGATAAAGAGGTCTGTTAAAAATATTGTTTATTTCAATTGATGAAATAACCACATGTTTTTGGAAAATAGGGAACTAGTCTTTTTAAACAAATGAGTGTTTGAATGTTGGTTGTTTTTTCAGACTGAAATGATTCTGAAAAAACTTGAGAACAAGGAAAATGAGCTCCAGAAAGCCCTGGTAAACCTTAATGAAGCTCAGAAATACTGCAAACAACTCCAAGACTCAACAAGTAAGATCATGACTGTCTTATGGATGTATTGCTTTATTATCCCAATATATAGAAACAAGTTTTAGTTTCGTAAAACAAACATATACCCAATTTCGACAGAAAAAACACGGGATTTAACTGGGGGTCGTGTGTTTGTTTTATTTCCCAAATTTGACAGCAGCATTGAGTGCAGCATGAACCAATATCTGAAGTGTGAAATGAGATGGCCAAACACTTTGTTGTAATTGCATTATTGCAGGCTGCCTTTCTGGGCTGGACTGCAATGCACATACACTGATAGACTATTCCAAACAGCATATTTTCTACCTTAACAGAGCAACAATTTGAACTTCTCCAAAGCTTGAAAACTGAAAAGGAATCTCTTTTTCAAAACCTGAAAAGTGCTGAACAATCCTGTGAAGAATTTAAGGTTTGTATTTGTCACTGATAATGAAACTTTGCTCTTGAATTATGTTTGCTGTGGTTGAAACAATAATAATGCAAAATAAAAAATAGAAAAAAGAGGAAAACACTGCTGCAGCCCTGGAAAAAAGTAAAATTGAGTATGAAGAGGTCATCCAAAACAAAGACCTGAACATACAGGACCTCAACAGAGTAACAAATGAACAAGCAGAAAAACTGGAGAAGCTTGAAACAACAATCAAGGATTTAAAGAATTCCCAGGCTCTGGAAATACAAAGGTTTACTAAAATCTATCAAATTAACAGCACGTTGAAAATCTGATATAAATGATAACTTGTGTCATTAAATGTTTAACACTTGCTAAAGGGCCAAAGATCTGGAGGATAAACTAATGGAAAAGACCAGTGAACTTGAAAGGAATGAAAACCTTTTAGGTAAGCCTTAACGGTGATGCATGTTGGGATCATTAGTTTAAGAGTATGCATATTTACGCAACATATTTGGTTTAATTTATTTGGTGTTTTTCAAGACAAATTATTTACTCTACAGGGGAGACCATGGAAGAAATAAGAAAAAAAGAATATCTGATCAAAGCCCTTGAAAAAGAACTTGTAAGTTGTAAAAAAAGAAAAAAAAATGTTTCTTTGGTAAATCTAAGACGCTGGATTCAAATGTTTGTTTGTTTTTTGTAGGAGACGGAATTAAAATCCACTGAGCGGTTGAAGTTCAAGATTGATACTTTGGAAGCCAGAGTGAATGAACTTATTTCTGAGCTATCAAGGAAAACAGAAGAAATTCAGATGTTAAAGGTAATACAAGAAAAAAATGTGTTCCTAATATTACAAATACCAGGGATATTTGTAATAACTACTCTAAGATGCATTCCTAAGACATGTGACATGCCATTTATCTTTCTGCTGACAGAACGAAAAAGAGGTGGCATTAGATGAAAATAGTCACCTTAAAGAGGTTTGTAAAAACACTTCCTTCTTAAATTTCTTTCTTTTGACTTCCTATCAAACTTTCCTTATTGCGTCATTAAGTCAAACCTTGCTTTCTTGTGGTTTTTCTTCAGTCTTTCCTTGTGTCCTTATTTTCTATTTTGTGGTCTTTATGCATACTTTATGTCCGTCTTTTCTCATTTTCTTCATGTGTTCTCTGCTCTCTTTCCACATTTGTCTTTCAGGTTGAGCCTGAAAAATTTTAACATGAAAAATGTTTTTATATTCTTATCATGTACACAGATCAAAGTGAAGGAACTTGAAGGGCAGTTGGCTCTTGAGATCAAGAAAAATAAAGAAAGCACGTTTCAGATGGAGCAGCTAAAGGAAGACGTCTTGCAACATGAGTAGGTTCAGCTTTGCAATGACATTATTATTATATCTGCTTTTGTACCTTTGCTCATATCGTCATGTAATTTGTTAATTTAATCATATCTTTAAGAGTGAAATATGAGGAGCTGCTGTCTCGTTTTGATAAGCTGCAGTTTGAAAACATGGCCATTCAACAAGAGTTTGAAGATGGACTTTCCAAAGTTAAAGAGTCTGAGGAAAACATGAAGGTAATACATATCAAGACTTCTTGTCATATATAAACAGGTGCTGTTGCCGAAAGTAGTTCTAATTTCCATATGTCACCTCCATCACTGAATGATTTACACAGTCGGAAAACTCTTTATTCAGGTAAGCGAGGAGAACATAGAAAAACTCAAAAGAAAAGCTCAAAAACTGGAAGAAGAAAACAAGTGTTTAAGGTTAGTTTCCAGGAGAGGATCTAAACAACTCCATAAGTTTGTAGCCTTAAAGTGACTATTATATTTTGTTTAAATAGAGATGAAATGAGCACAATTAAAAAGAGAGTCAATGGGACATGCCAAGAAACTGACACTATGCAAAAGAACGCTGAGGAAATTGTGAGTGTTTGGTCTAAAGTCTTATGGAGTAGAAATGTCAGCACTTCTCAGTCTGGTGATTGTGAATTGGTTTTGTTTGTGTTTTGAACAGTGGGAGCATCTGCAGGAAGAGATTGCAGTAAAGGAGAAACAGATAGAAACTGTGGAAGCAAATGTGATGAAGAAAATACTAATTCTG
The DNA here is from genome assembly GCF_027474105.1 of Poeciliopsis prolifica. Lineage (NCBI taxonomy): Eukaryota > Metazoa > Chordata > Actinopteri > Cyprinodontiformes > Poeciliidae > Poeciliopsis > Poeciliopsis prolifica. The sequence goes on from NW_026562379.1 coordinate 18,248,066, forward strand.
AAAACATTTTCTCATTCTGTGATACTAACAACTCCTTTCCTTTTTAGCTTCAGAATCTCAGGAAGACATTTGAAAAGAAATTTAAAGTGCAGGAAGAGTTCAAGAACGAAGTATGAAACAACCACGACACTCTAGGTTGTTGGCGCAATAGGCAGTGTTATAAAGTTTGTCTTCATTGTTAACTTTCAGAATAAAATTCTCAAGAAACAAATTGCAAAAGAAACCGCTAAATCTACTCAACTAGAAAAGACGGTTGGTTGACTTGAACTTTTGTTTTCATAAAATTTAATCATGAGCAACAATAAACATTTGTATTATTGTTCATTTAACAAGTTAATGCACCCTCAATTTGTGAAAAAATAAAACAATTGTTTTTTTGTTGTTTTAGATCGACAAGCTTCAAAGGGAGTCCAAGGACTACAAGACAATGAAAGAGGAAGATTATCAGAAAATGCTTAAGGATCTTGAATCAAAATCAGTCTTAACAGCAGATCTTGAAAATGAGGTCAGTCACAGGATTATTGTTCTTTTCTGACTTTATTGACAGAGTCAAAATTAAGATAAAAATTTATGTTACAGGTTCAAAAGCTCCAATTAACAACAGCAGAAGCCATTAAGAACAAAGAAGATGCAGAGCTCAAGTGCCAGCATAAGATTGCAGATATGGTAGCACTGATGGATAAACACAAGGTATGATATAATTAAAGTAGCTTTTGTTATTTGAAATAGTCTATTTGTTGTTGCTGTATTTGTTGTTTGATTTGTCATTGCTAGAGCCAGTATGACCGCATGGTTGAAGAGAAGGACATGGAGCTTCATGAAAACAAGAAGAAAGAGACAGAGGCAGTTGCTCGTGTAAAATCACTGGTATGAATTTTTATTTTTTTAAATAATTTAAGGAATTATAATTTCTTTTTAATGAAAAATATTTTCTTTTTAAATCTTACTTAAGGAGTTGGACTTGTCAAAACAGAAAATAGAAACTAACCAACTAAAGAAACAGTTGAAGACAAAAGACGCAGAAAAGGTAGACCCCTAATTAAATAAAATATCTTTCTGGCCTTGAAAACTAAAGTTTGAAAGATTTTACATGTAAATGTGTGTCATTTTAAGGCACTTCTACAAAAAGAAGTAACTGATTTGAAGAAAGAAACTTCTACTACAAAGGTCATGCAGTGTTCACAAGCAAACAACAAGCAGGTCATCTCAGTACTTGGTGTGGCATAGGTAAGCAGATTTGTTATTATTTGCACTTCCCTAATCAATAATCTTTTATCTTTTTAGTCAATTGCACTCGACTCTGAAGAAGAGATAGATCTTCAAACTCATACTCCAGTGGAAGGCTCAATAAAGAGATACATTTTTGACTTTAGCAAGCTCAGGAAAACCCCGTCCAGCAAGAGTCCCGCAGTTCTTAGGAAAGGTGTAAGTTTTAATTTCCAACACTTTTACTGAAGTATAATTTTTTTTCAGTTTTTAACTGGTCTTGGTTGTTACGTTAATCAGGGAATTCAATTATTAACGATTTGCGATTCTTAACTAATGGATACATAATAATAGAAAATTTTCAGTCCACAAATATTTTAAATTGCTTGACCTCAATTTAGCAGAAAGGATTATTATATTTGTATAAAGATGTGTGTTGAATTTTCATTGATAAGGTGTCAGCCTCTAAAACACCCAGGACACCAAGTGGAACAACAGCAAAGACACGGGTAAATGCTTTTTATTTATGTAGTTGTCTGGTTTTAATGAAAATTCAGAATCATTTGATCAAGACAGGAAACAGTTTTCTGAAAAATGTTCAATATGTCATATTTCCTCTGACTCTACCATATAGCCTGTTTTCAAAGAATATAGTGAGACTCCAGGAAGTAAGACAAATAGGATTGGTGGAATATCAAAGATGAAAGTAATACGCTCTTTATCTTTTTGACATTTTCCATAAGGAACAAAACAAGCTTGCCTTTTTCCTGACATTTACTCTGAAAATTCTTTTACAGTCGTACAGAATAAGAACACCCCCTTCCAGTGAAAATGCAGGACAGTGGGCAAAGAAAACTTTTGAACTTGACTCCAACTCTGACAGCTCAGATCAAATTGATTTGTTTGTGAGTGCAGCTTGTTGGAGTTTGCCATAAGCCTTCTTTGTTTAGCAAAATGTATCCTACAATTTCTGAAACATTCCAAAGATAATTGATTTATGTTATTTTTTCTGGTAGACGTGTACACATGAACCAGCACCTGGTGATTCTCTTCTGCAGCACAAACAAAACATTTCCAGAAAGGTAAATATGACCATAATAATGTGTCACATTATGATACCATACAACCTGACGAGGTTGAGCTGACGAGAGACAAGAATTGAGCCATTTCTTAATTTTGTTATCTGTTTTATGATTTTTTGTTTGTTGCTCTTAAATCACCTGGACGTAACATGAAGCTGGCTGCAAGAAAAAGAATGAGAGACGCTGGTTGGACGACAGTGACCAGCTGTGAAAAGAAAAACAAGATATTTGCTTAGGTAATCTCAATAGAGATCAGATCCTAAGAACATTTTAGACAGGTATTGTTTCATTCATACATAAATGGTTCAGATTAAATAAGTTATTCTAATCTAAAGGGTCTTAATGTTGTTCACTTATACATGCTTTGAATTCACAGCTCTTGAGGTTGTAGGTTTTCTTTGGAAGTTCGCTGTATATGACTACAAACTCATGCTATTTGTTAGCTAAAAATAAGCTACCTTTATGTATGTTTGGAATGAACTTTGCTTTATGATAATTTATAGTGTTAATGTGGTGACATTGTTGTCATTGAAAAAATATCCACATTGAAAACTTTTTGAACAGGTTCAGTCTTAATATTTACTCATTTGTACGATTTTAGAGCTAATTTTGTGAAAAACACTTTGATGTTCTCTTTACTACAGTGCCACCCTCTTTGCTTTAAAGTTCTTGTGAAAAAAGGAAGTTTTTCATAATACTGTTGTTTTTCTGAGATTAATCTCAATTCTCCTAAATCTGGAAAGTCAAAGATTTTTTTTACTTTAAAACTAAGAACCTCCAGATTGATCTCAAAATTTGAGTTTGTTTTGAACAAATGTTTGACATTTTGACTTGATTTAAAAATGTGAGCAATCTCAAACTTTCTGAGTTAGTGGGAGAAAATTTTCTCTTTTCTTTTTTTTCTATTTACAATGGCCCTAATACACCATGGCAGTTCTCTGCTCTGAGATGACATTGATTGATTGATTGATTGATTGATTGATTGATTGATGAAGGTGTTCTGTTTTGCAGGTTTTCGCTGAGGAGGTTTCTCCAGAAGTTGCGGGACTCGTCGCTCGCTCTGCTGGATCTGGGACTCGAGCCGCTGGGCTACGACCTTCAGCAGTGACAAACCTCCACACATCCACATTGTTTGAATTATTATTCTCTTGTTGTTGTTCTAAATGTTTGTTTTTGCAAAAATAAAAACTTTTTTTCTCATAGTGGAGCTGTGAATATATGCTTTTGGTTCCTCTTGAATAGAATCCTTGTTTTTGTTTCTCCAAAGACATAAAAAAATGAGCAAATAAATTTTCTCACTTTGTGAAACTTTGGTCCACAAACTATGTGCAGCTAACAACTGTGTAAAACATGTGATTGCAGCTAATTTAGTAACTGATTAACTGTTACCATGGCTCAGAAAAGGCAATTTGCTGAAGGAACAAGTCAGAGCAGTAATTAAGCGAAAATCGTAGAAAAAATACACATTTTGCATTTAGTAGAAACACCGACCGGTATATATGTTCCACCCAGAACTTAAGTGGCAGTTTTATCCTTACCTGGTCCAAATTCTGTTCAGAAAAATAATAAAATGTTATATTGTTGCATTTTAGTCAATAAAATGTTTATTTTCTTATTTAAAACAGGAATTGAATTATGAACTTGCATGTTTAGAGTAAAAGGCTAAAGTGGTTAAATGAAAATGAGCAGAATGTGACTTTTTCTTTTAGAATAATAGATTATTGAAGTAACCATTTGCAGGGATTCTGGAGAACCTGACAACACAGAGGAGGCGATTCAGCCATTTGATTCAGGTGTGTTTCACTAGAGACCTTCAACAGCTGAAGGGCCTCACAGAAACCCCAACCCTCAATAACAATAGAGAATGGATTCACCAGAAGAAAATCAAACTTCTTGAATCTGATTGGTCATTTTAGTGGAGCTGAAGAGATGTGTTGAATCCAGTAGCTGCGTTTCCATTACAGATGTGCACAAATCTTTATCTATATTCTGCTCATGTAAAAAAAAAAAAAACAGAATTTTTGTTTATGGAAACAACTGCAATGTTTCCATAAAAAATTAAATGAAATTAAAATCACACTTAAGTCATTAAAAATGACGGTGGAGACGGAGGAAAGAGTTATGTGAGATTTATTCATGCAGCATTTTGATAAAATTATAGTCGGCCATTGTGCAGAAGGGTTATGGATTCAACATGTTGGACTGATGTACAACTGAACTGTGTGATGCTGTGAGAGCAACTTCAATGTCCCAAAAAACAAAAACAAGCTATCATCTTCCTACCACTTCCTGTCGTCTTCTTCATCGTTTCTGCCAGTAGTAACATCTGGTTGTTGATCAAATGACTGGAGTGACGCAGTTTTGGGAATCACATCTCATCCTAGTGCAAAAAAACTAAACAAAAAACTTAAAAAATAAAATAAATAAACTCAGCTGATGTCATAGTTTTTATTTTTCTCCCTTTTTTATTTTTGTCTTTAGCTAACGCCAAACTGCAGGAATAAGCATCCACCGTGTGAAACATTTCATCAGACAGCAGTGAAACAAGGAGCAGGTAGAGAAATGACTGATCGGCTGACGGAGATTCATTGCAGCCGTCACTTTAATGATTTACTGCGCTGCGGAAAACCCACTGCTCTCTGATTACATCCTGTACATCAATGTCTACCAACACGATTGTTTTTATATGAAACAAATTGTACAAGAAGCCCTCTCTGTTTAAGACCTAGATGTGGGGAAGAAGAATCTATCAAGCATGTGTTTTGGTCATGTCATTTTGCAAAAAAGGTTTAGCTATTAATGACACCATGGTTGAACAATCTAAGTGAGGAAACAATAACATATGAAACAATGTGGGATTTTGAAAGAAAAGCAGGAAAGAAATGAATTACTTTGGTGGCAGTTAATTAATTGTATCAAAGAGGTAATTTGGAAAGCAAGAAACATCTGGGTTTTCAGGAAATATGAAATAACAGAGAAAGAGGTAATAAAGATTGTGGGCTTCCAGATAAAAGACTAAACCATAAAGGAGAGACAAAAGGGAAAAAGAAGAGGAAATATTAATATGGAAAATTCCAGCAGAATTATTAAAGATAATTAAAGGATTGATGAGATAGGGAGGAAAAAAAAGGGGAAAAGTTTCATTGGATGGTTTTTTGACTTGTTTTTTTTCTTTTCTTGTGTTGTTTGTGATTTTATTTTAAGGGACTGTCTTCTTTTCACTGATTCCTTGTTTTTGTTCTTGTTGTGACTTGTATTATGTGCAAAGAACAAATAAAATCTATTGAAAATTTAATTGATCGCCCAGGGTGAGGATCAGCCATTGCACTGCAGCGATCTGACCTCTGTGATGGTAGTGGGGGACTGCGTCCGCGCTCTCCCCTGGGATGAATGTTACATGATAATACATGAGCTAATATCAGATAGTTTCTGCAACATATTGATTATTGGTTACTTGTTGCAGATTTAATTAGTTCTAAATATATTTAGGTTAATTTGAGGAATAAAACAAATTTTAAACACTAAAATTGCATGAAAATGCTTCAGCATTCTCGCAATGCATTGTGGGAGCCCTCATCATGAAACACAACGCAGAGCCCGCAGGGTGTCTTCCATCAGCCGCAGGTTTAGGGACGGAGAGCCCGGGTTACAACACAATAATAAATACACTGCAGTAAGAATACATGTCCACCAAGAAACTCATAACTTTGAGACTCATCTCAATAAATGACTTGGACATTTCTGATCTCCAATGGATGATTATTTGCAAGGGACAAAATAATACATTATAAGTTTGAAATGTTTAAAATTTGCTGGAAAAACTCAGAAATTATCAGATTCATCTCCGAAATTTCCAAGCAAAAACCAAACGAGGAAAAACTGAAAATTCACAATTTTTCTAGAAAATCCAGAGACTTCTGAGATTAATCTCTGAGTGGAAATTTACTTCTATCTTATTCTTTCTGTCTTCATGCCGTCGTAAATATCTGACAATCAGAGAAAGAATCGAGCTCCTCTGTCTCTCCCAGTGCTCCCAGTACAAACTGCAGAAACTCTCCAGTCAGTGGGAAGCATCCAGGCAGGGGCGGGGCTTAGCGCTGTCAATCACTCTGGTGAATAGCTGCGATAAAACAAAGTGTATCTGTTTGTCATTCATTCAGTTGGTTTATTTATTGTCATTAATGTCATTCCTTGCTCTGACCAGCAGGTGGCAGCAGCAGAGCGGCCAGGAACCCCGTTATTGATGCAAGATAAAGATTTCCTTTGATTTCCTTTATATTTTAGATATTTCAGTAGAAATTAGTTAGTTGTTGCAGATGTAATCAGTTCTAAATATATTTAGGTTAATTTGAGGAATAAAACAAATTTTAAACACTAAAATTGCATGAAAATGCTTCAGCATTCTCGCAATGCATTGTGGGAGCTATAAACCATCTATATGTTGGTTTATTTTGATTTCTCTTCTATATTTCTTATTATTCCTCTTCGTGTCAGATTGTGTTTAAACATTAAACCCTAAAGTGACTGAGGGAATATTTGAATCTCCCACCGTGAGTCAGAACCGGAAGTGTGACGTAGTTAATGGTCAGTCAGAGGAATGAAGGACATACTTACCTGGCAGGGGTGACTCCATGATCCTGTAGGTGGATCGCCCAGGGTGAGGATCAGCCATTGCACTGCGGCGATCTGACCTCTGTGAATTCTCCACATGGAGAATCTCAACTGCACAATTTATGGTAGTGGGGGACTGCGTCCGCGCTCTCCCCTGGGATCAATGTTACATGATAAACTAAGAGTCTTAAAACTTAAATGTAAATGAACATTTTCCGGTACGACTGAGATATTCTTTGTGTTTCAGCTTTTAAGGACTTTGATTTTTACTGCAGTACTGAAATTTTAACTTATGTAATTAAGTTAATAGATTAAGAAATTATTAATCATTTAACAATTAAAATGTTTGAAGTTAAGCAGAAATGTTATGAATTACATATTTTGAAGAACAAAATTACAGTAATCTATATAACAATTAAAAAGTTACATTAGTAATTGTAACGGAGTAAATGTAACTAATTACTACCCGAGTTTGCAAACAGCTTGGCAACTTGTTGCAGCAACCCAGGAGAGTTGCTGCTCAGCTCTGGATTAAATGTAAAGAGTTTTTTCCTCCATCTGATTTTCCTGCCTCACTGAATCTTCCTGGTTTTACTTTCAAATCTTCACCACATCATGTTTTTAAAACCTTCATTTTACATACTGCTCAAAAAAATAAAGGCAACACTCAAATAACACAGTTGATTTTATTTTTATTTATTTAATTTTTTTGAGCAGTGTATTATCAAAGATGTTTTAGCTTCAATCTCACTGAGGTTGAAGCTAAATATTCTGGAATATTTTTTCCAGAATATGATTTATTAACTGTCTTGGCCGATGTTTCTTGGAAGCCTGAGTTTCCCACTGAGCGCTCAGAGAATCCCGCTCTCTCTCAGCGTGGCGTTGACGGCCTGGATGAGCGCCTGGCTGTAGCTCAGCAGTCTGCCGTCATAAACCAGCTGGTCAAAGGTCAGATCTGTTCGCATCTGAGCTCTGAAGACAAACAGAGAGAAACTCCAGTCATGTGAAGCAGGTCTGGAAGAGTCCATTTTAACTCCTGAGCTCCAAAAGTTTTTCATTTTTTACTTTTGAAACTCAGAAAATTTCCAAACTTGAAAATTTTACACATAAAAAAAACGTGTTTAATTTTTGTTGAACAACCAAGTTTTGCTGTCGCTGTTTTGCGGCTCAGCGCAGAAAATCAAATCAGGATATTATTATGTACCTTCATGATGTTTTGGTTGGTTTCCCATTAATTACTGTTTTCATTTAATTTAATTTAAATTGTTTTCTCGGTTTCAGGTTTTGTTCTTTCGCTAATCTTGATAACTTTGGTTACAAAGTCAAATAGTTATTTCACTCAATGTTTTTCACTTCCAAACTTGTTTTTTTATGATGTTTTTGCGATAAAGCGATCAGCTGATTGGTTGTAGAACCCGGAAGTGTCGCTCACCTGGTGTGGTACATCCTGGCGATGTTCCGGTCCACCCAGGCGCAGCCGTCCAAGCCGTGGGACTGGAGGACGCCGTGAACAGAGACGGAGGCGACGAGTCGGGGATTGACGATGATCTTGAACTTTTCGTAAACGTGTTCTTTGGAGACGGGCTCCTGGTGGAGGTGGGCCAGGACGTCCACGCCCGGGACGCCCCTCCACCGGGCCGGGTCGGTCCCGCTCCGCGGCAGCATCACGTTGTTGGGGAACACGTTGTTTTCAAACATGTAGCATTTGTTGCGGGTGTACTTACTTTCCAGCAGAGGCAGCAGCTCCGTCCAGCTGGAGGAAGGAAAGTGAAACAGTTTTTGATAACTTTTATGTTTCTGGATTAAAAATTGATATAACTGGCGTTTATTTTTGTTGCGTGAGTATCGTAAAGTTACAGAGTCAAAAATAATTTGCAACACTTTTAGTTTAACGTAAAGAAAAAAAATTGGGTTATTTTTTTATAGTCATATTTTCACCATTTATAAACAGGCCAGTTTAAAAATGAAATATTTAATGAGCAAGCTAAACTCTTAGCTTGAAAGCTAACCTTTTAGCTTAGAAGCTAAACTTTAAGTCTTAAAGCTAATGACTAACATTTTTAGTTATTTTCTAATGACTAAAATTGTTGCTAGCTAAATATTTGACTAAAATACAAAGTCATTTGGCGATAAGTGGAAATGGACTATCAAAATAAAAGCTTGGACTCTGAATAAACGTTCACTGCTGGATTCTGTCGTTTCCGTCGTCATGAAGCAATGTGAACGTTTTTCGTACGTTTTGACCGTCTGGGGCAGGATTAGTTCGTCCACGTCGTGCAAAGCCACGTATTTGGACCGGTACATGTTCCGGTAGAGGCAGTCGTTGAGCGCAGTGATCTGCCCGAAGTAGTGGAGGTCACCGGGGCCGTGGGAGGGCAGCCATCCGCGAGACACATTCAGGAAGCCGGACATGGACCAAGGAATCACCTCCAAGATACCTGAGGAGGAGCAGGAGGAGCTGAAGGCGACTCGCTGGCAGACATCTTTACTCACTGAGGTTGAAGCTAAACATTTTGTTTGCTACCTCATTATTTAGCCTGTTAACTAAACATTTAGTTTGAAGCTAATTTTGCAGCTTCAGATGAAGCCGGTTTAGATCAAAGGGGATTAAAGGAGTAGAAAAGCCTAGTCAAAGTCCAAATAAAACCAATTGATGAAAAACTTTGAAAATCTTTATCGCAGTGGCTGATATGTGCCGAGTCGGCTCAGTTTTATTGGTTCTGACCCACTTAAGAGATAAAAGTTTTTTGTGTGCTACACAAGCTGCTGTCACAACTCAATAAATGCAGAAGCTGCAGAGGCAGAAAAAGTGAAAATCTTCATTCAAATGAAGGTTTATTTTTGCCTCCAGCTGTTTCCTGTTTAAGAAAACGGTTTAAAAGGTGAAACATCGTCATCCTGGGCAGCTTCCTGTCCGACCAGGAAGACACAAAACAGGTAGCAAGGAAGTCAGACAAAAGGAAAGTGAGCTTTGACCTTTTAGTGTGAAATTTGGTTTGAACAAACAGGAAAAGCTCCGTAGTTCTGCTCTACTTTACCTTTTCTGGTGTAGTAGTTGAGAACGCGCTGGGTTTTAGCGCTGCAGCTGGTTTTATAGACAAACACTTTGCTCACACCCAGAAACCGCAACATTTCTAAACTCTGCACAAACTGCAAAACAGAGCAAATTAACATTCACACATGAGCCATATTTAAATTACCAACTGAAAGCCGCAGGATTTAACTTCTATAAAAAATATTTCTCTATATATTTGTTGAAACATTGATGTTAAAGTTTGAAACAGATCATTTGAATGAATTCAAGCTCCTCTGCCTCCTCCCAGTGCCAACTGGAAACAACCAATCAGAGCCAGGAGGCGGGTCTTAGCACTGTCAATCACCTCTCCATGTGGGCATGCTGTGAAATGCTATGCTAGTTAGCATGACCGCCAGTAACAGCGGATAAAAAGTATTCCTGTAACCGGAAGTAGTTTCTCCACCATTAGCACATTTAGCAACATGTTCATGAGGATGATTGACAGCGTTAAGACCCACCTCCTGGCTCTGATTGGCTGTTTTTGATGCATTTCTTCAGACAGCAACAAAAGGGAAGGGAAATTATTGTTCTCATATTGAACTGGAACAACATGGGGACAGAGTCAACAAATATGTAAATATATATATATATTTTTTACAAACTGCAGCTTTTTAGGATAAAATAAAAACCCTCTCCCCTGTGTTTTCCCTCACACCTCCTCCAGACTAGTGGCAGCAGCAGTTAACAAACACCTGGTGGACCTGAAAGTCTGCTGAATTCATCGTGCAAATTAAAGCACTCCAAAGAACGGCTGTAAACGGCACCATGGAGAAACATTGCTGAGATAGAACGTCTTAAAGAGACAGGAGCCATTTTCAGTGCGTCTTATTTAGACGGTCTGTATTGTTTAGTGATCTGTAAACGGTGAATCATGCAGGAGAACTGGACTTACCTGCAGCACATTGTTGAAATCAAACATGGTGGACAGACAGACGGTGAAGGTGTGATTAAAGGATTCCGTCTTTTTGTTTTTGTTCTTCACTTCCAAAAATTCAGACTGATGCTCCTCTGAGAAAAAACAACAGGGGTACATTTTTAGATCTCTTATTTTTAAACTCCCACGGTGCATGTTGTAGACCTGTGGAGCTCCTACAGTGACAAACTGCTGCATCCTTGATACACAAATGGGCGTAACCACAGATCCTTCCTCCCAGCAGCGGTTACAACCAGGATAAAAAATAAGTGTCTACATCACGGTTCGCACAAATATACATTTTGAACAATTAGATATTTGAATAATTTGTAGAGTCTGGCAGTAACTAGTTACATTTACTCAGTTACATTTACTTAAGTAACTTAAAACAACTACTTTTATGAGTACTTTTTACTCTGCTGTATATTTTTTTCAATCAATTCTTATTCGACTTACTAATAATTCAGTTGGCTTTTCACCAAATGTGTTTTTTATTTAGTGATTTCTTGGACTTTTTAAAATAAGATCATTTTCAGAAACAAGACAGTTCAAAGTGCTTTACATCAATTAGAAGGAAATACAAAACCAAAAGGGCAACACAATGTAAACTAATATGAGTTTCTCTAAATCTAAAGTTTGTTATTGATTGGTATGAATAAGAATAAGTTCTCTATCGTTCATAAACCCGCAGGAGTTTCTCTGTCTCCATGTTTGATGGAGTGAAAATGTGTTGAAACGTCGCTAATCTTACTCGAGAATGTTTTGGCTGCTTTTCCCGCCCGCGCGGCTGAAATCTGTCCTGTACCTTTAAATGCCGCGGAGACCACGGCGACGTGCAACGGCGCGTCACATGACGCAGGGACGAGACACAAGATGTCGGCGGCGCCGTAGCGGAAGCCGAAGTGGTCGCCGTGGATCTGCAGCTCTCCGTCGGAGACGAGGGTCTGGTTGTTGCGGCAGAGGAAGACGCAGAGGTACGACGGCGTTTCCTCACGCAGCACCACCGCGATGACCCGAACCTGGGAGAGTCAGGAAGGTTCGGTGCTTTTTATTTACTATTCAGCCTTTATCACTTTGGTTAGCATAAATGCTAGCAGACATGCTAACTGGTAGCTTCTGACTTTAGGCTTAAAATTTGACTATCAGATAATATATTATGACTTTATTACATTTTTAATCACAATCTACACTTTTGATAGTAAGAAAATATGTAATATTTTACTTTAATCACATTAAATTGATGTGATTCTTTGTTTTTCTGTGCAACTTGGTGGAAAAAAAAAATACAAATTTAAGATTAAAAATTTTTATGGGATTAAATTTTTTTTTATTTTTTGCATTATTTTTTTTTCTAATTTTCCCTCCAACTTTCTGAGTCCAGACAGGCCTCTCAGGCCTTCTGGTTCTGGTTCTGCTCTGCATCCAGAACCAGAACCAAACTTGGAGAAGCAGCATTCAGCTTCTATGCACCACAGATCTGGATCAGAGTTTCAGAAAACTGAAAAACAGCCAAAACAGAAGTTCCTGTAAATCAAGGCTGAACCCTCTGGCTACAGCCGCTTCTGAAACATCACAGAAGGAACATTGAAATGTTTCATTGTAATGAACATGACGCCATTTGTAAGGTGTTTTTACGACTTTATTTCTGTTTTTGTCATGCAAAACACTTAAACTGCCTTGTTGATAAAATGTGCCATGTAAATAAACTGGATTAATTGAGTCAAAATATTATAATTTGAAAATCTAAAAAAAGCCTTTCCTTTCCTTTGCACAAAGGATTGTGACTTGGCACAGTCCTTTCTGTGCCAAGTCACAATCCGGACTGGACAGTGATTTAAGGCGGACTGGACAGAATGTTCCTTAATGAAGGTATAATAAAAGCCGTTACTCGCCTGCTTTGGGTTTGTGCGGTGTTCTAGATAAGCTGAGACCAGCAGCGTCTTTGTCATGTTGACTGCAATAAATGAAGTTGCACGTTTTGTTGGAGCTGCACAAGAAAAAAAACACAATTATTCTGTAAACTATTGGCAAAAGGATGACAGAGGAGTGAGTAACTTACCTTTAAGTGTAACATTGTGTGTCCAGGGCCAGAGTTGTGTTACTGTGCTGCCCGGTAACAGTTTTGTTGTTGAGTTGGCTATCTGACTCGCCTTCGTTAAATATCTGTCCCCAAACGGCAAATCAAAAGGAAAATGAGTCTGAGTGAAGTCATGTTGAGCAGTAATAATTTCAACTTCCTTCACTCCGTCAGAAGGAAGCAGAGACTGGACCGGGGGTTGACTTGCCATGTTATTAATTAAATCTCTGGATAAGTGACACCAAAGTAGAGATGTTTGGTCAGAGACGTGACGCCACTCACCTTTCTGCAAACCTGAACATTATGGCGGCAAACAGGAGGACGACAATCGCCAGCTGTTTTCGTTTCCGCAGGCAAGGCTGCTGGAAACCCATAGCTGAGATATTCAGTCTGTTCTTCTTCAGCGCCTTCAGAGAACCAACAGAGGGAAAGAAAGTACCGAATTATCTGCCAGCTCAAGGTGCAACAGTGTAGCCCTTCCCCTGGGCAGAGCTGTGCTGATAAAACCCTCCATAAAGTCTGAGGAAGTGACTCCGAACTCATCATTTTAAATCAAGAATTTCTGCTTCTGCTTAACTACTGCAAAAATATGCATGAGTTTCGGTCTCAGCAGAGAAGATGTGCATGGCGATGCTGAAAGGAGGAGTGACTCAAAGAATCGACAGGAAACGAGATGAAAACGGTTTCAGTGACTCTCAGCGCCATCATACACTACAGTTTTCATTAATCATTAATTAATCAGCATTCATTGGTGTAAAACCACCTTGAGGAGCAACACAGGCTCCCACATGCTTGGACTGTACAGAATAATGAGAAACCAAGATATACTTCTTATCAATTGTATTTTTTTGTGGTTTGGGTAACCTTAATATTACTGAAACCCATTTTTAGTTTAAAACCTTATCTGGCCCCAATGGGACTGGTTTTAATGGAGCAATTTTTATGCTTCCAGTTTATTTCAGAGGAACAGGTTCAGAATATAAGCTTAAGGGTTTTGCATTTTGATAAGACCGTGCTGCGGCGTCAGAAACGAGGAGGAACCAGCCATGTGTTTCATCAGGGAGCAGATTAATGTTGACTGCAAACACACAGATAAACGCAGCTGCACCCATCGCTGCACCCATCGCTGCACCTATAGCTGCACCCATCGCTGCACCCATCGCTGCACCCATCGCTGCAGCCATCGCTGCAGCCATCGCTGCACCTATTGCTGCACCCATCGCTGCACCCATCGCTGCACCCATCGCTGCACCCATTGCTGCACCCATCGCTGAACCCATCGCTGCAGCGATCGCTGCACCCATCGCTGCACAGGCACTGAAACCTGTTGAAACCAAAACAAGTCCATTAAATGATGTTTCAGTTAGGAGAAACTAGGACGAAATCAGCAGAGAACAATGGAAAACAAGGACTTAAATACTGAAAAGTGGAGGAGAGTGAGTCTAATCAGACAGATGCAAAACAGCGCAGGGAGTTTGGAAACAAAGAGGATGAATTAAATAAAAACCAAACGGAAAAAAGCCCAACGCTGAACTCAGAGTACAGGTCAACATTCACAGACTTAAACCAAGAAAAACCTCAATGCAGACGATGGAACCAGCAAAACCCAAACACGAAAACATGAACCATGAAAACATGAACCATGAAAACATGAAACATGAACCATGAAAACATGAACCATGAAAACATGAACCATAAAAACATGAACCATGAAAACATGAACCATGAAAACATGAACCATGAAAACATGAAACATGAACCATGAAAACATGAACCATAAAAACATGAACCATGAAAACATGAAACATGAACCATGAAAACATGAAAACATGAAACATGAACCATGAAAACATGAAACATGAACCATGAAAACATGAAACATGAAAACATGAAACATGAACCATAAAAACATGAACCATGAAAACATGAAACATGAACCATGAAAACATGAAAACATGAAAACATGAAACATGAACCATGAAAACATGAAACATGAAAACATGAAACATGAACCATAAAAACATGAACCATGAAAACATGAAACATGAACCATGAAAACATGAAACATGAACCATGAAAACATGAAACCTGAACCATGAAAACATGAAACATGAACCATGAAAACATGAAACATGAAACATGAAACATGAACCATGAAAACATGAAACATGAACCATGAAAACATGAAACATGAAAACATGAAACATGAACCATGAGCTGCTTTTCTATTGACCATTTAACTAGGATTATAAAAATAAATCTTCATGTTTACAGCTGCATCAAAATGACTCAAAACTAAAATGGAAATATGTTTATTTTTATATGAAATGAGCCATTGGTCAACAAGACGTTACTGCTGGTGGGAAAGAGGAAGACGATGACAGGAAGTGGTGGGAAATGAGGTTTAGTCATTTAAAGCTGTGAACCTTTAAGTGTTGTTTCATTTTTTAGTTGTTTTTTCTGTGTTTATTTATTTATGGTCGCTGCCCTTTTGAATGGGCTTTTTATTGTTGTATTGCAGCTTCCAAGATGAATTTCTCCTATGGGAGACTAATAAATTATTTTATCTTAAAACATTTGAGCTGCATTTAGTTGTGTCTACTATCTCCCTCTCTTTAATTCAAGTAAATGTCAGATTTTGAATTTAAATGTGAGTTTGTTAAAAATGAACTTTCCACAGTACGTTGTTAATTTCTCATTCATTTTGTCAAACCTCCAAGAGTTTTTAGGTGAGCACTTAAAAAAACTGAAAGAAGAAAAAGACAGGAGTGGGAACTATTTCCCAGAATGCTTAGCGGTGTGTTTGTTACATTGATCTGACTCTTGTTTCAATAGAAACTTTTTATTTTAATGAAATTGGATAATGTTCTGTACGTAAATTTCCAACACAGTTGTGTTGGAAATTTTGCATTTCCAACACAACTGTGAACATTTGTATGGTCTACAAAACTTTGCTCACATTGACTGGAGTTCCAGGAAACCATGCAGGAAGTGAATGAAGACAACAAGCTGGCGTCCTCACGTTGGAGCTCAGCATTTCGTCTTCATTGTTCTGAGGTGTTTGGATGATCCCATGTCTGACCCCAGCGATCAGCTGCTCGCTCTGCCGCGCAGCCCCTCATGGAGTCCCGTGTTTCTCCAGCAGCAAAACCTTTACAAATACAAGGAAACAGCTTGAGATCTTGAAACAAGGAGGCACTGAGATCATGGTGAGAAAAAAACATCTGCAGAAAGAAAACAGAGGTTTAGACTGATGCATCAAAGTTTGACACCTAAACTAAACTCTGACACGTTCATGTGTTTTTTATTGATTGTCTTTTCTGTCTCCAACCTCAACAACTAAAGGTTGCTCAGCTTCAGTTGAGCAACCAGCTGCAAATATTGTGACCAGATGAGAATCAGTATGTTGACATTATGAATGTTTTTGTGCTCTCATTTGTTGTTGTTTTATTTTTTCTTTCGTTATTGGATTATTGTGACCTGCTCACAATAGTAACCTGTCTAATTGAACACACTATAAAGGGTGTGTCCTCCAAACAAAGAGAGAACAACACGAAAGCCAAAACGGTGCGAGTTTCTCGTTGAACGCTGTGCCGAAGAATAACAGATAACAGAAACGCAGTTTCTGTTCACACACAGAAACTGTTTATTTCCTTTGATTTGATTTTTCTGGAAATCTTAAAAGAAGCTCTTGAGACCAAAAACTCACGACTGGATTGTCAGTAATAATTCAAAAACGATCAGGAAATTAAACACAAAATGAACCCAATGAGCTGAACCAGCAGAGTAACCGAGGCCCGGAGCTCAGGATGAGCCCGGATTTCCTCTTAAGAAAAGAGGAAATGATGCAGAAACACAAATTCCTGCCTGCAAGCTGCTTTTTCTCTAGGGACACATAGATGCAGGATGTGATGAACAAGAGCTTCGGGTTTTATTGTGTTGTTTATTTGTCCAAATCATCCTGATTGGATGATTCCAGATCATTAAATTATGCACATCATTAACACAGAGTTATATTTAATAACTACAATTTAACTTTTCTTATGATGCACTTTATTTTAGGTTTGTGTAAATTTGCATGCTTCAATCTGCCTGATAACACGGCTCTAATCTATTCTGTTCTAGTCTATCTTTTGTGGTTTTTTATGACATAGAGCATGCACATGTTTCTATTTGCACCAAGATCTTACACCACTGAAAGCTAAAAACCACTCGCTGCGCTGTCTGTTGGAAGTTTTGACACATAACAAGATTTCCTGTAAACGGAGCAAAAATAACTCTTAGAGAAACTAGTATAAGCCAGTAAGCTTTCAATAAGAGCTCAAATCTTCCTACTTTCAATCAAAATGACCACAGGAAATCTAATACGACTGTAGGTGTGAGGTAGGCTATAACTTGTGGGTCTCAGATAAATAAGATCAGAATATCCGAAGGTTATGTCCATAAAAATAGGTTTGTCTTTTCTGCAAAGCTTCCTCAGTTCCCATCACTGCAGAGCTAAAGATGTCATCCATTTCCACGTCATCTGAAGCTCTTGTGATGTCAAGCATCATTTATTACAACATTACTTAGGATACTTTATGGAAATAAATAAGCTTGTTTACTCTTTCTCTGCAAACTTAATGTTGGATTTGCAGGAAGTTATATTTCTGCTCCGTCTGGCAGTGAGAATTGATCTTGATGTGCTTGATATCCTGCTCAAATGAACCAACCAGAACAAAAAACAGGAAGCTGAAAGTGAAACGGAAGCAGGAATAAGACAAGAAGGACAAACCCTGCAGAGGACGCAGGTAAAGGATCAATAATTGCTCTGGAATCATTAACGTTCTGAAATAACTGGAGCACAAAGTCAAAAACTGAGACAAACTTTCTGGGAAGAGAGTGTTAAGAATTAAAAAGATGAAGAACTTGATTTAGCTCTTCAATTAATTCTTAGTCCCGAATTCCTGTGTCTGTGTAAGTGTGCAGAGAGAAAAGAGCAATCATACGACGTCAGACTTCAGATATTTAGAGTTTTATCCAGAGAAATTCAATCCAAGAAGAACTTTACAATAAGCATCTCACCTAGAGCAAAAGTCCAAGATATTACAAAACAGAGACAAAGAACTGAGTAAAAAAAACAAAAGTATAACAGAAGATGCATCCTCCGGGAAACTCTCACTCAGCACAAAGAGATTCGAACTTCTGCTGTAAACCAAATCATTTTATAGAATGCGTAATCTCATCATTTAAATATATGCATTAGGAGGTGTGTTCTTTTCCTTTGTGTGGGCTGTCTTGATGTTAATTTTATTACCTCCTGCTCAAGAGCCCCAAAGGCAGATATATGGCCCGGCTCTTTTCGTACCTGCCGCTGTCCAGTTTGATATAGAGTGCAGCTGCAGCGCTATCTCTTCCCCAAGCTGTTTTTCACAAAAAAGTCGTTTGTATTTTAACCAAGCTTGCACACAATGTAATGCTAAATAATGACTATAAGTTTGGATCTAATAAGTAACTATTTAAAAACATGCTTAAAGAAATATAGTTAATTCTAATATAGATAAAATTATCTATAAAAAGTTTTAAGATCCTAGTGAACTTTTGAACCATGCTCAGGAATTTGTTAATTGCCTGGCAGACAGGCTCCTTATCTCAAGAGATTCAAGGAGTCTAGGCCTATGTTTTCTGTTTCTTCTGTCTGATCCTCCTTTTAAGAATTTATCTGCGTTTCAGAGATTGAGCCGTGTTTTTAGTTTCATCTAAATTTATATGAACCTAGAGTGTACTTTAACTTTCTATGTTATATTTTATATGTGTCAAAGCTATCCTGTGCAGTATTGTGCTAACTTAAAATTCTATGACAACAAGAGCTCTGAGGAAACCCAAAGCGTCATAATCTGTTGCTGAAAAGTTACTTTTGTCTCATTTAAAGTGGAGCAAGATTTACACTGAGAACTGGACCAAAAATGATGAATAATTTTGTGTTTTTGCACAACATGAATGTAGAATTAAATATTGAAAGTCAAGCTGTAGATCAGCTTCAGTATTTTTGTATTTTCAGCAAACGGATTAAAAACCTTTTTAAATGAAGCTGGACATGGAAACGGTTTCAAACAGGAAATGAACTACCAACCTAAGTTTCTGACGCTCATATTTTATTACATTTTAAAGGATGTTACGAAAGAATCATAGAGTTAGTATCTGGAAGAAGAAATGTGGAGTAAAAAATGGACAGGACAGAAAAACAGCCTTTCCTGTCAGTGCATGATGAAGTTAAATTACATATTTCACTTCCAAACTGACACTGGAGCAGCGACTGGCATGAATACATAAATTATGTATTTAGCCAGAGCTGCCCAGGAAACTTAACGTTTGCTACTTTAACGATCTTAGCTGCAAAAAGGATCCAGTAAATGGATCGGCTGCGCTGCACGGGAAAGACGGCACTTTATGTTCTCATGCTGTGAAACCAGTAGACATGTTTTACCGTTGAGGAATAAAAACAGTCAGTTATCCAGCCAAATACAAGATGCAGCAGCACAAACCCAAACTGACCTGTTAAAATTAGTCAACAAGCTGCTCCAGATCCATCTTGCAGGCTGCAAAACGATCCAAACCGCAGGATTTTAAGGCACAAAGCTCCGAGAGAGCAGCTCCTCCGGCTTCATGGAAGTCGTTGTGTAAAACAACAGGAAGCAGATAAGAGGAGAAACCTCACCCTCAATCAGGAAAATGAACAATGACAAAGGAGACACTGCTGAAATACTTTGGAAGTCAGAAAATACAACATTAACTGAAGATGTTTGACCTCTGACCTGCCCTCACTGACTAGCATCTAAGAGTCGTTTTTGTGTCAGTTAAAATGGAAAGTGACAGAACAAATTGCTTCATCAGCAGTGGTTCACACTGTGCTGCTCTTCACCTTTTGAAGAGATTAATTAAAAATATTTATAATTTTTATCCAAAATCTCACTGTCATCATCTCAACCGAGAAATAGCCAACAGATGATTGGTTATTTCTTGGTTGAAATGTTTTACCTTATTGGTTATTGTGTTTCAAACGACACTCATATTTAAAACAGGAATGTTGGTGTTTTAAGACTCAAAATGGCTGCTGAAAAAACTATTTTAACCAGAACTGAGTGCTTTAGTCAGATGAGACTAAAATGTTGTGTTTTCTCAGTGGCAAACATTTCAGATGAACTTTGGGTGAATATTCGGAAAAGCACGATGCATACGTCTAAGCCTGGCGGAGGATTTTGATTCTGGCATTTCCTGTAAATATCTAAATAAAATATAAATATTAAACCACGAGATCCTAATGGTCTCATGATATATTTTTCCTAGATTTACTAAACAATGTTAACTAATTTTCACAACAAAAACAGCCTTCAGCATCACTTTGTTGCTTAAGGCTGACTTTATTTTGTCAGTCTTTATTTAGACTGTATTTTGTCTGTATTTATTTAGTCGGTCTTTATGTAGTCAGTCTTTATTTTGTCGGTCTTTATTAAGTCTGTATTTATGTAGTCAGTCTTTATTTTGTCGGTCTTCCCGCAGCTCTCATTAATGGAGCAGGCGTCACATCTGGGTGTGTCTAGTTGAGTTGATGTTGCTGGTTGTGGATGCTCCGCTATCTCTCCCATTTCCGGTCGGAAAATAAACACATCTTAAACTGCCCGCCTTAGTGAAGGAAGGTCTTTAATTTTTCGGTCTGTGAGCCGCAGCTCGTCTCGACATGGGGAACTGTCTGACTGTGGGGCCCAATGAGGCGCTCGTGGTCTCCGGTAGGTTTCCTGCCTCTTGTTATGCTAACGCAGCATGCTAACGCAGCATGCTAGCTGCCGCGGCAAAAACAACAAATAACGGTTTTTATGGAGCTCCTGGGTTTCTGCGTCGAACTGGGAAAGAGAGAAACGTTTCTTTCGCTGCTTATGGAGCATTTTGTCTGCTTGTTAATCCTCCGTTAAGCTTTAATTGCCGCTATGTTAGCCTTTGCTACCAGAATGCTAACGCGAGCTCTCCATGGTAGCTCACCGTTAATGAGTCACGTGACTAAACAAGCCCTGCGACCCATTTGGACCCGGTACATAAAATCATCTGAGAACATTCGGATTCACAATAACAGCCAATAAATCTGATCACTGTTGGAATATTTATTGATTTATTTCGCTGAGGCTAACATTTACATTTCAGTAAATTATGATGATTTTCTGCTTACGAACAAAAATAATAAATAAAATGGAAAAATAATTTCAACGCGACTTTTACTATTACATAAGAAAAGTGGGTTTAATAATTTCTTCAAGGTTAGTTTCAAAATCTACTTTTAACCTGAACAGAACGTATTCTGATTTATTCAGTCTGACTGCAAACATTTACAGTTTTATCATTTTAAAATGTTATTACATATTTTTACAAAATATGTAATAATTTCTTCTTTATAGATGAAGAAGAAACAGATTTTTTTAGAAGGAGATAAACAATCAAACTGAACCAAGTATAGGTTTTTAGTATAAAATGAAATCATAGAAGCAATAAATGATAATAATAAAATTCACCCTGAATTTTAAGCTTGTATTTGGGTGATGGTTGCATGACAAATGTGCAAAGGTCTGAAAATCAGACACTCCATCGTGAGAGAGGAATCATCTCCCTTTTGCCAACTTGTCGAGTTTTAAGACAAAAATATCGGCATAAACCGATAACTGCAACTAGTGCGTCCTTAATAGAAGCTTGTGTTTGCTTTCATAAAAGTCACGTTTCATTCCCGGATCTTTACCAGTGAAAAATTGAGACGATAATGTGCTGGTTTTTGTTTCTCCGCCGTCTCATCGTGTCTAAATGTTTTCCATGCAGGCGGCTGCTGCGGGTCCGATACGAAGAGCTACATCGTCGGCGGCTGGGCGTGGGCTTGGTGGCTCGTCACTAACTCTCAAAGGTAAAAGTGTTTGTGAAGCAGCAAAGGTCCGGTTCTGTTGCAGTGATCTTCATCAGAATGACTGAGTCCTTTATTCCATTATCCAGAGCCTCGAAACAGGAAGTAGAAACACATAAACCATCTAAAATTTCTCCATATGTGTGTCAAATGTAAACCAGTTGGCACCCTGCTAAAGTTAAAGTCTCTCTGCATGTGGTGATATTTTAGTCAGGACTATAAGAATGAAAACCCGACTCTCTTCAGCTCCAGAAAATGTTGCTGGATGATAAATCGTCCCAGAAGTTTCTGCAATAAACGATAATATTGATGTTTGAAACAATTTTCAAGTAATAAAATTCAAGAAGACATTCTTAAAGATTAGCAAACCTTAAATCTTAATTAGCATTTAACACTGGAACTGGAAGAGATTTTAAATATTTAAAATAAGTAAACGAAACAACAGAAACAGCAAATAAAATTAATTATAAAGTTTCCGTAAACAAAATTATCCTTAAAAAGGCCAGTTGAGACCAAAGCACCAAACTGAAAACTTTAATCATCCAGAGTTTAGTAGAGAAAAATTATGAATTATGGAAATGGAAATTATTGTAGTAGTTTTAATTTATCATGCAAATCATTAATTGGACCTTGAACAGCAAGTCTTAACTTTAGTCAAATGGTAAAGAATCAACAAATGTTTTTTTTAATGGATTAACATAATAAGCAATGCAGGTTTTATCAATTTCTCATACGGAATAATTGCACCAAAATTCCATCAAATTTTCAAATCAATGACTGAATCAGTCAGTCAGGTGTTTTTATATTTCAGTTCAAAAAGCTTTACATAATAAAAACACAACAATGGAGAAAACCAGGAATAAACATCACATTTCAAACACAACATGCTTTGATTCTCCTTCATTTTTATATTTTTCTAACTCTGGAGGTTTTTCTGCACATTATGTTTGATTCTACTGGTTTCTACCCAAACCAGCAGAAACTCAGGCAGGTTCTTCAAATGTTTGCACATTTAATTGCACGAAGCAGGAAAAGAAAAGTTTGCAGGTTTCTGTTCCTGACCGGAATCATTTTCTTCCATTTGGGTGAATCGGTGCAGCAGGTAGAAACTTTTTCTGAAGGTCGCTGACGAGGTGAGAGTTTCTGTCGTCTGTTCAGGTTGAGTCTGGAGATCATGACTCTGCAGCCGCGGTGCGAAGACGTGGAGACGGCAGAGGGCGTGGCCATCACTGTGACGGGCGTCGCCCAGGTAACCTGGACTCACCTGTTAGCATCACCCACCGCTGGACGTGGACATGTTTCATTCATTTATTTCATTGTTCTTAAAGATGTAATCTCTGAATTTATGAAGAGTAAAGACTTTTTCTATGTGGATTTTATTTATTTAGATTCTTTGGTTAAACTCAATTTGTTTCACTGTAAAAACACAAAATCTTACCAAGTATTTTTGTCTCGTTTCCAATGCAAATCGTTCAGACATTTGAAATCAGACAAAACTCACTTACATGTAAGTGTTCAGCCATATAGAGGAGTTTGTTTAATGTGAAAGAGATAAATAATTGTTGTGAGAGAAATAATTTCAACTCATAAAATGGGAAAATGTCTTATTTTACAGATAATTTACTTATAAATACAAATTCTTCATTTTATTAAATGATTATTGACTTAGCATAAGCTCCTCTATCTTCCTGAAAAGTTACATTTTTGGTCTTATTTAAAGTATTTGCACTTAAAACTAGAAAAAATACTTGACAAGATTTTGGGATTAAAATTACACTGCAAAAAATCAAAATCTTACCAAGTATTTGTTTGTCAGGTTTCTAGTGTAAATGTCTTAGGAAACTTGAAAAATAGCAAAAGTCCCGTAAAGTGACTTTTCAGGAAGTATTGGAGCAAAGTCAGTAGTTCCTTAAAACTGAGGAAAATGTTCTGTTTTAATTAGCAGATCAAATAATCTGCCAGTGGAAATAAAACTTTTTATCAATATTAAGGAATTATTTGAGTTAAATTCAGTTTCTTGCTAGAACTTTATTTGTAAGTTATTTTTTTCTTATTTTAAATTTCCTCTTGAATCTTGACAAAAATACTTGGTGAGATTTTGCAGTGTAGATTAGATTTATTAAAAATGTATTATTTGATTTTGTTTCTATTTTTATTAGCATTATTTCAATAATCGATTTGAACTGCCTTGTTGCTGAAATAAGACGACAGATAAACTTGATCGATTCATTATTAATCTGATTAATTGTTTCAGCCTTAACCTCAACTTTAAAAAAAGTTTCTAATATGTTTTTCTGGGTGATCACTGAATTCTTCAGCCGGTGATAAACGTCAGAGCTTTGTGTGTTTTTGCTTTGTTTGGTTTGATCATGCAGCAGGTTCAGTCAGTGCATGACTTCCTGGTTCTCCTGCAGGTGAAGGTCATGACGGACCACGACCTGCTGGCGGTGGCCTGTGAGCAGTTTCTGGGCAAATCCATCAGAGACATCAAGGCTGTGCTGCTGCAGACGCTGGAGGGACACCTGCGCTCCATTTTAGGTCCGATCACTGCGGATAAATGTTGTTCACCCATAACGTCGTGTGATGGGTGAACCCCTGGCCCCATGTAGACCAGGGGTGTCCAAAGTGTGACCCGGGGGCCATTTGTGGCCGTTAAGGTCATTTTGTGTGGCTCCTCCACTGCAATGATTTGTCCAGTTAATTACAGGTGAAAGTTGATCAAAAATACTTGGTTTCACAAGTAACAAAATATTGCCAGGAATGTTTGTCTGCTTTCTATTGCGAATATCTTTGTACACGTAGAAAATAAAACTAACTCAAGTAGCTTG
This sequence comes from Poeciliopsis prolifica, assembly GCF_027474105.1. Taxonomy (NCBI): domain Eukaryota; kingdom Metazoa; phylum Chordata; class Actinopteri; order Cyprinodontiformes; family Poeciliidae; genus Poeciliopsis; species Poeciliopsis prolifica. The sequence goes on from NW_026562379.1 coordinate 18,272,776, forward strand.
TAGAAACAGGAACTTGTTTGTAATGAATAATTCCTCAATATTAATTAAATAAGACAAACAAAACAAAGAAAAGGACACAACATGGCACAATACATATAATATCAGGTTAAACGCATAATTAAGTGTAACATGTTAAATTCATAAACAGGAACTCAATTTGCAGTTTACAGACATTTAATGTCGTCTTTGTTCTAAAACATTTGCTCAGATCGGTCAGCATCCAGAGCTGCATTGACTTTTTTACAGCACCTCTGAAATAAAAGATTATTTTTGCTACACTGGGTTTTCTAAAATAAACTCATGTATGTTGGAGAATAAAAACTTTTAGAAACACTGAGTCGTTTGGTGATTTTTAAACATGATTTTTGGATAAAAAATGAAACGTGATTTTGCCGTTTTTGTCCTGTAGGGACGTTGACGGTGGAGCAGATCTACCAGGACCGGGACCAGTTTGCCAAACTGGTGCGAGACGTGGCGGCTCCCGATGTGGGCCGGATGGGCATCGAGATCCTCAGCTTCACCATCAAGGTTGGAGGAGAAAAGTTGATGTTTAATCTGTTTAAAATCAGCCCTGAACAACGAAAACAGATGGTTATAGCTCAGTTTGTTTGATTGGAGCAAAGGTGAAGAAATGAGGAGTTGTAGTTTGTTTAAACCGCAATAAGGCCCGATTTAAAACTCTCATCTAACAAACTCAAAATACCTAAACTGTATTGTTCAGTGGTTGTTTTTAAACCTTTTTAAAGGAGGTTTTATCAGTTAATTCTCTCCCCATCCAGTGTTGGTGCTGTGCTGCTTTCCCATCCTGGTTTCTGTTTTATTCATATATTTTCTGTTCTTTCTTGGCTGTAACCACATTTACTAAAAACTGAATTCATTTAAGGGAAAAACAGACAGATTCCCGCTACCGGCCTGTTTTCCCCTCAAATGAATTTAGTTTTTAGTAAATGTGGTTACAGCCTAAAGAATATCAGAGAACTTAAAAAAAAAAATCTCCACTCCAGATTTTTCCACTTACAATATGGAAAAAATGTCTTGCTATTAGTGAAGTAATCTGTCAGCAGAACTACTAATATTTAATCAATATTGAGGGATTGTTTGTTCTAAATTAAACCCAGAGAATCTGTCGGAGGAAAAAAAGAGTTTTCCAAAGATCTTCAAACACAAAATCAGTTTATCCGTAAAGGAGAATAAATAGATTTTCTGACTGCTCCTCCTTTGTGCCCCAGGATGTTTACGATAAGTTGGACTACCTGAGCTCGTTGGGGAAGACGCAGATCGCCGCCGTGCAGCGGGACGCCGACATCGGCGTGGCCGAAGCAGAGAGGGATGCTGGGATACGGGTAACCGGGCAGATTCTGCTCCAGATGTGTCATGGCTGCCGTCGCTCTGGCTGAACCTGCTCTCCGCTGTGATCTGACTCCAGGAGGCCGAATGCAAGAAGGAGATGATGGACGTGAAGTTTCTGGCTGACACCAAGATGGCCGACTCGAAGCGGGAGCTGGAGCTGCAGAAAGCCTCGTTCAACCAGGAAGTCAACACCAAGGTGAGACCTGGAGGTTTGGGTGGCGATTCCTGTCAGCGCGGCTCGTCTTTTACCAAAACACGACTTACTGACCCAGAACCGCGACTTTGCTTTCAACCGACAGAAAAACGTCTGACATTGATCATTTCCTGTCTGTCATAAAAAATGTTTTCCACATAGTTGTTCAATCACAATGTTGACAATTTTTTATGACACAGATAACATCAGACCAAAAACAACCAATCAGAACCAGGAGGCGGGTCTTAGTGCTGTCAGTCATCCTTGTGAACGTGCTACTAAACATGGTAATGGTAGAGACGGGGAAAAGTTGCATCATAGCAGAGAGCATGCACACAGACATGATTGACAGCGCTAAGACCCGCCTCCTGTCTCTGATTGGTTGTTTCTAGGCAACATAGTTGTGACTTTAAACTTTAAACGTTTTTTGTTAATTTGTATTGTTTTTTTTTTTCAGTGTTTGATGCAGAAAAAGTTTGGAAACCTGCCCTGAAAATGCCTGAAAAGTTTCTGAATTTTACTGTGGAAAGTGTTCAAACCTTGACTTCTCGTCGCGTGTCGATGTTTGTCCAGAAAGCCGAGTCCCAGCTGGCCTACGAGCTCCAGGCCGCCAAGGAGCAGCAGAAGATCCGGCTGGAGGAAATCGAGATCCAGGTGGTGCAGCGGAAGAAGGAGATCACCATCGAGGAGAAGGAGATCGACCGGACGGAAAAGGAGCTCATCGCCACGGTGAAGCGGCCGGCGGAGGCGCAGGCCTACAGCATGCAGCAGCTGGCCGAGGGGCAGAAGTCAGTCAGACCGCCTCTTCATGCTCTGCTTCAGTTCCTGTGTGTGTGTGTGTGTGTTTTAAGATGTGTGTGTTTTAAGATGTGTGTGTGTGTTTGTGTCAGGACGAAGACGGTGCTGATCGCCCAGGCCGAGGCGGAGAAGATCAAGCGGATCGGAGAGGCCGAGGCGTCGTCCATCGGCGCCGTTGGGAAAGCCGAGGCGGAGAAGATGAGGCTGAAGGCCGAAGCCTACCAGCAATACGGAGAGGCGGCCAAGACGGCGCTGGTGCTGGAAGCTCTGCCCAAGGTAAACCCACCGCGGGGTCAAACCCACCGCGGGGTCAAACCCACTGCGGGGTCAAACCCACCGCGGGGTCAAACCCACCGTGGGGTCAAACCCACCCCGGGGTCAAACCCACCGCGGGGTCAAACCCACCGCGGGGTCAAACCCACCCCGGGGTCAAACCCACAGTTTGAATACAAATGAACATTTATTTTTCCCAATAGCTTAATAATTGTTACCGTTTTAACTGTTTGATTACAGATCACTTCTAAGGTGGCGGCGCCGTTAGCCAAAACCAATGAGATCGTGATCCTCAGCGGCGAGGGCAGCCGCATGACGGGCGAAGTGAACCGCCTGCTGGCCGAGCTCCCCGTGTCCATCAACGCGCTCACCGGAGTGGATCTGACAAAGGTTTGCTGTCCAACCGCTTTGATAAACTTCCTTTAGTGGAAGTTTTCTGAGTGGCATCGGGGTCGGCCGATATCAAACATCGGATATCGTCCGATATCAAACATCGGATATCGGCAGATATCAAACATCGGATATCGGCAGATATCAAACATCGGATATCGGCAGATATCAAACATCGGATATCGGCAGATATCAAACATCGGATATCGGTGTCTGAAGCAAAAAAAAAAAAGCGGATCAGTGAATCCAATTTTCACAGAAATCCCCATAAAATGTGTAGAAGTTTGTGGTTGGATCAAGGTTATTATAGTTAACTAAAACAAACAAAATAACAAAAAACGAAACTGGGAAAAATTTTTTTGTTTACTTAAATAAATAAAAACAGTAATTAAAGGGAAAAAAACTACAATTAACTCTAGGAAGAGCAGCCATTGTTAATGGGGATCCAAACTAACTTGCTAACTATTTAACTAACTAGTACTCTAACTAGATAGCTGGATCACCAAATAGCTAACTAACTGACTAGCTAACTGAACTGCTCGCTAGGTCACCTAGCTATTTAGCTAGCTAGCTAACCAGGATACCAAATAGCAAAGTAATTACCTCTTTAACTAGCTTTCTAAACAATATTTAACTAATAATAATCATTAAAAACTAGTACACCCGCTCTAAAAACTAACTAAAGTCACAACAAAATAAATCTTAATTATAAATAATTAACTGTTATATTTATATGTTTCTGTATTAGAACCTTTAGTTGTTGTTGTTGCTGAAAACAGAGTGACTGGGAGTGTCTCATCTGTTTCCACAGAGTTTGAAATGTTTTCTCTCCCTCCCTGTCCCAGATCCCGCTGCTGCAGAAGATGGCGTCTGCTGAAGCCTGAGCGCGGTCTGGTCCGGTCCGGTCTGGTCCGGTCCGGTCCGGATGCACCACTGACTGCCTTGAACACGTGGAGACGCGTTGTTCTCCGCGGCTCCTCTGCGTACCGGGAGGATTCTGGAAACCTCTGGTGCCTTACTTCACGCAGGACCAGAACATCTGCATGCACTGCTCATTGTCTTGAAACGTGGGAATATTTTGCTATCTGTACTTATTTATTCAGATGTTTGGGGCTGTATCTGTGCAAGTTAAAAAAGGAGAAGTGAAGGTAGACGACCTGCTGATTCTGATCCGCATTATATGCATCAAACTTTTTAATGTGACATATTTAATTTGCTGTTTATTCCCTCGACTTTTTGATAAGAATAAGCTACTGTGTTCGGTCTATTCCAGAGATTTTTGTTTATTTATATATTCTCATGGGGACACCTGTGTTCTGTAGATAATCAGATATATAAATATATATACATATATTTTTAGTTTTGTGTAAAAGTGATTTTAGTTGTCAGTTTTATTAACTAAATGCTTTAATAGGTCATTTTCTTATTGTATCAAAGGTGCTTGTTATCTAAAACGGTTGTTTTGGTCGATAAATGAAATGATTTTTCTTTCTTCCCTCGGAAAACTTTATTGAAATCACACATTTTTGCAGGAAAATATAACGGGTAGAAAAAAAAATCCTCTTTATACGTAAACACAGCTTGTAGTGGTTAGCTGCGGTTTTAATGGGAAATGATGCAAACTAAGGAATTGAAAAGCTCTTAATGGCTTTGGGTTACTTCTGAAGGAGAAATGTTGATAGATTTGAATATAAAAACAAATCTCATGCCACAGTTTCCTGCAGATGCAAAGCCATGTTTGTTAGTTTGCTTTAGAGAAGAGCACTTTGTTTGACGGTTCATATCTCGTCTGATTTATTTGACTAATGAAACATGAGTTTTTACCTCCTTGTACTGTTGATCATGCCATGCTAACGTCATCACGGTTCGCTTTAGCTCCTGTCTGCTGTTCAGAATCTGTCCGTCTGGGAACTAAACGCCGATCCAGACTCGACCTCAGGCAGAAAAAACGACGACGGCAGCTGGTGTAGAAAACTGATGTGCACTGTGTCTCTGAAGAAGCCATGAGCTCCAAAATGTTTTTGTTATTTGCATGTCATTCATCTGTATGTGCTCACTCTTAACCGCCATTGGAATAAATCTGACTGCTGTAACTATTTCGATTTTCATGCTCGTTATTGTTTTGCCACAATGGAAACTTATAAATAAAGTCAGGCCTGGTCCGAGTGTGTCTGAATAAAAAATGAAGATTGTTCTTGGCACTTTTACAAAGAAAAACTGGCCAAATAATTAAAATCTAATACAAAATGTAATTTTTAAATGTGAAATGAATAATTTGTTCAGTTACTCTGACCTTGAATAGACTTTTTACCAAATACTTTATTCTCACGAGTAATTTATTGCTACATTTTACTTTTACTTGAGTAAAAATATGAAGTATTGCTACTCTAATTTGAGTACAATTTTTGGTTACTCTACCCACCTCTGGTTGAAGATATTCTCCAATAGTGTTTCCCAACCCTGATCCTCAAGGCTCACATCCCTGCATGTTTTAGGTATTTCCTTGCTGGTCCAGCTGATTTCAATTGAATCACAGTAAAGCAGGAAAATATCTAAAACATGTAGGACAGTGTGCCTTGAGGACCAGGGTTTGGAAACGCTGCTATAATAGTTTAAGAAACTAGTAAACGATAAAGATCTTTTCTGTTTAGTTCCGAGACAGAAAATGTTTTTGTCCCTCCTCTCCCGTCCAGCAGGGGGCGGTAGGGCGCCTCTGAGCGGGTTGCGCAGCGCCGCTGAGCCGGATGAGCAGGAGAGGAACAGATGTTGCTGCCATAGCCAGACAGCAGCTCGGAGAAGCGGCCAGCCGGAGGATGGTGTCTTCATTTTTAATTTATTATTGTTGAATTTCAACAAAATGAAGCGGCTTTACTCATAACGTCGCGAGGAGTGAGTATCGTTGCGTTTAACGCGTCTTCTGTGGCTCCTAGTGCTAAAAATGCTAAAGCTTTCAGAGCAGCTGGCCTGGTCACAACAAGCACAAAGAAGCTCCTTATTTATCAGGTTTGACTCGAGATAAAAATCCCCTCGGACGACATTTAAATCCGGCCAGAGGAGCAGCGAGGCCCCGCGGGTCCCGCTGTCCGTGTTAGCGGCCGGATTCGGGCTGTTTATCGGTGCTAATGTTAGCTAGGAGATAAACATCACAGAGCTAACGTTTCTGTGCTGAATTAGTGGCCAGGCCCTGCTCTAAAACAGCTTTAAATAGACAACAGAATGAGTTCTCTGCTCTAAATGTCTCTTTAGAGTTATTGTGTTTAATGGTGCGACAGGAAATGATCCTCTTTTCTAGAGAAATCCAGGAGTTTTCAGTGAATCAGTGATGAATCAGCCTGTAAATGGATGATGCATGTCTGCATTAATATGCTCTTCCAGTGAACTGGAGCTAATTATGATTCTGGTATTGATCCGCTTTCTGGAACTGTTTACTGTGCTGCGAATCGACCTGAAGTGACTATTGGTGAGATTTGGCTTCGTTGAGGAAATTCTGTAAACCTGCAGCTCTGCAACATGACTCATGAGTTTTATGTGCACCTGTCACATGGTCATGTCTTAAAGGGTCATAATAAAACTGTGTTTTGAAAGGTTTAAATCTGATTTCTAGTCGTTTATTGATCAGATACTCGAGCTGCTCCCTGAAGACTGAAGCATGAGTTAATGCAACGCCAAGGAACAAATTCACCAAAGATTATTCACAAGTGGGAAATGTTTAAACATCCACTGACCTTTCCAGGAGTGGAGGTTTCAGCAGAGTCACTCTCTCATTCCCCCTCAGGTTAAAGTTTGTTTGGGATTTAAACGGTTTACAAAGAGGCGTCTGATAGAAGCGTCTCCAAGATGAATTCCTGGTTTGAGCTGAATCAGGTGGTTGAATTTTAAATCATTCACTTGATTCAGCTGTGTTGGAGGAGAATTGTATCATATATCTGGTAAAACAAATACGTTTTTATGCATTCTAGCTTTTTATCCTAACAAAACCTTGACTACAAACAAGTAGAGTTTTCAGAAAACTTTGACCCGTAAACATTCTGTGACAAATAATGTGCCAATAAGTTCACATGCTTGTATTAACTTGATTCCAAATTGACATCATCTTGTGTTTCATTAACTTAATATCGTAACGTCCAGCGGCGGCTGTGCTTGTCTCCAGGACGATGAGAGGGACTCGTCCGGCACTGCAGTAGAGGAGCAGTGACATGCTGGCTTGCCTGCCGGCGTCAGGTGACCCCGCCATCCGACTTCTTCACCGCACGCAGATGAACACTGGACTTCAGAAATGTAAGTATGTTTCACGATCAAATTTTAGGAAAATTGCTTTTGCAGACATATTTCTACTGCAGCTGTGGACGGCATGTGAAGGAATCGTCTTCTTGCCCTCCAGCATTTTGCACATGTGTGAAATTTCTGGATGTAAACAATAACATGCATCGCGTCTTTATCATTATCTAATTTACAACACTTGGTTAAAAAGAAAAGTTAAGATCAACAGTAAATACAATAAAATGATTGAAAAGAGATGTACTCAGTCTATCGAATGCAGATTTCCTGCCTCATGTTTCAATGCTGTTTTAATGCAGACTGACTGAACATTTCAGGGGAAACCACACAGGAGATGAGATCTGTTCCCCATCCGACGCCTGCAGAGTTGGACGCCTATGCTAAGAAAGTCGCCGACAAACCTCTGAACATCCAGATCTTCCCAAACAGCATCAAGGTTCCTCAGAAGAAGCACGTCCGCCGCACCGTCAACGGCTTGGACACGACGTCGTCCACGCAGCGCCACAGCCCGTACCCTCCGCACCTGGCCGCCGGCGCCGGGCTCCTGGCCGTCCTCCGCGCGCCTCCCCGAGGCCCCGTCAGGCAGCCGGACGGCTGCCGCACTCGGCTGCAGCTGAAAGCCGCCATGAACCCTCAGAGCGGCCCATACGCCGCGCCCAGCACTTTAAACCTCCCACACCTGGCCGCTCAGAAGCAGGGGGCGGGGCATCCTCAGCAGAGCCTGGCGCACCCCATGGCGCTGCAGCATCACCAGAGGAGCATGGCTCACTCTCAGGCTCTGCAGCAGCAGCAGAGGCTGACGCATCCGCCCGCCGTCGCGCGGCAGCCGCCGCCCCCTCAGGACGTGGCACCCTGCACTGCCGCCATGCCGCAGCAGCACCTCCCTCACATGCAAACTCTGAAGCATCAGGTGGCTCCAGCGCAAGCTTTGGGAACGACTCAGGAGCTGCGGCATGTCCCGGACGGCGCGGCTGTGCAGGCGGCCCCCTCCTGCCCCCCCGCTCTGCCGCCGCCGCCGTACGGCGCCCGCAAGCTGCCGGACGCTGATGCCCCGCCCAATGTGACGGTATCTACCTCCACCATCCCGCTGTCCATGGCGGCCAGCCTGCAGCAGGCGCGGCCCGGCGACCTGAGCAGCATCGTGCTGCAGATCAACCAGCTGTGCCAGGCGCGCGCCGGCATGGGCGCCACGTCCGTCTGCGAGGGCCAGATCGCCAACCCCAGCCCCATCAGCCGCAACCAGCTCATCAGCGCCAGCTCCAGGGTTTCCCAGCATGCCTCGGGGGCCGGCGGCGTCTCCAGCTGCCTGCTGATGGACAAGCCGGCCGCTCCGGCTCCCGCCGCCAGCGGCAACAATAACTTGGCTGCTTTCCACCCGGATAGTGACAAGCTGCTGCAGCAGCACCTGCTGCAGCAGAAGCAGCAGCAGCATCTACAGCAGCTGCAGCAGCAGCAGCGCTCCTGGGCGCAGCACCAGCTGGCCCACATGCAGCAGCCGCCGGAGGGAGCTCACCCCTGTAAAAACCCGCGGCTGGATCCGGTGGCCGAATGCGCCTTCCCCTCCCACGGCCTGAGCTACGGCCACAAGCCGCCAGCCGCCGCGCACAGCTTCCCGCCGAAGCATGCCGCAGACAAAACGCTGCCCCCCTCCTCCGCCAACTGCTCCTACCTGAACGGCCACTACCTGCAGCCGGCGTGGGGCGCCGTCCCGGCTGCCGCCGGAAACAACGGGAACATTCCTCAGGACCTGCCGGTGGGCTTTCAGGGCGGACACGCCGCCGCCGCCGCCGCCGCCGCCGAGCGCATCCCGGGAGCAAAGTACCGGCCGGGGAAGGACGGCTCCGCCGGCCAGCCCAAGCTGCTGCAGCACAGCGTGGATTTCCTCGGCGAGGATTTCCAGATCCCTGGCATGCAGGAGCAGAGTGTGGAAATGATGCATAAGATGCACCGCGGCGGCCATCATCACCAAGGCTACCATTAGACTCCACATCGACCCGTTTGTTCCCAACAGCACTTCGACCTGCTGAGCAGAGCCGGGCGATAAGATCGCTGTCATTTCTAAGAAAGAAAATACAAAAATATTTTCTAAAGTGGATTTTATGATTCCCTCTGTGTGTCAGGGCCGCCATACAAAACTTTTAAGTTATTTAATTAAGCGACTTTAGTCCTAATTTTACCAGAAGGAAGTTTCTGCACTTGTAGCCTGGCTCTGAATCCAAAGTCCCAATTAACAAAAGCTATTAAAAAAAAAACGCTTGTCAAACAAGATGGTCGCCATGACATCACTCCAACCCAAGGAGAGCATTTATGGAAAAAAATCCAGAACTTTTAATATTCAGAAAACTAAAATATGAATCGATCTGATCGATTTATCGCCCAGTTCTGCTTCAGAGTTTCATGGTTGGGCCTCGTGTGATGGACCGCCGCCCTGCGGCGCCATGCAGTGCCCTGCGGGGATCCGGAGACCGCCGCGGCTGGGATGATGCTCAGTGGAAGCTTCCTGAGCTCGAGCGTCGCCAGCCACTCCGCTCTGGACCGCCGCAACACTTCTCAGTTTCACGACTTTTCTCAGCATTCGTGGCCTTACGAGCGCCCAGAGGCGAGCTTCAGGAAGTCCTGGAACCACGGGTTCTCATCTCCGCCTCGAAGGCTCGGATTTGCTCTGCGGTTCTGAACTTTCCCGTCTCCTCGCCAGGTTTTCGTCTCGTTCTTCTGTCGTGGATCCGTAGATCGCCCTACTTCAACTGTAGACATGTAAAAGTTTGGCAGGAGGAACTGAAACTCCATATTTAAGTCTGGTTAATGTGAAGCGAAGGCGTCCTGTCGGAACGGCGTGATGGCGACTCCACCCTCTTCAGCTCATCTCCTCTTTCCTGATCTGATCTGTGAATCGGTTTGATTTCTGTTAGCGATGAGCAGCAAACCCACTTCCTGTGGATCCTGCGGTTCGTTTGGGGGAGCCGGCGTGGGCCGGTTCCAGGTTCTCTGAAACATCCGCCCAAAAATCACAAACATCTGGAAACTTCATCTAATGCATTCATTTACAACAAAATGAATAAATAAGGATGCATCGATTTCCTGCTGAATATTAAAGATCAGCTTTTCTGCCGTCAGCGTTGTTTAATTTAAGGGGAGACGTCACACTGTGTGTGGAGGAGCATTTGGATTGCCTATCTATGGCTACGATGCTAGGTCTGTTAGCATCGTAGCCATAGAGCTCCATATTAGCCATTAGCACAGTTAGCATGGGGCCATTTGTGGCCCCCAAATGCAACTCAACATTGATACAGGTTTGACCTGTCCACCAGAAATAATTGATCCAATTATTGCCAACATAATAAAAAAGTATTAAGTACAACACAGAGTATTGTGTTGTATTAAGTAGAACCACGTTATCCATTAAATAAATTAGCTTTTATTTAATTAATTAAAATGTTTTGAAGGAAAATTACCCAAATTCTGAGAAAAAAATTGTTCAATAAAATTCCAAAAATGAAAAAAATTAGATTTAATCCAGGAAAATCCTTGTGCTTTGGATCTATGATGGAAAAAACGGATGAAATGAGTTTTTATTCTCAGACTCAATAATTTGACAGAAACCTCTTATTTATCTTTCTGTTGTAACTGATTATAAATGTTGTCACCTTCCTTTAAACAAACTGACTGGCAGAAAGCTTGAGCAGTTTCAGAAGCCGGCCTAGTTAAAGCCCTGATGTCGCTGCCCTTGCCTTCAGAGTGATGCTGCTCAGCGACTAAAGCCTTAAATACGCGGTCCTGTCGCCGAGGTAACTAAAAGCCGGACTCTACTCTGATTGGCCGAGGTTGGCTGAAACTCCCGCCCCTCTGACAGCTGTGGAGTTTTTCAAGCGTTTGGTAAAGTGGGGAGCGGTCTGGAGCGGGGCTGTAGCAGTCGTTCTAAATGTTTTTATTCCTCTGTCCTGAAGCCAAAGTCGTTTCCACTTCAGGGGCCAAATGTGACTCAGGCGCTTTCACCTGGATTATTAGGAAAGCTCAATTATTACCTGAAAAAGTCAAACGGTGGTTTTTGGATCTGGGTCGGTTCGCTCTTTCACCGACTTCACTGCAAAAACTCAAAAATATCTCCGTGTTTTAGTCACAAATAACTTTTCGACAAATATAGGAGCTTGTTTTACGCCAATGATTCTTGATTTGAAAATATTCACTGGCAGATTTTTATTTCACTTATAACAAGACATTTTTCTGTGATTGCTTTTTTTAAAACATTTTTTTGTTTTATTACAAAATCACCAGAATAAAGTCATAAAATTACTAGAAAATGTGCAAATACTGTTCGCTGAAGTCCTGCTACTGATAAGTTTTTATTGATACCAAAGCATAACTTCACAAGATGCAACATTCCTAATTTTTTGTGCAAGTTATAAATTATTTGATTCTACTAATATTAAAACCTTCATATGTTAATATTCTGAGTTTAACTTCATATTATTTAAACTATTGTTGAGTTTTATGATTTTATTCTGGTAATATGTCATTAATCTCATATTACTTTTTCCTCAGCTTTTATTATCATATAATTAGGATTTTATTATAGTAATATGACTGTATGACTTATATTTGTCTTCAAATTGTAGCTTTTTGTCTTAAGACTTTATTTTCTTAATATTACCACTTATTTTTCTCATAACTTCTCAAATTCTCATTCTTGTACTGTTTCTACTTGCTGTTGTAAAATTTGAATCTCTTAATATTAATGTGATTCTCAGAACACAACTTTTTTCCTCATTATTTTTCTCCTAACTTCATTCTCATAGTCTGATCCTAATACTTTGTTTTTGTCAATAATTGAGTCATTTAAGTAAAGCAAGCTCCTTTATATTCCTGTTTCCCTGTAAAGTTTTTGTTATACGGAGATATTTGCTCTACAAATTAGACCAAAATGGGTTTTTTTCAGTGCAGTTGATTCCAGTTGTTAAGATATTTCTGCTGGTTGTTTAAAACTTTGTGGAGATTTAATCAGATAATGTCCTGTATGATTTCATACTGAGTTAATTCCTGGTGTTTGATGCGGTGCAGGAGCGAAGCGACCAGGTTTAGGGTCTTTATACTTGACGGGAGTTACTTTCTGCTTCCCTGGCTTTCGTTTTTGATGTGCCTGTCCCTTTAAGCTGCTATTGAATTTAATCAGCACACTGATCCGGTGTGTCTATAAATAGTAACACGATATGGGCTGCACCAGTGCGGGGGAGAAAACCGCTCCGGTCTGGTGAGCGGACACTAGGAGGCGTTAAACCCGCCGCACGAACCAGGATTAAGTTTCACGTTTGGGTTTTTCCCCAACAGCCAATCAGACGAGCTCAAACACTAAACTGTCGGACCGAGCCGCCTCTGGTTCCGAACCGCCTCTGGTTCCGAACCGCCTCTGGTTCCGAACCGCCTCTGGTTCCGAACCGCCTCTGGTTCCGAACCGCCTCTGGTTCCGAACCGCCTCTGGTTCCGAACCGCCTCTGGTTCCGAACCGCCTCTGGTTCCGAACCGCCTCAGTGCAGCCCGTTGAAGTCAGGTTCTACAGTTTCATATGAAGTGCCTCCACTGGGCTTAGTATGGACTAATGTGTGTGTGTGTGTGTGTGTGTGTGTGTGTGTGTGTGTGTGTGTGTGTGTGTGTGTGTGTGTGTGTGTGTGGTACCTGCACAGGTGTGCACAAAGTGAATCTAATGGGTGTGTTTGTGGGGGGACCAAGCTACTTGTTGTAACTACTGATACTGTGTGACGGACCGAAGTCCTGAAGCGTGCCACGACTTGTCGACGCTGTGGGGCGTCAACCGATTGCTGCTGACCCACCGACCAAAGTGACCAGGTGTCCTTCTCTCTCTGAGCGGCTAGCAGCTAGCGGCTACCTCTTAGCAGCTAACTGCTGCTAGTATGGATCGGCTATTAGTACTGAAATGGACAAGAAGCAGCTAATAGCTACTAGCAATTAGCTGCTACCAGAATGAACAAACTACTAGCACTACTGTGGACAAGAGAAACAGCAGCTAGTGGCTAGTAGCTGCTAGTAGGCACAAGAGAAGCAGCTAGCCACTAGTGGTAAGAGATTAGCTGCTACTAGTATGGACAAGCAAAGTGGCTAGTGACTTGTAGCTACTAGTAAGGACAAGAGAAACAGCTAGTCACTAGTGGTTAGCAGTGAGCTGCTAACCACTAGTTAGTGGTTATGGACAAGCTACTGGCCGGACAAGAGCAGCAGCTAGCAGCTAGGTGCTACTAGTCCACCCTAGCCATCATTCTAGCAGCTAGCTTGTTCTTCTAACAGTAACAATCTAGTGACGTAAAGAAGAGCTGCTGCTGCCTTTGTTCTGTTGCTTTCAGCGAATCTTGTGAAGTAAAAATCAAAGATGTGAACTGAGCATAAGAAAATCTAGAGTGATCGGGTCGTTGTGGCGGATACCCAGGGCTGCAGGAGAAAGGGGGCGTCAGATTTATTGGAACTAATGGATGTAATTTGTTGTCTAAGCAGGTATTCTGTTGCTTTTGGATTGTGGATATTGCGGATGTTACGTCACCTGGTTTGTGCAAATCAGGAATCATTTCCTGGGTTTTAATTGGTTGGGTTTGCCAGAACCGCCACTGAACCAGAGCTTTGTGTTTCCTGGTTCCACTTGAGGTCCAGAGGGAGGTCGGTACACGTCTGTTTGCACTCTAAGACTCGTCTACTGAAGCACATTCTGGTGAAGAGGAACCCAGCAGTCACTCTAGGTTTCTTATTGCTCTGATCCAGCTGTGGTGGGTTGTGAGAACCAAAATGTTCTGACCGCTGGTGGACGGGCCGTTCTGTCTCTACTGTGTGAAAATGTGATATTTCCCGTTTTGCCTAATCTTCAGGAACTCAAATGTCTTGCACAAACATTCCCCCCTTAACCAAAATAAAGTTTGCAAACACAAAGCTTAACGTCTTTATTATGAACGCTTTCAGATTTCTGTGCGTTTCAAACAGCAGGTGGCGCCACGTTTGATTTGTCATGTTTTCGGTCCGGGTTTGGTTGCAGGTTCTGGTTCTGGATGTTGTTCAGCTGGAAGATTCTTCCTTTTTTTTCTTTTTACCTTCAGACATTTAAGATGTGTAACCATGGAAACAAGGCCTTGTTTTTGCAGCGGATTAGCATCTCAGAACTCAGTGAAACCTGAACTTTGACCCCAAATCCCAGAGGAGCTGAAAATGAGGCATCATGGACGCCGAGCAGAGAGAGAAAGCAGATCAAACCATCTTCAGGCAAGCATCTTATCCCCTACTCCAACATCCTCCAACAGATTTAAACAGGAGCGGCAAAAGCAAATGACCTGGATTAGCAGTGCTGAAGTAAGTTCCCTTGAGCTTATTGACCAAAATGTTTTGGACACTGAGATTTACAGGCAGAATTACATTTTTCACATTTTAATTTGCTGATTTATTCTGAAATTAACTCTTTTGAACTTTAAGATGTAAGTTTGAGCTCAATAGGAAAATCTGAGATTAATTTCTGACATAAAAAAGTGGAAAGTCAAAAATGTGCCAGAAAGAGTTAATTTCTGTCAAAAATTTAACATTTTCTACAAAAACCCCTTTTACTTTTGATACTATTTTTTTTCTAGAAAATCTCTTAGTCTTTTCTATCATAATTTCAACTTCAAACTCAGAAATTCTGTTTTTTTCTCAAATTTTTTGTATTAATCTGAAAAATTGCAAATTCTTCTATCCATCATGGCTCTAAATGACCTCTCTCACTTTTTACCAAAGCAAATCTGATTTTCCAGCTTTGCCTTTCATTAAGAAAATAAAGTGAAATAATTTGCCCAGAAATTAAATTCACAAATTAATGACTTTTATTGTGAAAAGCTTTATATTCTTCAAAACAACTTAATGCGTTTTTCACTAGATGTAAATATTCTGACTTCTACTGTTAAATCTAAACATGATTGAATAAAATCAAATCATATTTTAGTCATCAGTAGAAAAGTTTAAGTGTTTTAACTTTTCACGGTTAATGTTAAATTAAACAGGTAACAGAAGAAACATACATTTTATAAGATATTAGCCTGATCATTTCTGGAAATGCATTCATGTTTTTAAAGATGTGATGAAATGCGGCTGTAATAAAGTTAGAGAATTGTGTTTAAAATGAGAGTTTGCGTTAGAGGACGTGGTTGTTTTCCCGTCGGCGGCGTCTGGAGCGAATCCTCTGGAGAAGCACATTTATGTCCCACGGATTCCCTGAACAGTCAGTTTGTTCATTTTAGTTTCAAGCAACAGGAAACAGCAGTGAAGGGACAGCAGACGTTTTACCGGAAGTTTCCTCCTCAGTTTGCGCCGTCAGCGGATCTGCAGGTTCTTCCTTCAGCTTAACGCCGAGATCCGATCGCCATTTATTCCAGTTTATTTCTGTCACTCTGAAAGAGACGAAACGTCAACGGCAGAGAAAACCTCATGTTCCCTCTGAGATGCTGTGAACTTCATGGAAGATTCCAACACTGGATCAGATGAAATGATGGTCAAATAACCTAAAATGCAAAATAATCTTACTGTGAATCGTTTTTTAAGTGCTTAGTGATAAATTAAAGCATTAAACATTTCAATAAAACAAAGAACAAATGACTTTAAATCCTAGATGTGGCTGACGTTTCTCGAATATTTATCGAAAGTTTTCTATTTTGTTGGCTTTGAAAAAGTTGCTTTATTTACCAAAACTTGCTACATTTCTGTTGGTTGTGCAGGAGGCTCCACTTCTGCTTTTCAAAATGTAGGATTGTATAATTCCAAATCTGTTGTCAGCCATCTTTATGTGCGCATGTAAACGTTGGGGGCGTGGCTTTAAAGCCACAGAGGCCCTAAAGCGGCTCAGTCTAAGAGGAGCTCCAGCTAAAACCTGGTGATTTAAGAATGATGTTGTGTAAAAAATGTAATGAATATGTTTCTGAACCCAGCAGGCTGATCCTAACCTGTTCAACGAAACATAAAAGCTCACCTTTAAAGTTTCATCATGGCTGTCAATACAGAACTCTTAATTTTCATGCCTGCAACATTCAGACATGAAAACGGCGAGTCCTGCTGTGAGTGGGCATGGTGTGTTGTTGTTTTCATTTTACCGACTGGTCCAGACAAATCCAGCAGCATTCACCTGATGAATCTCCGCGCGTCGTCCTGGTCGTTCCCGACGCAGATGGTCTCAGACGCTCCGGCCTGCAGCCTCGTCCTCAGCCACGGCGGCAGAGTCCTCTCCATGTCCAGGATGGTGAACGCTCTCTGGAGACCACAAGCGTTTCAGCCACACAGCTTTCTCTGCCCATCTGTTCTCTTTTAAAAGGTTGCATGTTGCTAACGCCAAATTTCTACCAAAAATCCACAGAAATGTTCAGATTTGTATTGGAAAAATATGAAATTTTCAGAGTTTGAAAAGTTGAACATTTGCCAGAAAAACTAAATTTTCCAAAAGCTTAAAATTTGTGACTTTTGAAACTCAGATTCATACAAAATTTATTAAATTAATCTCAAAATTAAACTTTTTATGTGAGTTTCCATATTTTTCTGGACATTTCTCAGATTGTCTAGTTTTTTTCTAGAACATTTCTGAGCATCTTAAAAATTTCACCTTTCAAATGGCAAAGTTCAAGTTTTTTTTTTTTAATTATTCTATCTTTTGAAACTCAGAAGTTTTCATATTTCTCTCAGAACATTTCTGAGATCAATCTCAAAGTTTCCAAGTTTTTTTTTGTTGTACATTTGCTTCTGTTTTATCTCCACGGCCCTGAAGAGCCGTCGCTGCGAACATCACAAAGAGAATCCGTTGAAACCTGCAGGTTCCAGATGGTTTGGCTTTGCTCCGTGATTCTCTCCACCGTGTTCCCCATCAGGGCGATGAGCATGTTGAGCATCAGGATGTAGGTGAGGACGATGTAGCAGATGAGCAGGACGTAGAAGACCGTCTTGTTCTGGACGTGGTGGGTGAACTCCAGGTCTCCCATCCCGATGGTGAACTTGAACAGCTCCAGCGTGGTGAAGCCGATGTCGTTGTAGCTCGGCTTCTCGCATCTGAACGTTTCCGCGTTGAAGCTGCGACCCGGTGGGACCGAGCCGTCGGCCGGACGTCCAACGGGCGAGTCGTCGATGAGGGTGCAGACGGCTGCAGAGGAAAAGTCGACTGCAGGTTAGGCGTTCAGACCGAACGAGTCGTCGTCTTGAATTTGTTGTGTTGCGAAATATCACCGGCAGAAAACCCAAACAGCAGGACGATGTAGACGCATAAGAAGTGCAGGAGGTCGCCGAGGATCATCTGCAGAGGAGCAGACTGCTGGCACTGCCTTCGTCTCCATTCACCATATACATTCACATTTCCAAACTCGAAACGCTACTTTAAACAAAAACTGGTTCTTGATTTTAAAATAGTTTTTGCTCTATGATTAGGTGATTTATTTTTTTTTTTTTTGCATCATACAAGTCAGATGATCAACAACCGGATGTTACTACTGGTGGAAATGACAAAGGAGACAACAGGAAGTGTTTTTATTGACTCATAGTGAACAAATTTATTCTCATGTGATTTTAATTCTGTTTCCTCTTTAATGGAATTAAAAATTAGTGTTTTTTCGACATCAATGGAATATCATCAAAGTTTTGCTCACATTTGGAATAGAAACGTAGCTACTGTATGGCAGACTGCTTTAGCATGAAATCAGTTACATTCCAGATACCTGAAACTGGTTCATAACTGGACCCAATATTAAATTAAGGTATCACTAATTGACTTTGACTGCAGACGCTTCCTGAATTACTGACTGAAACTGTCTGATACGTATATTTCAGATTACAGTTAAATTATCACTGGTTGTAAAGTAAATTTAAGATATCTCACCTTTTGTTCTGAGTTATCATAATTCTAATTAACGATTTCCAACATGACCTCATTATTAAAGTTATATGACAGGCATTTTAGTCAGGAGATGTATAAGATTTGACGAGTGCAGATATCTTGAAAGAAAAAAATAACCTGGAGATATCTGGAACTTTGACTTGTTAAATTATCACTTGATACTGTAGTTTTATATTTCTACAATAATTACAGACGATCGAACAAACTGATTTAATGTCAAAACGGCCTGCCGTAGATGCTCAGCTCTTACTCTCTGCATCATGACGTTGTAGATCCCCAGCTGCCTGGAGCCTCGTGTGAAATATAAAACATTCATCCAGGCGAGAGCCAGAGACAAGACGAGCGGCCCGACGTATTCTGTCCGCCCGCAGCAGTACAAGACCGCACACAGCAGCAGCAGGGCCGCCTGCAGAAAACTACAAACATGGAGGACATGACCAGGCAGGAAGAGCCTGCAGAAAACTACAAACATGGAGGACATGACCAGGCAGGAAGAAAAACATGAATCATCAGCAGCTCTGTGAGTCACTTATCGGATTACTGAGTTATTAGGAGGATGTTCAGTTTGTTGTTCTGATTTCTGGAAAGCATAACTGAAACAATCATATCGATTGCCTTTAATCAATTATTAAACTAACCAATCAATTTAGTAATCAGTTAATCATTAAATGTCGTATACAGACTCAAAAAAGCCTTTTGCTGAAAAAAACGACTTGCATTAAAAAACTGAACAAAAAATAAATATTTTGCATTTAACATAAACTTTTCTGCAGTTTTAGCTTCATCTGATTCAAATTCTGTAAAAAATAAATCAATAAAAATGTCCTATTAAGCACCTTTTGCTACTAATCAGTTGATCCCAAAATAATCAACAGATCAGCCCTAAACTTTATACATGTTCTGTGTTTCTCTTGTTTATTCATCCGTTGCTAATAATCATCAAGTGTTTACTAAATAAATGCTTTGTTGTCCTATTTCAGGTAATAAATTGCCTTTTTTCTTAGAAAAGGCAATTAGAGTTTATGTTAATTAGCATTGGATAAATAAAAAAATCTGAAGATGGTGTCAATTTTTTATCCTAATAATTGATTAATTGTGAGAAAAATTCATAAAATAATTGATTACTGACATAATTTAGTTACATGCCTAGCTGAATATGTGAGTTGGAAACGCTTGATGTTTTTTACAGCCATGAATGAATATTTAAAAAGCCACATATCATTTTTCACTTTTTGTGCTTCTTCATGTTTCTTCAAACCTTCAATCACGAACAAATGTCCCTGAAATCTGATATTTGGTTTAATAAATATGAAATAAAAGAAGAAAAATTGTTAACTTCATGCTGATGAGGGACTTTGAATCAAACGCCAACTTGTTTGTAATTAGCTCAGAGTTAGCAGCTAACTGTTAGCATTGTACAATGGAGACAGCCATGTATTTTTAACAGGGAGGCGGGGTTTTCCAGTGATGCGTCTGCCCCCTGATGGCTGACGCCCTGGGGAAGAGCCACAGTCTGGTATCTTTGAGTAGAAGACAGAAAGTGATGATACTCACAACAGAATTTCAGTGAATCCATCAGTAAACAGAGACCTGATGTTTGGGGGGTTCCTCCTGAAAATGGTTATCTGCAGATTTCAAAATAAGACGCGTTACTGCAGCGACTGAGATACACACTGCAGAGTTCTGAGACACTTTCGGCTTCTTTCTGTTTCCGTACAGTTTTGTAGAGAAACCTGGCGGCTCCCAGGACACTGATGATCTCACCGAGGCAGCGGAGGTGATCAGCTGGGACGTTTTCCACTGGGAACGGTGGCTGAGATGGAAAACACAAACAGTTTGTCTGTTACGGGTCGCTCAGCTGGAGTCCTGCTCCTGCCTCACCTGTCCGTCTTTCCTGTAGTACGCCACCGAGGTGAAGACGGCCAGGTACGTCAAATAAGACAAGAAGTTGAGGAGGAACAGCTTGGAGGCGAATCTCTGCCATTTGTCCTGGAGAAGACTGCGAAGAGGTTCGATCTGCAGCATCTCTGGGCGATTCTGAAACAAACAGGAAAAGGTTGATTTTTACCTGCAACGGGAAAAATCTGGTTTGTTTTCTGCTATTAATATAATCAACTAAAGTCAGCAAATTAAAACTTTCACAGGTTTTCTGTGAAATTCAGAAAAATCCCTTGATGGATACCTAAGATATAGTTTCAGAAAATGAAAATATGCAAATCAGCCAATTAAGGAGGAGCGTTTATTCTCCTTATTGCTGATTGGCTGAACCCAAAAGAGCAAAAACTAGCTTCTGCGCTAACAGTTTCCACTCTGCGTAAGAATGTAGAAAAGCTAAAATATGTAATTTAAGTATTTTTAGAGAAAATCTGTAATTCACACAAATACCAGTGTTTACTGTAAATCATTCAAATTAAAAAATTAACGACTTCTACAAAAAAGTATTGAAAAACTATAAATGTATAAATATTTAAGTGCAGGAAAGATATGAAGAAACAAATAAATAACTAAATAAACAATAGTAAATACATAAAAAAAATTATTAAAAATAAAAAAATAAATATTAATAAATAAATATGTCTATGATGATGTATGTAAATGTCTAACAACCACTGCAGGTTTGAAATTAATATTTTTTAGGCTCATTTTACTAGAAATAATTTCAATGGGAGGAACTGTTTTTATGTTACACACTATATAGATTTATAATTTGTAATTATGCATTTTTTAATGCCTTTCATTGATCTAATAACCTGTTTTATTTTAAAGGTTGTTTCGACTCAAAGCATCGGCTGCTATACATGCAAATAAATATTTAGTATTTTGGTTTCTTTGTACATAATTATTTATTTAGTGGCTGCTTTCATTCACAAAAACTTTACTCAAAAAATGATTTTAAAGTAAAAGTAGTGACCGGGCTGTCGCTCCCGAAGACGATGATCTCCAGCACCGAGTTGTTTTCAGTTGTGTCCATGGAGCTCATGTCGTAGAGCGAGGAGTGGACGGGTCCGTAGACCCACTCCGTCAGCCGCCTGGACAGCCGCCGCGTCTCCGCCGACACGAACTCTCGACTCAACATGTGGCGGAAAAGCTGGACGGAGAAACAGAACCGAGTAAACATCTGGCAAAAACCTCAGGGATGAAGATCAGAAATGTTCCAGAGAAAATCTGGACAGTTCTGAGTTCCAGAAGTTGAACATTTAAGAAAAATAAATACATTTATATTTAGAGAGTCTCAGAAATTTTTGAGAAAATCTTGGATATTTGAGTTTCAATTGTCAAAAATTTACACTTTTGAAACTCAGAAATTGTTCATGTTTTTTGTATAAAATTTCTATTTTTATACAAAACTGTACGGAATTTTTAAGATTAGTTTAAAATTTTTGCTTTTTAAAGCGAATTTTCAACTTTCCAAATTCAGGTTTTTGTTTTCTTAAAAAATCGATTAACCTCAAAATTAACAATTCAGTAAATTTTAAACTTTTCAAACACAATTTTTTTTTCTAGACAATTTCTGAGATTAATCTGAGACTAAAATTTCAGATGTTTTTCTAGCAAATGTTTTCAATTCAGAAATTTTCTTGTTTTTTTGAGAAAAACTAATTTATTTCTAAGAATTGTTTGACTTTTCAAGCTGAGAAATTTTCTCGTTTTTCTCTGAACATTTGTGAGATTAATCTCCAGATATCTGAGTTTTTGGCAGCAATGTAGTCCCTATCGCTGTAAACCTTATTCTCTGGGAAGCTGCTTTATTAAACCTCTAGCAGAAAACAAACCCACCCCGATCTTGCCGAGTTTGGCTGCTAACTTCAGCGGAGTCAGACCTTCGTTGTTCTCCATCGACTCCAGCTGGACTTTGCTGTTCAGCTTGTGCTGCTGCACCAGGATTTTGTCATACATTTCTGAAACCGTTTCTGTGTTTTCCGCCGAGTCGTCGGCGATCTCCACCAGCATATGCAGCACGGTGTTTCCCTGCGAGTCGCGGTCGGTCGGGTCGGCTGTCCGGTACGGGTTCTCCAGGAGGAACGAAACCACTTCTGGCTGGTTGGTGCAGGCGGCCAGCGACAGCGGCAGCTCGCCTGCAGAACAACCGTCTGGTCTCACCAGTACAACCCAGGATCAGGATCAGCCTCCCAACAGGAGGACATTTCCACCCACAACAAAAACAACTCAGAAATTTGGAATTAATGACAAAAAGTTCATGGAAAAACTTGGACGTTTCTGAGTTTTAAAAGTCAAAAATTGGCTATTAAAACACAGAAACTTTTAGATTAATCAGACATTTTCTAGAAAAATACTTGGAAATTTTAGCATTTGAGAGTTTTCTAGAAAATAAATCTGAAATATGGAATTAATCTTAACATTTTTTATAAAAAAAACAGAAATTTTTGAATTTGAATATATTCTAGAAAAAACAGAAATTTTGATTTAACCTCAGAATTTTTCTAGCCAAAGAAGAAGAAAATTTTAGAGTTTGAAAAGTTGAACATTTTCTATTAAAAAAACTCAAATTAATATCAGAAATTCTGTAGAAAAAACGTTTATGAGTTTCAAAACTCAGAAATGCTCAAGTTTTGAAACTCAGAAATTTGAAAAAGTATTTTTTTCTTTGAGTCTAAATGTCAGAACTCATCTGAGTTGTTTGGTGAAAATCTTCTCCTGTTTTCACTCTCGATTGTCCCGAAAGCATCTTTACCTCTCTTGGAGGAAATTACCCACCAAAATAAAAGCCCAGCTTTGCGTCCCGCTGGAAAAACGTCCCGTTGGTTTTGGCTTGGACGTCGGCTCCTTTCTGGACCAGCAGCTTGACGTAAACCAGCGCTCGTCTTTCGATGGCCACATGCAACGCCGTCTGACCTGAGCGCGTTTTTAAAGGAAATCGAATCCGTCATACGTGGCAGAAGCACAGAAAACTGTTTAGTCAGGTTTGTTTTCTAACCTTTGTAGGACGGATCTGTGTAAGCCGCGTTGATGAAACGTTCAGAGTCCAACGTTTTCTCTGCTACGTCTATCAGGACTTGGATCACGTCGTTCCTGCCGTCTTTCAGGTTGAGAAAAGCTTTCAAGAGCGCCGTTTTCCCATTGGACTCATCTGCAACAATAACGAAACAAACGGCTTCATTCATAACTCTATGATCCGGCATTGAGTCTGAGTCAGTGAAGGACTTTTAACAGAACAAACGAAACCTTCTGGTTTTACAGGTATGGAATAGGCCGTTTGCTAAACTCATTCAGATTGAAATGACAGATCGGAGCCACTTTATCACATTTATTGATTAAAAATTAAGGCCAAAAGAAGAAATACAGGTGGAGTTCCTCAAGGCTGCGTTCTCGGATCATGCAGTACTATAACAACTCATTCAGCACCTGCTGCTGATATGTCATCTAACAACTCTGGTGTTATTAATAACATTATTTGTAACACAAACATGCTTATGGAAGTTGCTCCAGAAAAGTGGAAACCTGCAGAAACGCTGAGCATCTTTAGATCGAGGCTGAAACCGTTTGCTCTGAGCTGTGATGCTTATGGTCTGTTTGTTCCTTTAATTTCCTTCTAATCATATAAAAAACTTTTCATAAAATGTGACAAAATACCTACAAACACATTTTATGTGTCCAAAGTTTCTCAAAGGTTCTTTCTGCTTGTAAACAGACATTGTAATTATTAAACTGCTTTAGTTTAGCAGTACTTTTATGAATGAATAAATCAGATGAACAGAAAAATGTTGCAGCTTTTACACTGAAGAAACACAAAATCATACCAGTTTAGTTTCTAGTCAACTATCCTGATTTAAGATAAAACTGGTTGCTATGAATCAAAAAAAAAATTTCTGTTTTAAAAGTGAAATATAGAAATGTAAAAAAATCAAAGTTAAATAATTATTTGCTTAAAGCAGCTTCTATAAAGTTATTGTTAGGCTGTTTGGTAAAATGTTGTGTGTTTTGTAGGAGAGATGAAGTGGTGATCATGTCCTGACCTTTGAACTCTGGGCTCGTCAGCCGTTTCTGGTGAAGCTGCAGGAAGTCCAGCAGGCCGTGAAGCTGGGCGGCGTCGCCCTGAGACGCCGCCGCAAAGAGCTTCTCCCTGGTGAACGGCGGGCTGCTGCCGGCGGGGGAACGCGGCGGCCTGACAGGAAGACGATCAAACAATAATTCATCACAGCTCCATCTGGCGATGTCACCAGGTGACCTTTGAACCGATCACAGAACGGGACAGAGAAATTTAACTTTCTCCAGCCGAACAGAAACAAAACGAACGTTTTTACCTTTGGACCTACAGAGGAACGATCTATGCTTATAGATCTAGAGTCAACGCACAGCTTCAGTTACTCCGGCTCGAAACTGGAGATCAGGCTGACCTCTGACCTCTGAGCTGAACCTCCAGAGCCACATAGAGACGGTTACAAACCTGGTCTTCCATCACATTTATAACGTCTCAGAAAGATCTGCAGAAACTCGTCCATGTGCAGAGTTGGTGAGTAACTAGTTACTTTTACTTCAGTAACTTTATTATGAAGTATTTTTACTCTTACTTGAGTAAATTTCTGGATTTTCTTCCCACAGAATGAAAATCAAACATGTTTTAATCAAAAACTCATGAGACTCAGACTCTCACCTACAGTTTTTGTTAAAGTTTCTGAAGTTTTTCAATGAAAGAAACTGATTTGGAAACATTTTATTTTGCCTGATATTTTTGATATTTGATATTTTTTGTCACGTATAAAAATTATTGCCATTTTGGTTCTTAAAACTCCAGAAATTCCACTCAACTTCACATTTTGGCCCGTCTGATGATGTCATTTTTAAATATTAAATGATTGGTTATTTGATACTTTTTACCAATTACTTGTTTCCTGTTAGTTGGGTCATTTCTTCCTTTTACTTGAGTGAAAACATGCTGAAGTGGTGCTACCCTGTCGATGCGTTTATCTTCAGTTGCCCGGATCAGAAAGGAATCTGATCCGGAACGCTGCTGCTGCATCGGCCGGTTCTGAAGTCCGCTGAGTGAATAAACATTAAAATCACTGAACTACAGAAAAGATCTTCAGGTTCTGGTCTCCTCTGCATCAACAGAACCAGAACCAAGCAGCTTTCAGCTTCTATGCACCACAAATCTGGAACAAACTTACAGAAAACTGCAAAACAGCCGAAACACCGAGTTCCTTTAGGTCTGGTCCGAAAACCCAGAGATACTTTAGAACAGTAATAAATGAAAGTTTGACCAACATATTTAATGATTATTGATGATTATTGATGATCATTGATGATCATTGATGATTATTGTGATTCACCAGTAAAACTGGTTGAAGCTGTTTGTCGTCGTTAGAGAAGCGGCTGCAGGTCAGAGGAAACGTTTAATGGGCCGACACCTGTTTACATGAAACACGACACCATGCGCCTTACCTGGCGTCTTCCTGCTGCAGGTGAGCCGCTATTGGCCGGTTCGGCACCTACCTTTGCAGTGAGACGTTGCTGTCCATGGGCACAGGGACCGTCTCTGAGCTTTCACTTTGAAGCAGAGACAGAAGTCCTCCTTTCTCCTCGCCTGGATCTTTGTGAGACTCATCCTGGTCCTCCCCGTTTCCCTTTCCTCCCTTTTCCATTGTGGAAAAACCTGCAGCAGCTCCAGATGAGGCAGCAGGTGAAGGAGCCGCAGCTCCCCAGGTGGAGCGTCGCAGAAACAAATGGGAGGCGAACATGAGGTCATGGATTTTTACAGCTGTCGCTCCGCCCAGCAGCGACACCTCAACATGTTTCTCAAGTTAAAAGTAGCACGAAGTCACGCAATTAAAAAAGTACTGAATAAAAGGTAAAATTATCCGTCATTTAGTATTTAAAAATGACGTCATCACACAGACCAAAATATAAAGTTAAGTGGAAATTTGGTTATGTTAAGGATGAAAATTTGCAGGTGTTTTTGGTAAATTTGTGTTTTTCTTTCAGTGAAATTCAGAAATTTTACTGAGATAAGAATAAAAATAGTTCATAATAAAATTACTCACCTTCACAACTTCATAGTTTTGACCAATTTAAATCACACAATATTTAAAACAAGAACTTATTTACATCATAAACTTACTGTCAGTGTCCAGGAGCTGCAAAAAGAGGCTTTTTTACGCTCTGTTATAATTTAGCTTCTGTCTTTTAATTGTTGTTGAGATGAATTCACACCAACAGTTAAACAACAAATAGTCCTTTCAAAACAAAAGCACATCTGCTCAAACAGGAAGTTAATTATAGTTAAAACTAATTAAAGGTGAAGTAGGTAGAGACCTTCACAGTTATTAGTTAGTTGTACATTGAAGTCAACATTTAATCCAAAAACTTCCCAGATACTGAAAAATGTTCTTATTTTTAATCTTAATTTACTGTAAATAATTTTTCATAAGTACACTTAAAAAAACACTCAGCAGGATTTCAACAAAATATAACTTTAAGTTCTGAAAAAGACAAATTAAAAAAGGAGTAAATTTCTGCTGTTTTAGTTTTTTTTTTAATGTATGAGTTTGATAAACTGAAAATTTACCAGTTTCATAAGTCAAAAATGTTTGACTTTGGAAAATTCAAAACTTTTCCAAAAGTCAGTATTTTTAAAAACTGTAAAAAGTCTTTTAGAAAAAAATCTGGAAATTAATGTCAGATTTTCTGAGTTTTTTGGCAGAAGTTTACTCATTTTCCTGTCTCCCAGTCAGGCTGCGAAAATCAGGCCACGACAATGTTGAATATTCAACATTGTCGTAAAGGGAAAATTGGGGAAAAATAGAAAATAAAAGGCTTGTATGAACCCCCCTCCTTTTTAGAACAAATTTTCTTCTGGATTTTCTTTTATAGACAGTTATGAAGAAACTTTAAGGTTGTTTTACCGCCACCTACTGACATGGAGCGTGGCTCAAAATATCAGTTCACACAAGCATTGTTGTTTTCTATTAACTTTTTTCCTCCACAAAAACTAATTAAAATGAGCAGTGAGGCGGTAACTGTTTGTATTTTGTGCTGCAGTCGCAGCAGCGAGGCGGTGACCGTTTGTATTTTGTGCTGCAGGTCTTGGAGCTGAAGCCGGAGCAGCTGATTTACGACGGCCGGCTGCTGACCTTCAGCCGCCGCCTGGTTTCTGACGTCAACGTGGTGCTGCGGCACAACGGCCTGCTGCGGCACAACGGCCTGCTGCCTGAGGACACCATGTAGCGCCGCTGCCCTCCCACCATCTCTGCACTGTTAAGGTTTCACTGAACATCTGGACAATTTTCCACTGGGCTTTACACTGCTAATGTATTTATTTGATTAGATGCAAATCAGTTAAAAAATTGGATCAATGTAAATTAGTAGTTCTGAAAAAGAACATGTTCACATTTAATTTGCTTTTGTTCGCTCAAAGCAAAGCGTGAAGCACATGATGTTCACAGAATGTTTTCTTTTCTAACTGTTGTATTTTTCTTGTGAAAAGCTTTGGAACATCTAATAACTTACTTTACTTTCCAAAGTTCTTCAACTTCTGCCATTTTTGTTGCAATGAAACGTTGTAGTTTGATAAATGGAGGTTTGTTTTGATATTCTATAAATGTTTCTTAAAATTTAATACAACTGAACATCTTTCCTTCCAGGATTTTGCACAAATATTTAGAGGAAAGTTTTACTATATTTGTGCTAATATCTGATGTGATTTTTTTATTACTCGCCGGATTGATCACAAACTTTAACTGGACATCAGACCGAGGCAGCCGTCACTGAAACCCAACATTTCTGAACAAAATGTGAGAAAAGTTTTAATAATATCAGAAAAATGTGGGACGTCCGACCCAGAGTCCCAGCCAGTTTCTGATACTGGGAACTCTGGAAGCAGCTGATCCCAATGTGTTGACGATCCAGCCACGCCCACTGGGAACCTCCAGCCCAAACCACCGGCACCAGAACCAGAAGGCAGCAGGAGTCGGTGTGAGCTGGGATCAGTTCTGGACCCGCCATGACTCAAGTTCTGGACCCGCTGCTGCTGGGGAGGCCGCCGCCGCCCAGCGTGACCTTCATCGTCCTCTGCCTCATGCTGCTGCTCCTCATCTTCACGTGGGTGGAACATTGATTACCTTAACAAGCTGTTTGTTTATTTCTGGCTGATTTTGGCAGGATTAGTCTTCCATAAGAACAGAGTTCCCTTTATATTTAACCGTTTATATTTGGAGCTATTCTTTTATTTGATTAAAATGAGGTTTATTCTGAGTTTATTTGTAGGTTAATAATTGTTTTGTTTATTTGTGTTTTTGTTATTTGCTTTGTAAGCGAGACGAGAGGAACGGTGAGTCCAGTCAGCCACTGGTATGGGACCAGCATGCACTGGGTCCACTCTGGGTTTTCTATCTGAAGCAAAAGGAAACAATGGAAAGTTTGATCTTTTTTGCTTGCTTGTCCAATCGGAAACAGTAAGAACCTCGGACTTCTTTAGCACGCGTACGAAGCATCGGGTTGGACCTTCAATCGCCGCCACATTAAACAAATATAACATGGAAAAGCAGAAGAAGGAAAAAAATGCAAACATTCAAATCATTTTGACAGTTTTAATCAAAAACCTGTCTGGTGGAACTGAGAAGAGATGTTTAGCATATCTGTTAATACGGCACGGCTGCAGCAGAAAAACTCAAATATAAACCAAAATCATGAAATGAATTGGAGGCTGTTTAGGAACAGATGATGTTGCATTTTGTTGTTTTGTGATTTGGACCACAAAACAAAGTTTATTTTTATTATTCTGAATTTAATCCCAGAAGAATTATGGATTTTATTTTCTGTGTCTCTAATCCTCTTCCATGGTGACATGAGAAAACAAATCCTGTGTTTGGAGTAAATTTGGAGACTTTTCTTTCTCTTTTTTTACATCATATATTGAAAGAGTGAAAATAAAACAAACCATCTGATAGAAACCCGTCGCTCAGGCAGAGTGTGAGGAATGTGATTGGGGAAGGATGAGAAAACAATGAAAACAAAACTTTAAAGTGACACGACGCAGGAAATGTGAAGAAAATATGAAATAATCTCTTTGCTCACCAGAACTGCTAAGGTTTAATCCACTCAGTGTCATGAATTTGATGCAACAATGAGAAAATAACTTATTTTTGCTGCTTTGTGTCTGAATGATCGTTACGCATGAATTATTTATCTTCACTGCAGTTGTTTAGTCTGATCACAGACTGGTGGATATAAAACCTGTTTGTTTTGTCGCTCTGCAGGTCCAACAGGACGTCGCCTCCGCAGGTTCTGACGGACGCCTGGCAGCCATCAGTCGGGCCGGCTGTGGTCCAGAACCGAGCCACAGGAACCACAGGTCCCACCCGGCTTTTATCTGCAGCGATAATCAATTACAGAACAGAGAAAACCAAAAACAGATTTTTTTATGTTTTAGGGGAATAAAATATATGTACAAAAAATAGATTAGCATTTAGTGACATCATATTTTTGTAGGGAACTACAACAACAAACCTTTTATTTTTCTTCTAAACCAAATCTTTTTAAATAAAGAAATAATATTTATCAAAGAGAAATTATAATTTCTCTTTGTTCTCCGGCTAAAAACCAGGAGCCATTTCTGCTGCTAGCGCTAGGCTAGCATGTTTGTTTTGGTTGTATTTACCCAGAATGCCCTGCACTGTGGCCCACTTCCTGCTTTTGGAGCGCTCTCTGGTCCGCTTGGCGTTCACATTCAAACCGGATTGAGGTTTGCAGGCGAACCAGTGTTAGCTTAGCATTCCCACCTCACAGACCGAACTGGACCTTCTGGAAATCGGACTGGAGTTGGATTAAAGCGTTTTAAATGGGACTGGTGTGAATGAACCAACACCAATCGCTGCTCCGCAGGAGAACGCCTTGCACTTGACTGATCCCACTGATTCTGTTTTATTATCCACTGACCTGCTAATCTACATTTTAATCTTCCTGATTTTAATGTTTTTCCTCTTCCAGTTCTCAAAGGACAGGCGGCCCATCTGATACGAGTCCACGGCTGCAGAGCGCTGCTGGTGTCTGCTTTTCTGGAGCATCGAACCAAACCCAAGAAGGTAAGAAACGTTCTGGGCAGGAACCAGAACCAGGATCTTTGCACGCTCTGTTAAAGTTTCACTTCCTTCGATTTGGGGAAGTTGCTGCCAATTAGGCGAGTGAAGCTGTTGACTGGAATGTGCTGATTATTTGTCAGCAGACATCTGAGTTTGCAGAGGCATGGAGGGAAACTGGTTTGTGTTCGCACTGGAAAAATCTGGGCACAAAAAACAAGCCTGGAATTTTCAAGATTAATTTTGCAGATATAGAAAACAAAACATTTAGTGAAAAGCCAGAAACTTGTGACAGAAGGTGAAGCGTCCTCTAAGACCGGGCTGGTACATTTAGCAGATTCACATGTGAATATTTTTCTGGGTTCTGGCTGCAGAATCGCAATTGAGTTTCACGGAAGCCGTATTGGATGATTTCATCCAACTTGTTGTGGTGACAGGTTCTCGTCCTCGCCATCGTGTTTCGTCAAGAGAACGCGTCTGCCCACAAAGGTTTCAATAATAATTAAAACCTGGATAACAACATAAAAAAAAAGAGGTTAACAGTTGGTGTAAAAATAACAATCTTTCCTTAAACATTTTAATTAACCCTCCTGTTGTCCTCGGCTCATGTCGACCGAGGACAAGCCCTTAAAAAATATGTTTTTCAATTGCAGCTGCATACAGAAACTTTAATCTAACAGTCCTGCATCAGAACTATGGTGTGCACAACTCAGGGGGAAGTTTAGGCTCAAGCAATCCAAATGTGAACTTTACAAAAGAAATAAAGATAACCAAACCCAGGCCTCAGGTCAGACTGACCGGAAGACTAAGGAAATTACAGCTGGACAGGCAAACAGTATGGAATGGCATCACTGATCTCCGTAAAACTGATATCTTTTCAAATTTCCCCCCCCTCCTGTTGCCCTCGGGTTGACATGACCCGAGGACAAGCCCTTATAAAACATTTTTAATTGCAACTGCATACAGAAACTTGAAATCTAACAGTCCTGAATCAGACCTACAGTGTTCACAACTCAGATAGAATTTTCTGCTGCAGCAATTCAAATGTGAACTTGACGAAAAAAATAAGAATAACCTCCTGTTGTCTTCGGGTCAAAATGACCCGAAGACAAGAGGGTCATTTTGGATGCAGGCCTTTCTGGAGCGCTCCCTAAGGTGCCTGTCCAACAGCACAACAGTTTGTGCAAAGAAATCCTTAAATTTAAGTTGTTACAACCACCTGACAGAACAGAATAGGATCTACCAGAGAGCAAAAACGAGAGGTCACTGTGGACCACTGTGGGTCACTGTGGGTCACTGTGGGTCACTGTGGACCACTGTGGGTCACTGTGGGTCACTGTGGGTCACTGTGGACCACTGTGGGTCACTGTGGGTCACTGTGGGTCACTGTGGACACTGTGGGTCACTGTGGGTCACTGTGGACCACTGTGGGTCACTGTGGGTCACTGTGGGTCACTGTGGACCACTGTGGACCACTGTGGGTCACTGTGGGTCACTGTGGGTCACTGTGGGTCACTGTGGGTCACTGTGGACCACTGTGGGTCACTGTGGGTCACTGTGGGTCACTGTGGACCATGTGAACCACTGTGGGTCACTGTGGGTCACTGTGGACCACTGCAGACCACTGTGGGTCACTGTGGGTCACTGTGGACCACTGTGGGTCACTGTGGGTCACTGTGGACCACTGTGGGTCACTGTGGGTCACTGTGGACCACTGCGGGTCACTGTGGGTCACTGTGGACCACTGTGGGTCACTGTGGGTCACTGTGGGTCACTGTGGGTCACTGTGGACCACTGTGGACCACTGTGGGTCACTGTGGGTCACTGTGGGTCACTGTGGACCACTGTGGGTCACTGTGGGTCACTGTGGGTCACTGTGGACCACTGTGGGTCACTGTGGGTCACTGTGGGTCACTGTGGGTCACTGTGGACCACTGTGGGTCACTGTGGACCACTGTGGGTCACTGTGGGTCACTGTGGGTCACTGTGGACCACTGTGGACCACTGTGGGTCACTGTGGGTCACTGTGGACCACTGTGGGTCACTGTGGACCACTGTGGGTCACTGTGGGTCACTGTGGACCACTGTGGGTCACTGTGGGTCACTGTGGGTCACTGTGGGTCACTGTGGACCACTGCAGGTCACTGTGGGTCAATGTGGACCACTGCAGGTCACTGTGGGTCACTGTGGACCACTGCAGACCACTGTGGGTCACTGTGGGTCACTGTGGACCACTGTGGACCACTGTGGGTCACTGTGGGTCACAGTGGTCCACAGTGACCCACAGTGACCCACAGTGACCCACAGTGGGTCACTGTGGACCACTGCGGTCACTGTGGGTCACAGTGACCGCAGTGGTCCACAGTGACCCACAGTGACCCACTGCGGGTCACAGCGGGTCACTGCGGGTCACAGCGGGTCACAGTGGGTCTTTCCTTGGCAGAACCATCAATCCCACCTGCAATGAAAAAAGAACTCTGATTACTTAAAGTTACAAACTGTCAGCTGAGAAACATGGAGGCTGTGGCTAAAAAAACATTTAGACGAAGCAGAAGAACAGACTGTATTTACTAATTTGGCCATTTAGTTAATGTAATTGTTTCTGAAACAAAAGGCTGCAGTCACACTAACCTCTCAGCTAGAACTCATCCCTTATTGTTCAAATGTGAGAAAACAATTGTCTGACTTCAGTCTTGATGTTGCAACACTTTGATAAATGAAAACAAGGATGCAATTTGTTTTTGTCTTTTCATCCTTATGAGGATTACATCCTGCTGGGAAGCTGCAGGTTTACAGAAAAACACCGGATCTTTCCTCTGATACACATTTCATACTGTCAACATCAACCTGGAATGACTTAAGCCATGCACTTACTGCACAGTTTGAAGTTCATAATCTGGACTCTCCATGAGCTCTAAGAGCGGCTGGACGTTGGAATCTTCCAAGTTGTTGAAGCTCAGGTCAAGTTTTGTCAGAAGGGATGGATTGGACTTCAGAGCCGAGACCAGAGAATCACAGCTGATCTCAGACAAACTGCACTCTATCAATCTAAAGAGAGGATAAAACATGTGAGCTGACACCAGCAACAATGATGCCATTAGCATTAAATATACATGGACAAAATTGTTGGGATCCTTCTGTTAATTACCAAAAAGCCCACAACGGACACTGAAATAACAAGAAATAAGAACTTACTACAAATCATCCAACAAAAACCAGATATCGCTTTTTTGAATAGATCAATAAAACTGCTTAAGTAACAAAAACTGATAAAACAGAGATGATCAAAAGTGATGGAACCTTTAGATCATTGAAAGTGATCTGACCATTGGGATGTTAAAGATCTCTAATTAGCATCACAGGCGACAACACAGTGACGGTAAACCACAGCTGCCCTAGGCAGACTGACCTGACCAGGGGTTCAAACTGGCAACCCACCTGTCCCAGGATAAACCCCAACCTGCTGAGCCACAGATGGTAGCCAGTGACGGTGCCTCACCTTAGAGTCTGAATTCTGCAGAGAGGAATCTGTGCAAAGTCACAGAGCTCCTTCACGCCAGCATCTTTCAGGTTTTTGTTCCAGCTCAGGTCCAACTTTGTCATATGAGAAGGGTTGGACCTCAGAGCTGAGACCAAAAACGAACAACTGCTCTCCGACAAGCTGCAGTCCATCAGTCTAAATAAAGAATAAAACCGACAATTAAACCAGCAGAATGAGACTAAAACCGTAAAATAAAAAAATCTTTCATCGACTCTTAAAGTAGCGGTTAAATATCATGTTGTGCAACAAAAATTACTTTTGTTTTATTTCCAGATTTTCTGACCCCTGTGGACAGTGTGTTCATTTCACACTAATGCAGCCTAATCTCAACACGAAACCAAAAAAGGAAGCATCTGACCTCAGAGTTTGTAGTTTGCACACTGGATTCTTTAAAAAGCCACAGATCTCCTTAACTCCAGCGTCTCCCAGGTCTTTGTTCCTGCTGAGGTCCAGTTCTGTCAGATGGGAGGGATTGGACTCTAGAGCTGAGATCAGACGAGAACAGCTGACCTCTGACAACCTGCAGTAAAACAACCTGAAGAAAAATAAAACATGCAAGTCGAAGTCAACAGGAGGAAGTTTGGAGAAAATAAGTGGCATCAAGACATCAGCATTATCAAGTCTGAAGTGATCATTTTTTGTTGCAACATGATATTTGTTGCACAACATGATCATTTTAACCATATGAATAAGTCCAGAGTGAACTTCTGCACTGAGAAGGTTTTTCCAACACCAGCGACGCCGTTGGTCAGAACCACTCTGATGGCTCCATGTTGGTCAGGGAAGGTTTTAAAGATGTCATGGCACCTGATTGGAGAGTCATGGAGGTTCTGGATCTTGGCAGCTCTCTCCAGCTGCTTCACCTCATGCTGGGTATTAACCTCTTCACTTTGTCCCTCTGTGATGTAGAGATCAGTGTAGATCCTCTTGAAAGAGGTTTTAATTCCTGTTTCATCAATTCCTTCAGTCACACATTCACATCTCATCCTTAGACTGCTCTTATGTTCCTCTAAAGCATCATGTAGAGCAGAAGATACTGAAAGAAACAGAACAAATAAGACAATAGAAGTTACATAAAATAGCTTAAATAACATGTTCAGATCCATTTTGATAGGTCTTTCTCAATATGTTTAACTTTTATAACCACTCGCTTTGACATAGCAGATGTCACTTTTTACTTCCCACTACATCTTTAGAGATTTTTCCTGAACATGCAGAAGTAATGTGAGAAAATTGAAACATGTGAGAAAGATCAAGGTCTAAGAGGAAATAAATTGTGGAGCTTCAGTGGTGAAATTGGTCATCGTTTCCTCTTGGGGCTTCAACAACCAAAGTAGTGGAGCATCAGAATGAGCTCACAAGCAGTCCATGAGGAAGCAGGTATATTAGGAACGAACTCATTGGACTCACCGAGCCTTTCGGCAGTTCCTCACAGCTGGAATCAGTCTCCTCCGGCCCTCCTCTGATGTTCTGTACTTCCACAAGTCCACCTCATCCAGAACCTCATCTGACATCTGCAGCATGTAGGCCAGAGCAGAGCAGAATGCTCAAGCAGAATTGTCCAGATGGACGATTCTGCTTGAGGTTTGACTACTTATACCGAAGGACAACCCTGTCCCCTCCCTATGCACTACCCATGTGCAGAAGCAGACACATCATTCTCCAAGGAGAAGAACTTAAAAATCCCAGCAACCCATAGAAAACCTAATTCTTAATGTCAACACAATCCCCTTGTTACTAGTATGAGATTGTATTGTTTTTGTATTATTCAGTGTTGTTAGGAGTTAACTGATCAATCTTTCCAAGGGTTATAACTCTTACTGCTGTATGACACATTTTCTCTACCTGGAGTTGAACGGGTCTCACCTGGCACAGAGCTGCCTGGACTGTCTCTCTGCAGTTGGTCAGTTCTTCTGGATCTGTGACCAGCAGGGGGAGATCTTTGTAAAAGTTATGTACAAAATGCACCAGGACACAGACTGAATAGTATACAATATTTTCTTAACAATGAACTTGAAACATTTCTCTTTTTAAAAACATGGCTACTACTCAGTCCCTGGAAAGAAAAGGAAACATGTGAGGTAAGTACAATTTCAAATAAACTGTTAAAATCATTTGAATTTCTAATTAACAATAAATAATTTTTGTTTGGCTGTGCAGGCCTGAAACTTGTTTTGTCACTTGTATTTGGACTGCGGGTTACAAACCATGCTGTTTAAGAAATAAATCCACAGACAGTAACAACAGTCCCGCTTTGGAAGAACAAAACAATAAAATAAAGCTAGAGACTTGTGGAGCCATTTGAGAAATTCAGTTGTTTTCGTTAACTTTACTCATCCCAATAAATTGAGTGAAACCCGACCTCAGGATGTTTCATAAGTGGTTCTTTAAGGAATCTAAAGCTCCTTGCCAAATTAGTCTAGTTTAGGTTTGTAACTTATCACAGCTGAAACTGACTATTGTCAAGAGAGGATTTCAGGTCACTGCATGTGGTTTGGTACTTTCTGGTTAAGTGGAAGAAAGAGGAGGGTAAAAATGGTCTGTAAAACCTGGTAGGTTCACTCAGTGAAAATCTAATGTTCCTAAAACAAACTTCTTATTCTATTTTGGAATCAAATATGTGAACATCAATTTAAGATTTGAAAAATAAAGCGGCAAGTTCTCACATTGTGTCCAAGGGTTGAGGATGATCACTGAAATCCGGAGGTTCACTGATGGACTTTTTACTCTTCATAGACACACAGTCAGATTGAGGAAACTCTGCTCTCCTTTTGATGCTCTGACGTCTGAAACACAGTCATGTCATTCAGATCACATTTGAATTGAGAAATAAAATACCCAGCTAATATTTTTCAAGTGTTTTACAGCAAAAGAATGATTAAGCTTTATGTGACAAACAGTTTTAGTGTGGTCCCGTTATGCACTAGTGATTTTATGGAGCTCTTACAGGTCGAGACCCAGAGTCAGGGGGTTTGTGATTGATGGTAAAAGCTTCGCTCCTGATATGATCCAGGAACAAAAATCATATGCAAGTTATATCTTTTCACCGGTCAGATTGCTCAGAGTTCATGTACCTGCTGTCATATGCAGGTTTCTAGGATTAAAAGTGTTCATAAAATACAACTTGCGTATGAAGCATCTTACTTTACGTCTGAGGATTCAGGTTTGTTCCTGTTGGCTGAACTGCTGGAGTTATCGCCTTGTTCCTCCACATGAACCTCCATCTTCTGGGCTTTCAGTCTCTGAGAGGAAAACAAACACCGAGTGGAGATGAAACCTCAGTGTGAAATCTTTATGCTTGTATGTTCAGATTTGTCTGCATTGTTTGTACTGAACTTGTTCGCACCTTGCAGGGAAGTTTAGTTGTGGAACCAGAATTTAAGGCAGTTTCCACACCATTAGTTTGTTTCCTGTGATCAGAATCAGTTAATTTATTAACTTATAACTCGACTTAATGTCACTCAGAGGACACAATCTGGACCTCTTGGTACAAACCAGGCGAGAACATTCCTTCTGTCTGTTGGTTAGACATTCATGGACATGAGAACCAAATGTAAACAGGAAGTAGATGTTCTGAACTGCTGAAAACAAAGGATTAAATCATTTTGGGTTTAACTTCAGGTATCTTTGGAAAAGTGGGTTAGGGTTAAACTGATGACCTGTGACCCCGCCTCTCGCCCGGAACGTTGGCTGGAGATGGGCACCAGCACCTCCCGACCCCGTTTGGGTCAAGGCTGTTAGAAAATGGACGGATGATGTTCCCAGTTACTTTGAGAAGATGTCCTGAAAGTTGTTGGGCTTTATGAAACCACCATTGTCTTTCAGTTCACCTGCATCCCACAATGCAATGCAAACCTGGCTAAGGGAAGATGTTTAGGTCAAACTTGTCAGACCTCAGAAACAGTGAGGTCACTTGTTTAACTTAATGTGAAAAAGTTTGTCAAACTTTGAAGATTTTAATAAACTCCTCTTGAATCTTCCAAAGGAAAACAATATAAGTTATGATTACAAGTCAGATAAAACAGGAAGTCTCAGTTTCTAAAGATGAATTCTGTATTACAATTTCTATTGTTGCATTTTATTCATTATGCTTTACTTGTTTTCCTACTTAATTCCTCTTGTAATTTGTTGACTTAGCCTTAATTCTCCACCTTTAAATAGTTTGAAATGCAAAGAAAAATATTGAATTATTGGTAATTCTGTCAGACATGAGGCCACAAAGCTTTTATGCTCAGGGCACCTGAATGGCTAGCAACGTCCCTGCTCCTCGTCCCCGCTCCTCGTCCCCGCTCCTCGTCCCTCCTCCTCGTCCCTCCTCCTCGTCCCCGCTCCTCGTCCCTGCTCCTCGTCCCTCCTCCTCGTCCCCGCTCCTCGTCCCCGCTCCTCGTCCCTGCTCCTTGTCCCTCCTCCTCGCTGCTCCTTGTCCCTGCTCCTCGTCCCTGCTCCTTGTCCCTGCTCCTCGTCCCTCCTCCTCGTCCCTCCTCCTCGTCCCTGCTCCTTGTCCCTGCTCCTCGTCCCTGCTCCTTGTCCCTGCTCCTCGTCCCTGCTCCTTGTCCCTGCTCCTCGTCCCTCCTCGTCCCTGCTCCTCGTCTCTGCTCCTTGTCTCTGCTGCATCCCAGGTCTGTAATCATGTCCTGAACTGAACTTTAGTCCAGCTGCTGTTATAATGTAAAAGACCAGATGGTTCAACCTTACAGCTCTCCTGTCCACAGCCAGATCACAACCACATAATCAAGACAAGCAGGTCTATCCAGGTGTAGATTTTTTTTTACTTTCTCTTTATCAATCTGCTGGTTTGAGTTGATCCTCAAAAAAGATGTGAAAATGATTTACAGCAGATTCAGTTTGTGATAGCAGATGTGGTCAGTCTGTTTTACTGAGTGTAGTTTCTTATCTCCAGCTGATAAAGATCTGAACTAAACTGCAATTCAAAACACTTGAATCTGATCTGGATTCTGATTGGTTTAGCAGTTGTATCTGAGCAGTCTGGTCAGCTTGAGATAAACATGAACAGGAAGATTTAATTTAAGTTGCACTGCTGGAGACAAAATATTAAGTAAATGTGTTGCAGACTCTGACAGAAAAACAAGAAGTAACTCTCACCTGAATCAGGTTTTCTTTTTTCTCCTCCAACCCGACAAAATGGAGTCTAAACAAACTTAAGCGTTTGTTTTTCTATCTGACTTACCTTCTCGGTGAGGCTCCGCCCCTTTCATTCCCAGGAATCCAGTAGAGCAAGTTCCATGGAGAGCCAAGTAAAGTATTACACAATGTCTTGTCTCTGGTAGAGCCACTTGAATCAAATCTTCCTGTTTGACTCTTGCTTCCAGCAGAGACGTCGGCATGCAGGGCCGGCCCAATGCTGAACGGGGCCTTTAGGAGGATTTGATTTAGGGGCCCCTCTTCCTGTGAAGAACATCTCCACCAGAAACAGCGTTTCAATACAGATTGAATGTAATCGGGGAGAGGGAAGCCAGGATTAACTGGCCATGCTTAAAAGCAACCATTGATAAAAGTTAATTATTTGCTGAGATGTATTTGTGAAAAAACAGTTGAAAACTAAGATTAAACTCAAAGAATCAGATTGCAACTGTTGTAGCAACAATCAAACTCACAAATTAAATCTTAAATGTTCAGCAATTTAATATAACATTTATAACTTTGGTCACTGTAAGGGATAATTGTCATTCAAACTCTCATTGGCACCAACTGCATCAGAATAAAAGGAAACGAACGTGAAAAGTTCAGAAAGTTTTGGAGAGAAGCCAAACAATGAGGACTGCCTCCCTTCAAAGAAAAACAGAAACTCATGTTTTTGATAACTTTTAATCCTCCATTGAGTGTGAAGATGATGGTTCAAAATATCTGGGAGAAATTTGTTCAAGTTTGACATGTTTAAAAAGTCAAAAATGTCCAAAAATTACCAATGGACCCAAAAGAGCTGACTTCCTGTTGGATTTAGGGCAAACCTCCAATTTTGGTGCTTCAGGGAGTTCAATCTACACAGTAATATTCATCTCTCATAT
Organism: Poeciliopsis prolifica; assembly: GCF_027474105.1. Classification (NCBI taxonomy): domain Eukaryota; kingdom Metazoa; phylum Chordata; class Actinopteri; order Cyprinodontiformes; family Poeciliidae; genus Poeciliopsis; species Poeciliopsis prolifica. The sequence continues at coordinate 18,312,539 of NW_026562379.1, forward strand.
TCACCATTTTGACTATTTCCCAATAGGGGGAGCTGTCGAGCTGTTTGCTCACACCCACCCATGATTTCCATTTAAATACCTACATCTCAGTCAGTGTAAAGTTTGGTGTATGTTTCACCCTCTAAAATGGCACTTGTTTTATGTCAGGAAAAATATTAAACATTTAAAAATAAGTCTTTGTGGTGATTTTCCTGCTCAGGCCAAATTATCACACCAAATTATCAGGTCAGTGTGGGAGGTTTATTTATATATCCACATTACACAAGTCACATTCACATAATGCATAGGAAACCCCAACATTTTATGCAAAACGGGGCTTTTTTTAATATAAAAGTGCGTCATTTGAAGTCTGTTTGGAGTTCACACAGATATGACATAGTACTCTGGACTCTTGCATCTTACATGACTGTTTACGACAACTCAAATTTTCTACAAATGCTAAGTTTGAGTTGAAATGACGATTGAGATTAAATGACAGTGAATCACCCAAAGGTCATTGCTTTCCTATGATCAAGAGTTCTATTAGTATAGGATCGAAAAACCCTCTGTTGACCTGATCAAGTGTTTTCTCATATAGAGGGAAAAAATTATCCTATGGCCCCTCCTCCACAGGCGACCGCCCTCAGGCACTGATAGAACCCATGGCACAAAAAATGATCCTTAACGAAACATTGGTAATGACATAACAGGATGGAACAAAGCTGAGTCGGACCTTGAAATTAGACCATTAAAATGAATCTTGGCAGCATTCTACGGCAACAGCATCTCTGTCCTTTAGTTGCAAAAGCAATGTGGTGTTTTTGAGATTTGTTTTCAAAAAAAAAAACTATTGTGGTGGCTTCTCATCGTTCTTTTTCAAAATGGTAAAATATGACCAGTATCTTTGTGAACTATGACAGGTGAGCTCAAAACTCGGGACTCTTCTTCTCCTGCGCAGGAGGTGAGAGGAGCTTCGGGGGATGAGAGCTGCTTGCGGCACCATCACTCGGGACTCTTCTTCTCCTGCGCAGGAGGTCAGAGGAGCTTCCGAGGATGAGAGCTGCTTGCGGCACCATCACTCGGGACTCTTCTTCTCCTGCGCAGGAAGTGAGAGGAGCTTCGGGGGATGAGAGCTGCTTGCGGCACCATCACTCGGGACTCTTCTTCTCCTGCGCAGGAGGTGAGAGGAGCTCCGGGGGATGAGAGCTGCTTGCGGCACCATCACTCGGAACTCTTCTTTCCCAGCGCAGGAGAGAGGAGCTTCGGGGAAGATGCTTGCGGCACCTCACTCGGACTCTTCTTCTCCTGCGCGGGAAGTTCGGGGAGAGAGCTTGATGAGAGCTGCTTGCGGCACCATCTTCTCCACGCAGGAGGTGAGAGGAGCTCGGGGGATGAGAGCTGCTTGCGGCACCATCACTCGGGACTGTTCTTCTCCTGCGCAGGAAGTGAGAGGAGCTTCGGGGGATGAGAGCTGCTTGCGGCACATCACTCGGGACTCTTCTTCTCCTGCGCAGGAGGTCAGAGGAGCTCCGGGGGATGAGAGCTGCTTGCGGCACCATCACTCGGGACTCTTCTTCTCCTGCGCAGGAAGTGAGAGGAGCTTCGGAGGATGAGAGCTGCTTGCGGCACCATCACTCGGGACTCTTCTTCTCCTGCGCAGGAAGTGAGAGGAGCTTCGGGGGATGAGAGCTGCTTGCGGCACCATAACTCGGGACTCTTCTTCTCCTGCGCAGGAGGTCAGAGGAGCTTCGGGGGATGAGAGCTGCTTGCGGCACCATAACTCGGGACTCTTCTTCCCCTGCGCAGGAAGTGAGAGGAGCTTCGGAGGATGAGAGCTGCTTGCGGCACCATCACTCGGGACTCTTCTTCTCCTGCGCAGGAAGTGAGAGGAGCTTCGGGGGATGAGAGCTGCTTGCGGCACCATCACTCGGGACTCTTCTTTCCCAGCGCAGGAGGTCAGAGGAGCTTCGGGGGATGAGAGCTGCTTGCGGCACCATCACTCTGGACTCTTCTTCTCCTGCGCAGGAAGTGAGAGGAGCTTCGGGGGATGAGAGCTGCTTGCAGCACCATCACTCGGCACTCTTCTTCTCCTGCGCAGGAAGTGAGAGGAGCTTCGAAGGATGAGAGCTGCTTGCGGCACCATCACTCGGACTCTTCTTCTCCTGCGCAGGAAGTGAGAGGAGCTTCGGGGGATGAGAGCTGCTTGCGGCACCATAACTCGGGACTCTTCTTCTCCTGCGCAGGAGGTCAGAGGAGCTTCGGGGGATGAGAGCTGCTTGCGGCACCATAACTCGGGACTCTTCTTCCCTGCGCAGGAAGTGAGAGGAGCTTCGGAGGATGAGAGCTGCTTGCGGCACCATCACTCGGCACTCTTCTTCTCCTGCGCAGGAAGTGAGAGGAGCTTCGGGGGATGAGAGCTGCTTGCGGCACCATAACTCGGGACTCTTCTTTCCCAGCGCAGGAGGTCAGAGGAGCTTCGGGGGATGAGAGCTGCTTGCGGCACCATCACTCTGGACTCTTCTTCTCCTGCGCAGGAAGTGAGAGGAGCTTCGGGGGATGAGAGCTGCTTGCAGCACCATCACTCGGCACTCTTCTTCTCCTGCGCAGGAAGTGAGAGGAGCTTCGGGGATGAGAGCTGCTTGCGGCACCTTCACTCTGGACTCTTCTTCTCCTGCGCAGGAAGTGAGAGGAGATTCGGGGGATGAGAGCTGCTTGCGGCACCATCACTCGGAACTCTTCTTCTCCTACGCAGGAAGTGAGACGAGCTTCGGAGCATGAGAGCTGCTTGCGGCACCATCACTCGGGACTGTTCTTTTCCTGCGCAGGAAGTGAGAGGAGCTTCGAAGGATGAGAGCTGCTTGCGGCACCATCACTCTGGACTCTTCTTCTCCTGCGCAGGAAGTGAGAGGAGCTTCGAAGGATGAGAGCTGCTTGCGGCACCATCACTCGGGACTCTTCTTCTCCTACGCAGGAAGTGAGACGAGCTTCGGAGGATGAGAGCTGCTTGCGGCACCATAACTCGGGACTCTTCTTCTCCTGCGCAGGAGGTCAGAGGAGCTTCGGGGGATGAGAGCTGCTTGCGGCACCATAACTCGGGACTTCTTCCCCTGCGCAGGAAGTGAGAGGAGCTTCGGAGGATGAGAGCTGCTTGCGGCACCATCACTCGGCACTCTTCTTCTCCTGCGCAGGAAGTGAGAGGAGCTTCGGGGGATGAGAGCTGCTTGCGGCACCATAACTCGGGACTCTTCTTTCCCAGCGCAGGAGGTCAGAGGAGCTTCGGGGGATGAGAGCTGCTTGCGGCACCATCACTCTGGACTCTTCTTCTCCTGCGCAGGAAGTGAGAGGAGCTTCGGGGGATGAGAGCTGCTTGCAGCACCATCACTCGGCACTCTTCTTCTCCTGCGCAGGAAGTGAGAGGAGCTTCGGGGGATGAGAGCTGCTTGCGGCACCTTCACTCTGGACTCTTCTTCTCCTGCGCAGGAAGTGAGAGGAGCTTCGGGGGATGAGAGCTGCTTGCGGCACCATCACTCGGGACTCTTCTTCTCCTGCGCAGGAAGTGAGACGAGCTTCGGAGGATGAGAGCTGCTTGCGGCACCATCACTCGGGACTCTTCTTCTCCTGCGCAGGAAGTGAGAGGAGCTTCGGAGGATGAGAGCTGCTTGCGGCACCATCACTCGGGACTCTTCTTCTCCTGCGCAGGAAGTGAGAGGAGCTTCGAAGGATGAGAGCTGCTTGCGGCACCATCACTCTGGACTCTTCTTCTCCTGCGCAGGAAGTGAGAGGAGCTTCGAAGGATGAGAGCTGCTTGCGGCACCATCACTCGGAACTCTTCTTCTCCTACGCAGGAAGTGAGAGGAGCTTCGGAGGATAAGAGCTGCTTGCGGCACCATCACTCGGGACTCTTCTTCTCCTGCGCAGGAGGTGAGAGGAGCTTCGGAGGATGAGAGCTGCTTGCGGCACCATCACTCGGGACTCTTCTTCTCCTGCGCAGAAGGTGAGAGGAGCTTCGGGGGATGAGAGCTGCTTGCGGCATCATCACTCTGGACTCTTCTTCTCCTGCGCAGGAAGTGAGAGGAGCTTCGGGGGATGAGAGCTGCTTGCGGCACCATCACTCGGGACTCTTCTTCTCCTGCGCAGGAGGTCAGAGGAGCTTCGGAGGATGAGAGCTGCTTGCGGCACCATCACTCGGGACTCTTCTTCTCCTGCGCTGGAGGTGAGAGGAGCTTCCTGGGATGAGAGCTGCTTGCGGCACCATCACTCGGGACTCTTGTTCTCCTGCGCTGGAGGTGAGAGGAGCTTCCTGGGATGAGAGCTGCTTGCGGCACCATCACTCGGGACTCTTCTTCTCCTGCGCAGGAGGTGAGAGGAGCTTCGGGGGATGAGAGCTGCTTGCGGCACCATCACTCGGGACTCTTCTTCTCCTGCGCAGGAGGTGAGAGGAGCTTCGGAGGATGAGAGCTGCTTGCGGCACCATCACTCGGGACTCTTCTTTCCCAGCGCAGGAGGTCAGAGGAGCTTCGGGGGATGAGAGCTGCTTGCGGCACCATCACTCGGGACTCTTCTTCTCCTGCGCAGGAGGTGAGAGGAGCTTCGGGGGATGAGAGCTGCTTGCGGCACCATCACTCGGGACTCTTCTTCTCCGCATAGACGTTGCTAAGATCTTCTTGGGATGAAGGTTCCTTGTGGCACCATGACTTAGGACTCTTCTTTCCCAGTGCAGGATGTGAGAAGATCTTCTGTGGATGAGAGCTGCTAGTGGCACTCTTAAGTTTTCTGCAGAGGAAGTCTTCAGGACCTGGCTTTTTTAAGTCCTTTTTCATTCCATTTGGTAGAAGAACTTTATTCCTCCTCTTTTTCCCACACAAACAGAAGAAAGCAGAAGAATTTGTTTTAAGTGTTGTTTAAAGTTTACAGTTAATTCCTTCTGCTTTTATTTTGTGATTTGTATTTAGCAACATTTCTATTTTACTTTGACACCTCTTGTTGGAAGTTCAATAGCAGGACAAGAATTTAACTTCAGTTTCACACCTGCACTTTGTTTTGTACTAAATCATTTAATGATTTTCAGTTTTAACTTTTTGTTTCACCCAGAAAAACTCCTAGTCAACCACAACCTGTCTGTTCCTGTTTGACAAATTCCCCTCGCCTCAGTGTTATCTCAGCTATAGTGATCTCATAATTAAAAACTCAAGATCAACCGGTCTGTCCAGGGATCCCGCTCAGAGAAATGTTACCTTTCGTATTCTGTCTCCTGGTTTAAGTTAATCCTCACAGAAATGTGAAAAGTCGTTTTCACCAGATTCAGTTTGTCATAACAGTGAAATTTGCATCAATCTGTTTTATGTCCCTGAAGTTTTGATTCCCACATTTTCTTCGACAGTCAGATCTCCAGCTGGCAAAAACCTGAACTAAAAAGCAAACCAAAACATTGAGACTTAAAGCTGATCTGGATTCTGATTGGTCTTAAAGATGTTGTATCCGATCAGTTTTAGATCAATATATGAACCAAAGTGCTGAAGACGTGACTCACCTGAATCAGTTCATCTTCCTTTCTTCTCTGCCATCCCATCAAAATGGAGTCGAAACAACAGAAGTGTTGTTTTTCTACCTGATTAGTGTCTCTGTGAGGCTCCGCCTCTTTTTTATTCACAGGAATCCAGAAGAGTAAGTAGCTCTCCTGTCCAAATAAGTATGTTGCGATAAAGAACAAGGGAGCTGATTTTAGAAGATGTAGAATTTATTTAGAGCAGAGTTGATTCATCATTTTACAGTTTATTTTTTAGCAACATCAGGTCATTTTATGTTTTTTGTAGCGATTTCTCTGTTATTGTGAAGAAAACAAAATATTTCACAGCACATTTAAACAGCAGTGATGCCATAACAGCTTTTCTCTAATTGCAACTCTGCTGAAACGTTTCATGGTTTGATGGTCACACAAAACTCATTACAATCACACGTGGTTCACATTTTAGAAACTGTACAGGCTGATAAACAGAACAAAAAAAATTACACTTGATGAATATGATCTCACAAATCTGAGAAATAAATAAATAAATAATAAAATCTGCTAAAATAATAACTGTATTAGGTTTAAATCTTTCTTTTGCTAAATTTTCCATGGATGGGGGAAGGGCAGCGCAGTGGAAGTCACTTTTTAATTGGTCACTAAATACTTTTTGGTAGCATCAATATAGTGTCACTATTAGTCTGAATGGCCCAATAGAGTCGGGAAAGTGGGATATTTATTTCCCATCTGTGATCCAACAGCTGGCTGTAAATCGTTTGGCTCTCAATCGTCAAACGATTACGAGTGATCATGACTGATTTAATTCACTAGTTTTCTGTTCCCATCTTCAGAATCTGCACATGTAAACAAGTGACAACATCTGATGTTTCATTGTAACATAAACTCACTAGTGTCACCCAGTACTGATTCCCTTCTTCATGACCTGAGCTAAGCTGGCAGTAATTGGGGGCTCGTCCGGTATTTGAACCCTGGTCCGACAAGTAGATTCCTCCAGGCAGGCTTCTTGCCAAAGTCTATTTTTTTCTTTTTGTTAGGATTCTTGTTTGCCTGTTGAAGTTAAAGTTGAGCTCATAAGTTTTCATACACTGACAGAATTTCAAAATTCTCAACACAACTTTTCCTGTCACTTGTGGTTCGTTGTTGGATGAAGCCTTTTATCTCTTCCATTGATCTGCTAATGTGTTAACATGGGATCAAATTGTTTTTTATTGCTTTGCTGCTTTTGCTAACTTTGAAAATATTAAGCACACTCAGCTTCCTCTAAATTCATTCAGTCAGATCAGAGTCAGGTTTAGACTACCAACTACACTGGGTTGTATTTCAAACAACTCAACTCCAAGAAAACCAGATTACAATCTGACACTGTCCATTAGCAATCAGCGTTAGCATCAGCTGCAATAACTCAGGACTCGGTTCATCCTGTAGCACCATTTCTGCTGACCTGCTAACCTTGCTTTCCACACCTGACTCTAAATCATGTTTTGTATTCACTGGTTAGAAACACAATCATTGTTATTTCTATGGATTAGTAATATTAATGTTCATTCTGAGACTTTCACTACAGAAAGCTGCTAAGAAGCGTCACTTTCCTGCTGTATGTATGAATTATCTGTTTCAGCTGTTGCAGAACCAGAACATCCCGGTCAGAATTATGGAAAATATTTCAATATTCTTTGATTTCAGACCATGTGACTTTTAATAAAACGGGAACCGAAATGTTTGCTGTCTCAGGCGGACTCTGCTGCGCTGCCCTGCGACTCACGATAGGAATCAGATTACTTTTTAATTATCTCACTAACATAGAAAAGTCTAAAAACAACACACTGATGTGCTCTGGGCTCACATGCTTCCACATCAGACCTGATCTGCTCCCAGCCCCTCAACAGGATCCACCGCAGCTCTTCTTCTCTAAGCTACGCATTAAAGACACGGTGAGCTATGTGTCAAACTGGGCAGAACCACGAGGATGCTGCGGAGGTTCTGGCAGTGTGTCGTTAAACCTCAGCGGTCCAGATTTGATTGTTGGATCCAGTTGATTCAGACTTGTAGGAGTAGATCAGGTCTGGGCTAAAAGTTTCCTGAATTTAAAATTAGTTTCAGTGTAAAATTGCTCCAAGTGTTTACTGAAACACTTTGACCCGGAAAGTGACCCGACCCAGATACTTGTCCCGCTCGTCGCTGTTGCGCAGGTTGGATCCCTCCACTTTACATTCCACCGTCTGTTCCACATTGTAGTCCTCCTTAGTTAGCAGCAGCTTGACGGCCACCAGCGGCTGGACGTAATCCGGCTGCAGACACAAGCGCAGTCAGAGGTCAACGTTTGGGCTCGGATCACACCGATCCGGCAGCACCAGCAACCTGATCATCAAAAATGGATCCGCACTATAGTTTAATCATTTCATTAAACTATAGCATAATGACATATCTTCACTGACTCAGATAAGCTTTCATCGTTGACAGTGGCGACATCATGTGGCCACTTCACGGTATTACAAGAAAGACTTTTGAACCCAATGAGATTTTATTTTCTGAAAAGTTTCAGAAAAACGGTGCAAAATAAATAATCTCATGAATTTAGATTTCTATGACCGTTTTAAGTTCCTCTGTGCCTGTGAGAAGCAAACAGCCTTTACTCACGTGGGCGATCTTGCCGTAGTACGGGAAAAACATCTTATCCAGACGACCTTCAGGCGGGAAGTAAATCATCTGCAGCGGGGTGTTTCTCTGCAGAAAACAGACGGATTCTGTTTCTGCGCTCAGTCACAACAGATACTACACATCTACACACGAAAACCTTCACAGGTGCATGATGGGATTGATGGTAGGCCGTTACCTTGGCTGTACAGTTGATGTATGGATCTCCTTCGGGTTTCAGTCCGATGACCTGCAGACACAAATGGACTTATTGCTTTTTTATTTATTAGAAATCTCCATGAAAAACTAAACAATGACGAGTTTTTTCTATTATTTTTTTCAGGTTATCAAAAAATCTACAATTTGTTTGATTTTTATGTCTTTCCTGGAGTTCAGTCCTTTTATCCCAACAGAAAAATGTAACGTTTTAAATTATGTGATAAAGTGGCTCAAAAAACAAGTAATTCAGTTTAATTACGAGAATAAATTCAGATAAATACACAAATAGTAGTAAAAATACAAGAATAAAGTTGAAATAAGTAAATAATATAGCGATAATAAAGTCACAATAAAGAATATTTGCATGAAAATAAATTCAAAGTTTCAAAAAGTCATAATAATACAAGAATAAAATCACAATGACAATAGTCATAATATTAAGAAAGTAAACTTGTTTATTACTATATTAAAATTGTAATGATACGAGAAAAAAGTTGTAATAATGCAAAATAAAGTTGTTACAATACCACAATAAAGTTGTTTTAATATTAAAATAAAGTCGTAATAATGCATAAATAAAGTTGTAATATGATTCCACTTTCTTATTTTGACTTTATTCTTTCAACACTATAACTTTATTCTATTAAAACTTTACTGGTGTAACTACTTTTTTTCTTTGCTTGGCTGTAATACTGAGTTTAACTGCAGCGCCCCCTGCTGAGAACAGATGGTATAGACTTTGTTTTTATCTTGATGATTCAGCAATAAAACTGATTTTTGTGTTCAAATCTGAGCTTTGAAATGATCTGAGTGAATTAAAGCTCCTCACCCAAATACAAGGTTTGAGCTACTCTGAGTCCATGCTGGTTCTGTACTGACCCGGTTCAGCTTGATGATGACGCAGGGCTGCCCCTCGGTGTAACCGAAGCTGGTGTCCGGCAAACCGGAGCACTGGCGCAGATTGCTGCGTTTGAACTGGCAGACCTTCTTCTTGGGCTGGTCGTCCTGCTCCGTGTATTCGCCCACCAGACACAAGTCGTTCCCCTCCTGGATGCTGTCGTTGTACTCTGCAAACAGGAAACGGGGCTTTTATTGTGAAAGCATCAGCACCGATAGAAAGCAACATCCTGGGGGGCCAAACTCATTTTCATCAAGATCATGAATGTTGATGAAAATTAAAATTCACTTTTTGTTTCTCACCATATCCATCGTACAATGTAACTTTAGACCCAGCAAGGCGAGGCAGAAGACATAGTGCCACCTGCAGGTAGGATTTAGCATCGCTTCAACTCAATGTTTGTGACCATTTTAGTCTAAACGATGGTTTGATTTGATTAAATATTTAATCTTTCAGTCATATTAAAATGACTGAAAGATTATAATCCATCAAAAGTGGATGCAACTCCATTTTTGATGGCGGTACATCATAAATGTACCTCCAGTCTTGTTTTAATTTTTTCATGAATGTTTGAGAAATTCTTCAATCTCCATGACAATCACGCAGCTGTCCAAAACGCCTGGGTGGGCCTAGCCCCGCCTTCGAGGTGCTGCTCCTCCTCCCTTAGCTCCTTCAGACTAGCCAGGAGCAATCAGCAAACACCGGGTGGAACAGCTGAGCTCTTTATGGGAGCTGCTGCTCAGAGCAGCACTGGTAGAAACGGATTAGTGGAGGAGCCATGTTGGGACAACTTCCTGAAGGCAGAGCTTCAGAAAGAGGGGAGTTTTTAAAGAGACAGGGGCCAATTTCAAGGTGTTTAATGAAGAAGCAAAATGTCTCTGAGTCGTAAAAAGCAACATTGTTACCTGGTCAATGCTGTAAAATGGTCCAATGTGCCTGGAAAATACTTAGTACTGAACTATTAGGCACACAAGTTATCTTGAATATTCTCTTTATGTGTCCCTCTGGAGGCTGAAGGGCCACGAAAAAAGGCTCTGGCGGGTCAGATTTGGCTCCCGTGCCTGGAGTTTGACACACGTGCTCTAAAACATGGAGTATCTGGGTTTGACTCACGCTGCAGAAGGTCGTGCAGCTGCTGGACGTACGGGTTGTACTTAGTTGGATCCGAGCGGTTGTAGGAAATCTCAACAGCATGAGGACGAACAACCAGACCTGAAACGAAGCAACGCATGAAGTCATGAGGCAGCGAGAACACAGCTGCAGCATCCTGCAGCATCCTGCAGCATCCTGCAGCATCCTGCAGCATCCTGCAGCATCTGACAGGGGCAGAGGGGTCACCTGGAGAGGCCAGGCGGTCCCGGTGCCGGGGAACGGCGTCATCCAGCGTCTGCAGCATCACCCATATGGTGAGGATGAACATTCCCGTCAGGACGCCATAAAAGATGAGGTAGAAGAGGAAAATGAGACCTAGAGGGGAAAAAATCAAACATTTCTTTGTTTACATCTGCAGAAACAAACAGGAAGTGAAAGTGTTAGCAGCCCCAATTTCATTGCTCCTGTATTCACTGTACAATAAAGATTTTATTTTACTTACTGAGTATTAAAGGAGCTCAAGCTTCCAGTTGATTGAGAAAAGAATCGACTCCTCAAAAAATCCCTCCCAAAAGATCAACTCTCCTGTTTCATGTTGTGATAATTAACAGGATAAATTCAAATTTTTCATCCGTCCTTTTATTTCATCCTTTTGCCTCAAATCAATACAAACCCAACGAGGTTCTTCTATGCCCCCAATGCCTGTTTATGCATTTTTAACACATTCCAAAAATCCCCTTTTGTTTCTGCTCCCATCTAGTGGCTGCAATGACACTGGATTATGGATAAATTAAATAAAATTTGGTAACTAAGTCTACACACGCAGCAGGTCTTGATGCTCAGTTTATAGTTTTTGCTGATATTTCATTCGTATCACTAATTAAATGCAATAGCAATAGACTTCAGCATTTGACAACAAGGTGCAGAAGAACATCAACGTCACTCAGCAGATTTCTGTTTACAGCAGGAACGACGAACCAGATCAGAGCAAAACGACGGAGGCTGATGAAAAGAAAGTCCAGCGAACAGCAAAGGCCTTTGCAGCTTCTGACCCGGTTCTGTCTGGATGTGGACTTGGACCAGGAGGTTGGTATGTGATGCATTCACTGACTTCTTTTATCACTTTATTATTATCATTTTCAGACATTGTTCATGTGCAAATTTACTGTTTTCTGCTGCAGAATTGTGATGCGTGTTTCATGTCAGTCATGCAAAAGATAAAATGCGACACAACGGTACAGACATTTGAAAACTATCGGCTACAAACTCATTTAATAACAAATGGAAATGGTGCAAATCGAATGTTTTCAGACTACAATAAAAAAAATCACATATGGGTATCAATAGCTCCCACTGGCACCACTTTAATCCAACTCCAGTCCACCTGCCTGGAAAGTCCGGTTCGGTTGGTGAGGTGTGAATGCTAATCGAACTCGGGCTTTTCTACAGACCTCAGTCTGGGTTCGATCGAACTTAACCCTCAACCTAACCCCTAACCCCTAACGATAACCCCTACAGCGCAGGGCATTCTGGGTAAATACAATCAAAACAAACGTGCTAGCCGAGTGGAACAAACGGTTCTCGGTCTTCAGCTAAAAACAAAAGAGAATCTGATGCAACTTCTTGTTTGTTTTCCTTTCATGAAGAACAGAGTTCATTTCAAAAGTTTGAAATAAAAAGAAAAATAACTGAATGTTTTTATATGATGTTAAATGTGTTCAGTTATGATCTGATTCAGCTTCAGTGTCTTGTTGCTTTCAGTCGTCGTCCGCTAACATTTAACTCTGGTTTACTGACAGTCGATTTGAATGATGGTGGATTTAACTGCTGACACATTAGTTAAATATCTCAGCATTAATGTCTGTTTGAATAATGCATGAAGCAGCTTAATAATGCATCTGCAGGGAGCAGTTATGCAGTAAATGTTCAGGCCACTATGAGCCTTCAAATGTGGTGTCAGTTGGTTTGATTTGAGCAAACTGGCCGTCAGACAAACAGAGGCAGCGGAAAATAATGATCTGAGGCCAATTTTAAACATTTCCGCAGAAGCAGACCATCCTCAAATCTGGTGGTGTCCAGCAGAGAGCAGATGATGAGGACCAAACACTGAAGTCTGATGGAACAAACTGATAATGATAGAGGAAGGATTTCTGTTGGCTTGAACCCAGATTCCTGATTGGAAGCAGGAACAAACTCCGTCCAGGTGAGAGTTAGGACTGTGCAGTTAATCAAATTTATCATTCAGTTTCAAGTTTGGCTCTAAATGATGAAGGTTTGGTCTTCAAAGTGATTGAACACCAATCAGTTATTGGTCTTGAACAGGCTGATGATGCTGGAAAACCTTCCAATGTGGCTGAACCAGAACCGATGGGGCCCAAACTCCAAAGGCCTCTTGTTAACGACCAGATCATCGCATATTAAACGGATCATTTTGATCATCTGTGAACTTCTTTTCACGTTAAACTTGTTTAATTGCTGCGTTTATCATTTGAATCAATTTTCCGCCAGATTGGATTCTGAACTGGATCCGGTGTGTTTTGACCTTTTACTCACTGCTGCCCCCTGGCGGTTCTTCTCACCATGTCAGCCAAATGCTGAACTCTCGGTGACCCTAAAAATGTTCCGGATCGTTCATTTATGGGGAAATTATTCTTAGGACCAAAACCTGCATAAAGAGGGTATTTGTGTTATTATTGTGATTTAGTTGCATTAATGGAGGACGGTGACAGGAAGTAGCTGCAACAAAATGAAACACGGCAGGAAAATAAATTTACTTTTTATTTCCTCTGGTAAAACGTCACAATTTTCATTGAAACAGAAAAATGTTAGTAAATTAAAGGTTATGAGGAATGAAAGCAGAGAAAAAAACTGAAAAACTTTTATTTTAGTTTATTTTGATCAAAGTTTAAAACGGTGAAACTCAGAGCTGAACTTGTTTAATAATCTGATCTGGTTTGATAATCTGATCTGGTTTGATAATCTGATCTGGTTTAATAATCTGATCTGGTTTAATATTCTGATCTGGTTTAATAATCTGATCTGGTTTAATATTCTGATCTGGTTTAATAATCTGATCTGGTTTAATAATCTGATCTGGTTTAATATTCTGATCTGGTTTAATAATCTGAACTGGTTTAATAATCTTATCTGGTTTGATAATCTGGACTGGTTTAATAATCTGATCTGATCCATTAATCTGGACTGGTCCAATAATCTGGTACCGTGAATATAATCTGCACATATTTGACATCATTAAACATTAACTCTTTATTGTCCGGATTTTGGCTCGGTTCGGTTCGGGCCGCAGCAGCAGAACCGTTGATAAATGAGGACACCATGCTGAGGTTCGGTTCGGTTGAATCGATCAGAACCGAGCCTGGTCTTACCCCAGCTGCTGGCGGTTCGGCCCAGGAACTCTCCGGTCCGCGGGTTGTAGATGAAATCCTTCCATGATTCTTTCTTCTCCTCCTTTTTATGCTCCTTCTTCTTCTTTTTCTTGTCCTTCTCCTCTTCCTCCTCTTTCTTCTTCTCCTCCGTTTTCTCCTCCTTCTCCTCCACCTTCACCTCCTCCTTCGCCGCATCCTTCTCCTCCCCCTGCGCCTCTTTCTCCTCCGGTTTCTGCTCCGCGTTCGTCTCTTTCTGCGGCTCCTGGTTCGGTTCTTGGTTCTGGGCTTCTGGGGCGGACGACATGCTGGTGCGGCGCCGGGCTGATCCGAACCGGGCTGATCCGAACCGGGCTAATTAATCTGCGCTTGCAGCGATCCGTTGGGTCTGTCAGCGATGCTCGCTCTGGAGCCCAGCACACACACACACACACACACACACACACACACACACACACACACACACTCGCGCGCGCGCACGTAGAAGAATGCGCGCTGACTCACCCACACACGGCAGCGCACGGACTGCTGCAGAACGCGGCGCATGCGCAGTACGGAGTCCTGAGTGTCTCCAGTGATGGAGTCAGAGAGAAGCTGAGAGGAGAACGTTCAGTTTGATTAATTAACTAAATTAATTACTTAGTTAATTCATTAATTAAACTCCAATAAAATCACGTGACCTTTTATGTGAGGAGGCGTTTTTACAGTCTGGTTCTCAGGATTATCACACTTCTCTTACTATAATATAATATGATATAATATAATGTAATGTAGTATAATTTAATATAATATAATATAATATGTTTGTCTCAAGTCAGAGTTAAAATGATGCAAAATCACATTAAACTGTATCTGAAGTTATATAATCACACCAGAGGTGACACTCACGTGACTACAGGAAGTCAAACTTATTGGGTCAAACCGCAGTGATGTCATTCTGACGTCACACTCACCGAAAGGTATGAAGTCACGTGACCAGCAGGGATAAATGGCAGCAGGGAAGCAGAAGGAGCAGATGTGAAGGAGTTCATCCTCAGCTGATTCATCACGGTACCAATAGAACCAACCCGACCAGAACCTCAGTTCACCTGCCCTTAATGAACCCGATCAGAACCATCTGACTGGTTCTGGGTTCAGGATCAACATTCTTCACACACAGAGGCTTTATTTATTTTCTTTTGCAACAAAAATCTGAGAGTTTGACTGAAACCCAAACGAGTCTAGTTAAAGTCCAGTTAAAGTCTAGTTAAAGTCCAGTTAAAGTCTAGTTAAAGTCCAGTTAACACCGAGCCGTGAATGAGAAACTCATGATCACATTAAACCCAAAGCAAATAAAACAATCAGTTATTATATAGATAAATCAACTCATCAGATTCAGGACAGTAAATGTTTGTTTTGGGCGACAGTGTGTAAACTATTGCTAATCTGCTAATGCGCTAACGGCAGAGCTAAGTTTTTGTTTAGCATTTTAGCTGTGAAAACGTTTAGCGCCTTTAGCTTAAATTTTCCAGGTAGATTTTAGTTCTAATTTGTCTGTTTTTAAAATTTCAGTTGAATAAAATTGGACATTCATGTTGATCGACTTGCAGTTTCATTTCCTCTCTTCATGTGTTCATTAATATTCATAATAGTTTCAAAAACCAGCTGAAGACACATTTGTTCGGTTTGGCTTTTAATCAGTTTGATCTTGTTTTTTGTCACATATTCTGTTTTATCTTCTGTGTTTTTATGTCTTATTTCTGGAAAACACTTTGCTGTTTCTGAACTGTGAAAGGCTCTACAAAAATAAAGTTACTTTTTAAATTAAGCTTATTGAACAAATGGCAAATAGGCAAACAAAACATGAGATTTACAGAAAAATACACTTACATAAACAAACAACCAGAGATGCTAATTAGACAAATATGGAAAAATTCATACCTATAAATTGTTGTGAGAACTTTAAATTGGTGTTCCTCATGCTCTCCACTGTGACGCAGTGCAGCACATTACATTTACTCTGTACCCAGAATGCATTGCACTTGAACAATATGCTGTTTAATATTTGCTGATGTCCTGAGTGCTTTCTGACCCTAAAGTCAGAATCAGTGACAGAGTTAGAAAAACTCAGACTGTAGAAGTTAAAACATAAAGTTAATAAAGATACAGGCTCATTATTACAACATTTTATTCATGTTTGTTTCGTGTTTATGATTCTCTTTCTGTCCAGATGGAACCAAATACTCTGGAATCATTTCAGGAACATGAATATGTTTGTTTTTGAGGTTTTTGAAGGTGAACTGGATCTGCACAAAAGTTACATTCATCAATAAAATATACTTTCTCAGCTACTGGTTCTGAATAAAAAAAACTCATGAAGATCTGCAGAAAAATTTCAGAAAATCAATCATTGAATGTGATTGGTCCAACTGGTCCAACTGGTCCAGCTGGTTCCCTCAGGAATCCAGACCGGAACCAGCAGACGAACCGGGATGTTTCTAAATGGTCTGATGCTGAATCTTTAAAGTTTCAGTTTCATTTATCACATCGTTTATCATTTATTCTGATAAATTTCTTGTGTTATGAGAGTTTCAGTAAATGTGAAAATTAAAAGCAGTGGTTATGTGCAGTTTAGTGGTTCTGGTTTTGGTTCTGTTGACTGGCGAAAAGTTTTATCACAAAATTTTACGGTACTTTTGTAAAAATGATGAAAGCGATGACAAGAGTTATTTATTGCTTCCTTTTAGGTAAGTACTGACAGAAACTGTATTTAATTATTTCAAATTAATTCTATATCAATGCATTTTTATTGAACAGTTTTAAAAAATAGTAAAATAATCTTGACAACAGACCATTTTATTTGGAATTTATCATATGAAAAATAAATCAAAATCTTATGGTAAGGAATTTATTACTATTAATAATAAATGATATGATAAATGTTCACTTCTACTTCACTCATCGATCCAACAGGAACCGAACCGAGTCCAGTTCCTGAATCACTGGTCAGAAAATCAGAGAGCTGTGACATCACACGGTAGTGGAGAAACACCATGTGACCTCATCACACACACACACACACACACACACACACACACACACACACACACACACACACACACACACACACACACACACACACACCGAGCCGCCGTCAGCAGGAGGAGGAGCCAGCAGGCTGAGGATGCTGTCAGGTTGCCGTGGTTTCAGCCTCCTGCTTCTTGAGCCGACCGTTGCGCGCGCGGCCAACGGCTGAGAGCCGTGAGGATTTATGACAGGACGGAGGGAAGGAGGAGAGAAGGAAAGGAGGGGAGGAGGAGGCTGTGACAGCAGGAGGTGTTGAAGGGTGGATTATCGCTGCCGCAGAAAAACATCAGAGTCATCGTTTCCTCTGAGTTCCGGCCATCAGGAAGCTCCATCACTCCATCTGAGCAGAGGGAGGACTGAAGCAGGGATGGAGGGACTGTGAGTCCTCGCTGGTCCTCAGGTAAGCCTTCACGTCTTCAACATGTCTGCCTGCTCCACTCATTTACTTCACCTTGATGTGAATAGAATCAGGTGTCAATAAAGTCTGCTCAAAACACATCCGGCTCCTTCCCACCCAGAACCATTTCCCTCCAACATGGCCGCCATCTTTCAGCAGAAAGCAGAACAAAATTAAAAATATAGAAATATAAAAAAGGTTATTATTTTGGAATGAACATGAAGAATAAATTCGGTAAATAAAAACAAACACGAAATGTCGCAGACAGGAAATGACCCAGGCATGATCCAACATGGCCGCCTGATTAGATATGATCCAATATGGCTGCCTGATCAGATGTGATGTCATATGGCTTCCTGGTCAACATTTTTAAAGCAAACCAAAAGCAGAAAGTGAAAAAACGGAAACCAGAAGATCACAGGACTGACAGCAGAACCCGTTGGGCCTGAAACCAATGGACCACCAAACCAAAACCAGAGATCAGCAGGACTAAAACCAGAGGCTTATGGGACTGAAACCTGGAAACAACAGCACAGAAACCATGGTACTACTGAACTAAAGCCAGAAATAAAACCAATGGACCACCAAACCAAAACCAGAGTCAAAAAGACTGAAACCAGAAGACCATAGAAGTGAAAATAGAGCACCAAAGAACCATTGGACTAAAACCAGAGAACAACAGGACTGAAACTAGAGGCTCATGGGAAACAACTGGTAGAAAACCAATAGACCAACAAACCAAAACCAGAGAACTAAAGGATTAAAACTCAAAGAGCAAAGAACTGAAAATAGAGAAGAACCAGGCAGAAATATGACAACTTGACCAACAGGCTGAAACCAGAGCACCTTGAGACACAAACTGGTTTAGTACCAGAATGAAACCAGAGAACCACTGGACTAAAACAAGATTTCATTGAGTGATGATTCATCCATCCAATCCAAAACAGTCTGTCCTTTCAACATAAAAACAGGTTCAGTTCATTTCCACAATGAAATCACAGCAACTCAAATTCACACCAGAACAACCCAGTTATGTAGACAGACTGTCCAATTTGACCCTGATGGACAACAAGGCGGATCGAATCAGGAAACTCCCAAAGGACGAGTCGTTCACCTGAAACCAAGCATGTCGGACGGAACGACTTCCTTTTCACAGGATGAAACCGACAACAGAACCAGAACAAGAATCATGGTGAGCAGCTGGTCATCTGAAGTGACCGACTGGGATCTGATGAGACATCCATCCGTCCATCCGTCCATCCATCCATCCGTCCATCCATCCGTCCATCCGTCCGTCCGTCCATCCGTCCATCCATCCGTCCGTCCGTCCGTCCGTCCGTCCGTCCGTCCGTCCATCCATCCATCCATCCATCCATCCATCCATCATCCATCCATCCATCCATCCATCCATCCATCCATCCATCCATCCATCCATCCATCCATCCATCCATCCATCCATCCATCCATTTGTCCGTCAGCCTGGTTTCTCTTGCTCTTGTTTTCTATTCTTGGTTTTTGTTCTAAGCTCTTTGGTTTTTGTTTTTGGGTTCGGTTCTGTTTAGGGTTCTGTTTGTCCAGACAGGAACTCGGTTTCTGAGGCTCTTTGAAGGAGTTACAGTCATTTAGAAAATTAAAACTGACATCAGTAAACCAGATCCAAACGCTATGAAACGTGATCTGGACCTATTAGCTGCTGGTTTCTTTGTTCATTTGAGTTCTTGATAACTTTCTCCAGAACCAGACAGATTCGGGTCGCAGGTGGAATCTATGCAGGACCTTTAGAAACTGACATTTAGCAGATATTTCTGCAGTTTTGCTTGCTTGTGTTTCCTGCAGCAGTTCATCTCAGGATCCTCTGCTTTGAATTTCAGATTCAGCAGATTATGTGCCTCTCAGCTCCTTAAAGCATTAGCACAGAGCCGGAAACGGCGGCAGAACCGTCGGGAAGCAGAACCCAGAGCAGAGTCGAGTTCAGGTCTCCGGGCTGCAGAAGGTGGTTGATGGAGAGACGTTACGTAAATGAATCGACTTCATGTCTGAACGTTATTGAATCAGCCGCAGACGAGGCGTCGGGCTGGAGATGCTCCGTCTCCCAAACATCGACCCGCCGCTGGGTTAGGAGGAACATCTGTCCCTCTCCTCCTCCTCCTCCTTCCATCAGCTCCCCTTCATCAGTCGCGCACAAGGAGGCATTACATCACGCTCCTCTGAGAGATGCTGCTGTTGCTAGGTTACCGCTGGCTGACTCTTCCATTTTTAGAAGGATGCTGAGAGAAGAGGGTGGGGGAGGGGAATCAGAAAGACACCAAACAGCCTGAACTGAAGGCCCTTCAGATGGTTTCATTGATCTGCACGTGTAACAGTGCATCAGTCAGTTATTTATATAACGTTAAATATCAGAGAATCAAACATTCGGAGGAATTTGGGGCATCAGAAACCAGCTTACAGTCCGACTCTGGTTCTGGCAGGAACGGGTCTGAATCAGAATCAAGCTAAAGAAGCAGGAAGTGAAGCTGTTTTCTAGGAACAAACTCTTTCTCCTGTTTTTCTGCTGCAGTTTTTATGTTTTTGGTGCTCATCTTTCCCCATGTTGGTTCTTTTATTATTTACTTTACAAACTAACCCTAAAACATAAACTTTGTGTAAACTTTTTGCATCAACTCTCTGGGAACAGGAGGATCAACAACTTTTTAAAATAATCTCTGATTTCTCTCCATAGAAAAATGGACTTGAGTTATTTGGTTTCAGAGCGACTGGCAGCTCCACTGAGTATGTAGCTCGTCTATGTTTTGCTGTTTACTCTTCTCTAAATTTAATGTTACCTTAATGGGAACAAACAGTTGAAGCTCATTTTCACACAAAACGAAAGCTTTCATAATCACCAAACTGAGAGTTAAAGAATCTAAACTTGTGATATTTGAGCTGGTTGTGGTCAAATCGACACAGCGGCCTAAAAACCACTGATGCACCAAACCACAGGCTGCGGTCTGACAGTGAATCTAATTCCAGTTGCCTCTGAAGTCAGAGCTGGACGTGACATCACAGCCGAGTTAGCAATATCCCAGTTAGCATAGCCAGAGAAGTTGGGATTCCAACATGGCGGCGCCCAGGAGCCACTGAGCTTTACTTTCCACACACAAACACAACTTGTAATTTTCTCAACTTGAAGTTACATTCACTTCATTTTGCACCAATTTTAGATGCACTGTTACAAGATAAACATGTTTTCACCACAGATTACTAACATGGATGTGAGGAGCGGCCATATTGGATCTCAAAGTCTGTGTTTCAGAAATGCTCAGACTTTCTAGCATTCTACTTGAGTTTTCCGGGTTTAGTTGAACGTCACTGGTCAGAACCAGCCACAGAACCAGACGGAGCTAAACGTCCGACCCGTCGTTGACCTTCTGTCCTCGTCCTCAGATCCGTGGGGAGTCATGACCTCTCAGGAAGAGGCGTCTTCCTTCAGGAGGTTCTTTCAGTACGTGGAGGACAGCGCCCTCCGAACATACGACGGTCTGGTGATCCAAAACGCTTCCGACATCGCCAGAGAGAGCGACCGCGTTCGGAACCAGACCAACTGGACCTACCTACAGGAGAAACACCAGAAGAAGAGACGGCAAGAAGAGACCATCAAGAGGTAAACAGGCAGTTCTGTAACTCAGACGTTTAATGTTTAAAGGTATCACTTCATCAGACTTTATTTTGAAATGCCAGGATTTTGACCATCAAGAAGAGGCAGGTTCTCTTAGCGAGTCTTAAACTGAACATCTTGATTCTCCTTAAATCTCCAGATTTTTTGATTATGACACTTAAATGATTTGACTGGCTGACTCAGGATGAAACCATGTCAGACTACAAACGATGTTGGAATCATGAAGAGGTGAAAGTTTAGCTCTGATGAATAACATGATGGCGAAGAGTTTATCTTACTAGTTTAGTGATCAATCTCAATCAACTACAGAACCTGAGCAAACTTGACGATGGTTCGACTGGAGGCCAAAATGAAAACATTTGTTTTCAGCTGCTGTGATTCTTTCTTTCTGCTCTGCGTCAGCAACAGGTTGCTCAACCCTTTGACCAACAGGTTGCTCAACCCTTTGACCAACAGGTTGCTCAACCCTTTGACCAACCTGTTCCCCTCCTCGCCTGTGGGGGCGCTGCACCAATAACCACTGAACGAAACAGCATGAAAACCTTCTCTGAAGACACTGAGCACAACTTCCTTCTTCAAGAAATGCAAACAACAACAGAGAGGCATCAGATTTTAGCGGTTGGAGGATTTCTCTTTTGTCTTCATCAAAAGACCAGCAGCCATTTCTCCCACTGGTGCTCGGCTAGCATGTTTGTTTTGATTGCATTTACCCAGGATGCCCTGCGCTGGAATCAGATTTCTGCTTTTGGAGCGGTCTCCAGTCCGCTTGGCGTTCACATATGTATTCAAACCGAACGAGAGTTCACTTCAACTCAACCCAGACCGAGGTTTGTAGGCAGACCAGAGTTAGCTTTTTTGATCAAAGTTTGATTACATATTCATTCCAAATGAACTTTCTAGACAAATTCAGAAGTTTGATTAAAGCGGTCCTAACAGGCTTGGTGTGAATGAACCCTAGGTTTATGGCTATAGTCTCCAACGCCAGCGCTAGTGGACCTGGGATCCTACAGCTTTTACACGTGTCTCTGCTTTAACACACCTTAATCAAATAAATAAGTCATAGTTTTTAGGTGCTAGTGTCCTGCACCTAAAAGCTGCAGGACACTAGCGATCAAAGACCCTTACTTTACAGGCCATTTTAATCCTCATCTCCCACCACGTTGAGACATGGATCCCTGACCTCTTGAATCAAACAAATCTCCTCGTATCTTTTCTCCTGATGCTTGACTGAATCTTTTCAGGTGATCGCACGAATCAAACATTCTCCTGGTCTTTTCCAGGATTGGAGAAGACGTTGCCACGGCCTCAGATGGAGCATACTCTGGAAAACATTTCAGGATGGGCTTCATGACGATGCCGGCGCCACAGGACCGACTGCCCACGCCGACCCAAGGCTTCACTGTGCGATCCCAGTCTCTTCACTCAGTCGGCGGTGGAGAGGAAGACTCCAACCACAGTCGCAAGCAACCTCCACCCAAACCCAAGCGAGACCCGACCACCAAACTGAGCAGCAGCTCTGAGGCGGTGGACGGAGTCTCTGGTTTCATGAAGAGAGAGTATCAAGAAGCTAAAGATGGTGCCGAACTTTCAGAAGGTGAGATTTGAGTCATCCATGTCCTGTTCCTAGGTAGCCAATCTCCCAAAGGCTTCAGATCAGTTGTGTTCAGCTTTCACAGGTTGTCGTTGATGATGCTGTTGCCAAAACTTGGTTTCTATGAACTGGGTAACTACTATAAAACTTAATGGCAAACTTGGACATTGGAGTTGGGTGATTTGGGTGAGGGAAGTATTAAAATGCAAGCATTTCTTATCAGTCCGTTTTCTTTTAAATATCCATAATACAGCCAAATGGTGATGTGACCTTCCTTTCTAATTTCCTCTTGAGTTGTTATATTCATTTTCTCCTGTAACTCCTCTCCAATCTTTTCATTTTTAAGCAGCTATTGGCCGCAGTGGCGAAACATGAAACTGCTCCTGCGTACTCAGGTGTACTGCGTGTATTCTGTGGATTGTGTACTGACTGCAGACGGTTGAGATTTTATAGTCAGTACATTTGTGTGCATAGTAGACAAATGAATATTTGGTACACATTGGTACGCATTGCAGGCAATTGATATTGATTGTCTACATGTGACTAATTCAACAAAACTTGTCAAAATTTTGTCAAATTTGTGTCCAACTTGACAACCAACTTGATTGGATATTACCATGTTTCCCAAACTATCTGAATGTATAATAGAAAGGGGTCAGTAACTCAACTACACGCCCAGTGGACGTTTGCTACGAGTTCACATCAACCTCCCGAGAGCGAGTTCGCTGGGTCAACACAAAACTGAACCAGCTACTCACCATGTTGTTGCTAGGAAAGTGAGTGAGATTGTTGATGCCATCACCCGAGCTAGGCTAGCTTAGCTGTGAGACGTTGAGCTGCTAAAGCCTTTCCTTTGCCTACATCTCCCAGAATGCTACATGGTTCTTGATTGGAGTTCAATGAAATTATCAACATTTCATCTGACTTGTTTTTTATTGCTATTAATCAAGTACCTGTCACAATAGCTATCATTATTGTGTTATCGTCCAGCCCAATTAGATTATAGATTTACTTGAATCAGATGAGATCGGGAGACAAATACGACTCTGTAAGTCACTGAGCATTACGCATGAATGAGAAGTAAGGATTTCTTTGGGTTTTCTGTTTCTGTTTGCCTGCAGCTCGATACCATCACCACAGTGAAGAATCCAGGAAGATGCCTCCACCCAAACCCAAGAGAGACCCAAACACTCAGCTTAGCTCCTCTTTTGATGAGTCCTACGTCCGTAACCACTGCAGCAAGAAGTCTTCCCTCCATGGCGACAAATCCTCGTCTCAGAGTCACAGCCCGGCGTCCAGAGACACAGACGACGAAGAGCCGGTTTACATCGAGATGGTCGGAAACATCCTGCGTGAGCTGAAAGGTCAGGAAGCCGTGGACGACGAGCAAAGCGAGTCTGTGTACGAGGAGATGAAGTATCCGATGCTGGAGGACTTTCTGCAGGATGTGCAGTCCACCATCATCGACAGTGAGGCGTGGTCTTCCCGCGGTTCGTTCTGTGACATTCCTCCACCCTTCCCAAACCTCCTGACTCACCGCCCTCCGCTGCTCGTCTTCCCGCCCGCCCCGGTCCAATGCTCCCCCAACTCCGACGAGTCCCCTCTCACCCCGCTTGATGTCACTCGTCTGCCTGTGCTAGAAAATGTTAGCTTGAGTAAATCGGGTGGAGCAGAGCAGCCACAGGGCTCTGGTCACCACCGTAAAGATCGGGACCGGGATCGGGACCGGGACCGGGATCGGGATCGGGATCGGGACGCGTCCCACACTCACACAGTCACATCCTCTGGTCGCTCATCAGCCCCTCCCCTGGCCTCCAGTTTTTACAAGTCATCAAGCTCCGCCCACAGTGGTCACGGCTACCCCCGCAGCCAATCAGCATGTCCATCTCCGGTCAGCATGGGGCGCGCTCTGACTCCTCTGAGTTTGAAGAGGCCGCCCCCTTATGACACTCTGATAGCAGGAGGAAGCATACCCCGCTCCTCTTCCTCCTCCTCCTCATCCTCACAGAGGGCAGGAGAGGGCGGAGCTAAACTCAGTAACTCGTCCTCCGCCCACGGCTCCATGCACAACGTCTCGGCGCGCTGCCAGACTCCCACCAGCCCGCTGGACGAACTCAACAACCTGTTTGCGTCAGGCAGGCAGGTGATGAAGAGGAGCTCGGCAGGGAGGAAGGGCAGAGAGGGTGAAGGTAAGAATATCACAGAAATGTGACGAGCAAGAACAGAATCAGGTTATCATAATTAACTAAGACTAACGAAATAACAATATTAAAATTGAGAAATCGTTTTCATCACCTGAAATAAAAAAAAACAATAATTAATGGAGGAAACTGTAAACCTAAAACATACTGATCTGACTCTTTGTTTTTGTGTTTATGAATCTATTTATTGGCCTTCCATGAAATTATAGCCTGGTGGCTAATTTCATCTCTAGTCAAACTGACAGATAATGCGAAAAAATTAATATATAAAACAACATCGAAGGGGCAGTATTATGTAAAATCTACTTTGTCATTCTGTTTGTCCTTCATCAACCTGGTTGCTTTGATTCTTTCATCTTTGAGAAATCCTTTAATGTCCATGGCAACTATTCAGTCATACAAAACGCCTGGATGGACCAAGCCCCGCCTCTGAGACACAGCTCCTCCCCCACTCAGCTCCTTCAGACTAGCCAGAAGTAATTAGCAAACTCCTGGTAGAACTGCAGAGCTCATCATAGAAGCTGCTGCTCAGTAAAACTGTTGCTAAAGGGATAATGGAGGAGCCATGATGGGATGACTTCCTGAAGGCGGAGTATTTATTTTAGGTCATATTTGATATAACTCAACGTTGATGATCGTCTCTTTTATCCGAAACCTTCAAAGGTTTTATTTAAATCATTTCAACTGGTTTGAGAATTATTTTACATTTGCATTGTTTGATTTCTGCAGGAGACTCCAAGTCTCTGCCAAGACACGACAGCAAAGACAGAGACGGACAATCCAGTCCTGTTTCCAGCAGGATGGGGAGATCGTCTGTGAGCCCCACCATGATGCTGACGGGAGGAGGAGGAGCAGGAGGAGGAGGAGGAGGAGCAGGAGGAGGAGGAGCAGGAGGAGGAGCAGGAGGAGGAGGTGAGATCCTGTAATCCTCTAAAAATTCAATGTGTTGAATTTCTTCTTGTTTTGTGAGAAGAGGCGACTGAACTTCTTTCCTCCGGTGAGAAGTCGACGTTGGGTCGCGGTGCGACTCCCTCTCCGTTTCGCTCTCTAAGTGCTGAACGATTCCCCAGACAGTTGGAGAGCAGCAGCCATTGAAAGCTCACTCAGCGCTGATTAAACCGCTCTGTCTCATCTCCTGCTAATTTTATTGCGCTGCTGCATCATCAGATTGTATTGGATTGCTTGTTGATGTAACCTCTGGGCTAATCGCACTTTAAGTTCTGTGTCTTATTGCTACAGTAACGTCACGCTTCCCTAAAAAAATGTGTTGTTTTTTTCTTATTTTGAGTATTTTAGCTGTTTCTAAGGTTTGCATAACTAATGCACTGCAAAAATCTGACCAAGTATTGTTTCTAGTTTATTGAGGAAATTCGCTTTAGATACAACAAAACTAACTTACTGTCATGACATGCGGACGCAGAGAGGCAGACGCAGAGGACCCAGGTTGGTGTGAAGAACAATGATGGTTTTAATCAATATTGAGAAATTATTCACTTTTTAAAACTCCTACATCTTGATGAAAAGTTACTTGTAAACTAGTTTTGTCGTAATTCAAGTTTAATAAGAAATTTGCCCTAGAAACTGGACCAAACTTTCTTGGTATGATTTTGTGTTTTTACAGTGTAACATTGGATTCATCTGATCTGTACTCTATGGCTTCTTAGCTCTAGGATGAATCATTTTCTGAAGCTCAGGTGAGCAGCTGATACCTGTCAGGTGACTGATGTCTGGTTCTGCAGAATCAAAGACTGTGGGTAAACTGGGCCGGTCCGCATCAACGTCAGGGGTTCCCTCTCCAGGCGGAACGCCGCAGCGCCACCTCTATGACGCCCACCACCCGGTCCTCAGCCAGGTAAGCCGCCCCGCCCGCCCCGCCCCCTCTCACCTGATTGCTCTTGTCTGTGTCACCTGTCCTGACCATATGTTTGAAATGTTCACACAGGACTGAGCTTTGGTGAACAAACAGAGAGCAGGAGCTTCACATCGTCTCCTGAACTTAGTCTCACTCTGAATTTTAAACACTAACAGCCTGCAGCAGCTGAACATAACTGGCTCAGTAACACTTGATTACTAACATGCTGAAGTTTCTAACAGCAGCACTAATACCGCACTGACGCTCCACTAACAGTGAGTCATTCTGAGACACTTCAACACAATAAAACTTTAAAAACTCCACAGTCATAAGATCATAAACTCAAAAGTCACATTCCTATAGTTACTGACCCCGCCCCTATCGATACTGACTCCGCCCTTATCGATACTGACCCCGCCCTTATTGATACTGACCCCGCCCCTATCGATACTGACCCCGCCCCTATCGACTCCGCCCCAACTTTCCACGCCCCATTTTAAATTCATGCTGACCACGCCCATTCCTGATGCAAATTGCTCACGCTGTGACTCATGCTGACCCTGCACCTTTATGTTGCATGCTGATTCTTGTGGCGTGACCTTTGACCCTGCCCTGACCCAACTGGACCTACTTTTCCACCCTGTTGTTAAGTATTCTGATGCACACCCTGGCAGGGTTTCAGTCCGGTTTGAAGTTCAGACTTGCCCCCATTTTTTATACATATTGATGAACTCTGACACATGACACCTACAGGTCATCCCCAATGTTTGGAGTGCGCTCCATTTTAATACTTACCAACCATGTTCCATATTTAATACATACTGACCAGACGTTATTACCACACAATCTGTCCCAGAAGCCCGATCCGAACCTTCTGCTCATGTGAATCTACTTCTTAAAATTATTAGTTTTAGCATTGTTTTCAAATGACCAAAGTGATTTATATTTTGTTTTTTTAACCATCTGGAAGTATTTCCTGTAGCGCCTGTGCTAACGCCGGGACGTCGTTGCAATTCGTTCTTCCTGGACAGATTCTGTCATGACGCATCATTCTTTACATAATGACCCTGCCCCTTTCTGATGCAACTTCCCACGCTGTGACCCCTGCTGACCCTGCACCTTTCTGTTGCATGCTGATTCTTATGGTATGACCTCTGACCCTGCCCTGTCCCAACCGGATCTACAGGTCTGCCCTGTTGTTATGCGTTCTGACGGCCCAGTTTTAGTCCAGTTTTTACAGTCATCCTTCATGTAACGCAGGAGTAACGATGATTTTCATTCATTTACACAGAGTTAATGAAGCATAACATAATCAATCCTGTTTTTCACCATTATTTCCTTTAATTGGAGATCATTACTGAAGCAACACAGAGGCTCCCAGTGCTAACTGGAAGAACTGGGCTGAAACTGAGTCGATCCTCACCTGACATCCATCACCTTCCCCTGTGGTTGTGTTTCTGTGCCAAACTTTTTCAAATAAAAACCAAAATGTCTGGTGTGGTGTTTGTTCTGTCTCAGTCTGCAGTGTTGTTTTTTATTTAAATCATTTTTGGGGATCGCTGTAGTGTGTGTTCACTGGTTTCTGGTTTCCAACTGATTTAACTGAACTGAATTATTAAGGGTCCAGTCCATAATGTCGGATTTGACTCTCATTATCTTTTTAATTAAAACGCTTAAAAATCTGCATATTGATTGTAATTATTAACATTTGTTTAAATTTGTTTTCATTCAGACAAATTCATAATAAAGCTGCTTTTATTCGTACACTGCAAAAACAAAGTAATTTAGGTCTAGTTTCTTGTTTAAATATCTTGGTTCACGTTAAATAGGATAAAACTAACTTAGCAACTTTACAGAGATATTGGAGTTTGTTTAATAATAACCCAGTGAATAACCTGATTCTTTGGGCTGAGTTTCTTGGCCCACGTCAATTTACTGTCGAATCGATATGTTAGACACAGTGAAATGCTTTCCATTAACGGAGAGAACTGGGAACAGCAGGGAACCAAAATGACTCCAACAGGCATCATCGGTTCATCCAGGAGCTCACAGAAAAATCTAGATAACGACTAAAGTTCTGCAAACCAGTGAAGGTCAGAGGTCATAATTCAACCATATGACAGAGGCTGAGGGAAATTACATTAGAGTTCCAAAGCCAGAACCACAGCTGACCCACATGAACACAAAGTCCATCTCAGTTCTACCAAAAACACTTTCATGATGTTTGATCTCAACAATGCTCTGTCAGAAAACCCTGAATAACGAACCGCTGTCGGGTTTGACCTCAACGCTTTGGCTATGCTGCAGAACAGTAAACACATCTGCAAGCTCAGTACATCACCGAATGGCTCAGAAAATGTGGTTAGCATGAAACCATTTAGCAACATTCCTTTACAGTAAAATAGACGGTTTCCATTGTTGGTGTAATTAAACCAATCAGAAGCATTTTTCATATTCCTTTAACTGTGGAGGTCATTGCTAACTAAAATGCTAGCTGCACCAAAGCATAATCATAAACATTAGCTCTGCTAATCAACACAGTATTTAGCAGAAGCTAATGCTACAGCATGTGCTACAACACAACACGTCTCTACAGGGTCATATTTTTATGGAAGTGATTCTTTCAGTCATAATGTCAGTTTTATAGTAGTTATCTTTACTGTAGAACTACAGCAAAGCATTATGGGTACAGAATGAACATCATTTGCTGCATCTGTGAACAACACTTTAGCAAAAGCGCTAAAGTGCTTCCAAAACGTTAGCTCTGCTATTAGCATATTAGCATATTGTATCCACCACGGAACTTTAATAAATAGGCCAATGGATCCATCCACAGGCTGACGTTAGAGCTGAATGTGACCCAGAATCCCCTCAGTGAGGCTCAGTGTCAGGCAGGACCACAGCGTGTGAACGATGCTGACGAGCTGTTCTTCATCACCAGATGCCGTGGCTCTGCGGCGACGCCACCATGATGGAGATGATCGAGAAGAAGAGAGTTTTGTGCCGAGAGATCAAAGCCCGTCAGCGGCCGGAGAAGAACCTGTGCAAGCAGGACAGCATGCCCAACCTGCCCAGCTGGAGGAGGAAGCAGCCGCCGCCATACTCGGCCCCGCCCACCGCCACCGGTCACGCCACCACCGTGTTCTGGGACACCGCCATCTGAGATCCACCCAGAGGGGACAACACTCTCCACTGAGACAGAGAGAAACGATGAGGATGATGAGAGTGATGATGATGTCATGTTGATGATGATGATGTCATGTTGATGATGATGGTAACCATCGTGGTGATGGTCATGATGATGATGATCATGATGGTGATGAAGATCATAATTATTAATAATGATCTTCATCACTGTTATTGGTAATGATGATGCTGCTGCTGATGATGATGATGATAACCACAGTGGTGACAAGAGGTGGTCATGAGGAAGGTGATGGGAATGAAGATAATTATTATCATGATGATGATGATGGTCATGATAATGACAGGACGATGATGAAGATGATATCTCATCATCATCATCATCTTCCTCCGGAGCTGCTGGCCGGTTGAATTTGCTGCCAGCTGATTGGTTGATGAGTTGAACTTTCCAGTCATTCTTTTTGTTTTGAACAGTCATTTGATTCACTTTGCGGACTCACCTGCTTTGATGTCTCCACTTCCTGTCACGTGACGCAGTTTGAGTTGACTTCATCTTCATCTGAACCTCGTTAATGTTCCAATTAATGTGCGTCAGTAAACAAGCATCGATCAGATCAACGCCGCTGCTTCTGTTCGTCCTCCCCAATGAGGACACTCACTTTACAAGATGCATTTTGAGGGTCAGACCCGGTTCTGACCTGGTTCCGGTCCAAACGGACAGCCTTTCCGCCAGGTTTTATCTCATCAAGGCAAAGGTTCAACCAGGTGTCCTGCTGTCCAATCAGAGCGCAGAGCGGCGCGCAGGGGGCGTGGCTGTTCAGGTGTAGCAGAGATTCCCGTCTTCTTTCTAGTTCTTATTTTTTTATCTGTAAAATATTCAGATGGTTGTTTCTTTTTAAGTCGTGTAGCAGAAAATATGAACTCCTCTATGTTTGAAAAGAAGACGCGGCGCATCTCTGCGATGTGTTTTTATATTTCTGGAAGAAAAGATGGTGACGTCTGTGCGTGGAGTGTAGTCGGAATGTGAACATGTTTTTATAAAATATTTTAAAACTGAAAATATTTTGGCAGGCTGGTTGTTGGTTTGTGTTCATTTGCAAGTGGTGAATTTTCAATCCAGCCTGACTCCAGTTTGTTCCCAGTTTGATTCCAGTTTGATTCCAGTTTCACTGCAATTTAAAACTCAGATTGTAGTTTTAGTCTCAAGTTTAACTCTTGTTGGTTTTCAGACTAATTTCAGTCTAGTCTACATGGCTCTGGTATAACTCCAGACTGTCACCAGTTTGACTCCAGTTTAACTCCAGTGTGAATCCAGTTTGACGGCAGCAGAACTCTGCAGCAAACTAAAGTAACTAGTCTGAGTTTGAACTAGAACTTGAGTTAACTAACCCAGGTAAACTGGGTTCAGTTTGATCCAAACCTTACCACAGTGTGAACACAGATTCAATCCAGTTTGGCTTCATAAATGTAGCCAACAACGATTTGTCCTGTTGGATAACAGCCATTTCCACACCACAGTGTGAATCACACTCAAACAGTTTATCAGGACCTTCACTTGACCTTTGACCTGGAGGTCAGGTGGCTGTTGATCTGCAGATGCCTGCTGGTCTTGATGAACCAGGAGAAACAAAACTTCTTTCTGTGATCAACGCGAAACGACTTGAAGCCAAGCGCCGGATTCAGGGTGAAATATGCACATGGATTAAATATAAAATATTTATCTGCTCACAAACTTCTTTTGCACAAAATGTTTGTCATCATTAAACGAAGTGCACTTCCTGAGTTTGTAAAAGTTTCATCAAACACAATTTATTTGTAGTTATTTACAGGAAATGAATATTATATCAGCCTATATTGATGTTTCATGCAGTTTCTTTAGGAAACGATTAAAATTGAGCTGAAATGCTGAAGAGAAGCAGATTGAGTTCTGATTGGTCCAAAGATCAGCTAACGAGAGGAAGGTTGGAGATGCAGCAATCTGATTGGTTGATGGAAGCATTTAAACATTGTGTGACAGGAAGCTGGTTCAGATTATTCATGACTTGTTCTTCGTGCACTGTGAGAATCTGATGGACGCTGCGGTTTCCTGCTCTGAGATTATTGCACTCATTTATTTTTATTGAAACTGTGAGAAAGAAAAAAACTTATGTATTTGATTATGTTTTCATCAGTGAAGATGAAATATGAATAAAGTTGATTTTTCTGATCCAGCCTCTTCTCTTGTTTGTGATTTAAGACTCGACTGGTTGGCAAAATGAGAACAGCAGCACGGAATACAGCCATAAAAGAATCACCTGAATAACATCTATAAAACAAGATTAACTACAAATCCTGTTCACTGATAAGATGTCTGCTGATATTATTTAATATTAAAATAAAATGATTTTTTTATCACTCAGAACTGAGCTTATTCTACACACCCCGTTTTTACTGAACAGAACTTTATTAAAGGTATTTTTAATGTGATCCGGTCTAAAATAGTGCATGTGTAATGTAGCTTCTAGATTGGACCCATGAACACACCTACACCCTGTTTCTCCACCTCCCATGATCCTCTTGCTGCAAGGCAACATACTACCAACTCTACAACTTTATGACTTGCATATTATTTTTTTCTCGTTTAATCCATTTTTTCCATTTTTTTTTGTATTTACGTAATTATTGGGTTTTTAATTTTATTTATGCTTGACTGAAGAAGATGCAAACCTGTCTAAGCTGAACATGACTCCTGGTTTACATTCTGGGCCTGTTTCTGAAATAGCAGGTCTCAGCCGCCAGAGGCCAGCAACGCGCCTCCACCAACCTCCGGCCAACCGGAATGAAACGAAGAAGAAGAACAAGTACCCGCGATGTCAACAAAGAATGAGTCGCCATGTTGGACTGATGGGAAGCAGATATTTCGCTTAGGTTGGTTCAGAACAGACTTTTTTAGCGCAATTTGTTGTCTGAACAGAATCTAGGTTCTGGTTCTGGTTCGCCATGCAGCATATCGGAACCGTAGAGGAAACTTTTGGCCGTCAGACCGAACTGGTTCTCCAGCTGCTGCTGGAGGCTGCTGTGGAAGTTCTACTGGGACAACGGGAACCAGTAACTGAGGAGGTTCTACTGGAGGAGGAACCAGTAACGGCGGTGGTGGGTCAGGAACCTGCTGCTGAGGAGGTTCTGCTGGAGAAACAGGAACCAGAAGAGAAGCGGAATCAGGTGAGAGCTGGACGTGATGCGGGTTCGGTTCTGTCAGCTGAGTGTTTCCTGAAAAGAACGTTCTGCAGGTTTGAATCAGCTGTTGCGTTTAAAGTTCAGATTCTGGGCTCGTTTCTGTTCCCCAGGTAACAATGTCAAATTGATCTGATCCAAAATCACCAGAACCGCTTCTTTCCTAGAACTACTTTACACGTGACAGAACCGTCCAATAGGCAAACTTTAATGGATGAAATTCTGCCTTTTCATTGGTCAGAATAACTTTCAATGAAAGCTTCAGTATGTAACGTTTATAAAAATGTTTTTTTAACATATTTATTAAAGTTGTCACCGTGTTATGATAGTTTGCTGTCAGTAAATTGGTGGATCTCCTCCTTGAGCTACTATTGCTGTCTGGAAAAATGCACAAAACAACCAATCAGAGCCAAGAGGCGTGTCTTAGCGCTGTCAATCATCCTTGTGTACAAGCTTTTAAATGTGTTAATGTTGGAGAAACAGCTTACCTAAAGGAAAACTAGTTATTCATTGTTATGGTGGCCATGCTAACTAGCATTAGTTACAGTTACATACTGCAGCTTTGATGGTAACAGAACTTTATTGGTCCCAAACGTTTGGTTCCTTCCTGAAGAATCAGTCATGGACACACAGAAACACACCCATGTGTATTATTATTATTTGTTTTAAATCAGAAAAATTTTCAAAAGTTCTGGTGGAATTTGGATCCTGATCAGACCAGAAGGTTCTGGTTCTGCTTACTCTGCTCTATGCCCAGGTAACCTTTGACTTTCCTTCGTCCTGCAGCTGAACAGTGTTCTGGTTCTGATGTCCAGAGAGGCTGTCCGTAAGATCCGCTGCATCTTTAGAGAACTTTACCTGACCGTTCTGACGGAGAACGAAGCTCTGAAGGACAAAGTGAAGCAACTGGAGGGGGAAGAACCACAGAAACCAAAACCCGCCGCTGCAGTGAAGAACCACAAGGCTCCCAAAATTCGGTCGTCAGGTGAGGATTTAAAGCTGCAGTATGAAACAGATAGTCTGTGAAAAATCAAGTTCCTCTGCCTTCTTTCAGTGCTAACAAGAAACAACCAGTCAGAGCCAGGAGGCGTGTCTTAGCGCTGTCAATCATGCCCATGAAGTCACAGCACCCCCCTGCTCTCTGCTAAACTACACTGGTCACTTTTTTCTCACTTGTTTTTCCACCATTAGCACATTTAGCAGCTTGTTCATGATGTTGGTTGACAGCGGTAAGACCCGCCTCCTGACTCTGATTGGTTGGTTTTGGTTGGGAGTGGTGCATTTCTTTAGCTGATCTTTTCACAGATTATCTGTCTCATATCCGTCACATCATGGTGACGGTTTTAACAAATATATAGAAACATTTTTATTTCATTTATAAAAGTGACGTACTGCAGCTTTAAGGAGGAAACTGTAACTCTGCTCTAGAGTGAGAACCTTTTTGACCAGGAAGTTGTTTATTTTTAATGTGGAAGTTTTGTGATGCCTTCGCTGTCTCTCTGTGTGTCTGTAGTTTTGGACCCATCAATCAGGTTGGGTGAAGTCCAGGTGGTCTCGGTTCGGTCCACCTGCAGCGACCCGGTTCCACCGATCTTCACCCACCTTTCTGCCCAACAGCCAATTGAGCAACAGAGCAGCTGCTGCGTTCAAGTGCCGCAGGAAAAGGCGGATCTGGTTGCTCCAGGATTACCACAGGTTGAGGCTGAGGTGGTTTTAGAGACGACTCAGATCTCCACAGAAGCTGAGACCAAAGACGGACTGGCCAATGGGCTTCCAGGAGGCGACCCGGTCCAACTTGAGGAAGAGGCAACCGTGGTGAGTTCAGGAGTGCCCTGGAGAATCAGAACATTCAGTTCTACCTCAGCTGCTCAGAGTGTTCAACTCTTTGATGGTGTCTTCAGGGATCAGAAACAACAGAAGAACCAGACCCTGGTTCTGAGGGTCCGACGGGCCTCAAGAGTCCAACAGGTAAAGTTCTGATTTATATTGAACAAAATAAATCAAACCTTTGCTGTCAGAATGGACAGAACTGGGTCGGAATAGACTGGACAGAATTGGGTTAGAATTGATGGAACCGCCTGGCAGGAAAACGGGTTTCCTGCCAGGCGGTTCTGGATGATCCGTTTACCAAGTTTTTTTCTAAGGTATTGCAATAAATTTAACATTATTTTTGTGATTGAACCCACTGACCCTCTGTCAGTATTCTGCTGCGGTTTGATCCAGGAGCTGGTACCGCCCTCAGAACCGGTCTCAGAACCTGTGTGTGTGTGTGTGTGTGTATGTGTGTGTGTGTGCCTGCATGCGTGCGTGTGTGAGCAGCTCCGAGTGCGGAGCAGCAGAAGGAGCAGGAGCGCTGGCGGCGGCGGGAGCTCTACAAGGAGAAACGCTTCTTCTGCGAACTGTGCAACAAAGGCTTCCACCAGAACCACCAGCTGACCAAACACATGGCCAGCCACCGCAAGCCCTACCCCTGCGACGCCTGCGACAAAGGCTTCTACAAGGCGCACATGCTGCTCAAACACCAGCTGAGCCACCAGCTGCGGGAGGCGCAGGAGCGCGACCCGGACAAGCTGCTGCAATGCGACCAGTGCAGCAAGAAGTTCCGCCTCCTGCGACAGCTGCGGGTTCACCAAGCGTCGCATCGACTGGAGAAGACGCCGCTGGAGTGCCGTGCCTGCGACCGCACCTTCACCTCTGCTGCAGCCCTGCGGTCCCACGAGGTGTCACACGCCAAGGTGAAACCATTTATGTGCGATGTCTGTGGGAAGAGTTTCACCAGGAAGAAGAGCCTGCAGGAGCACCAGAGGGTCCACACAGGGGCGCGGCCATACCCCTGCCAGACTTGTGGCAAAAGGTTCTCCACCAGCGGCAACCTGCGCGTCCACAAGAGGTCGCACTCTGACGAGCGGCCATACAAGTGCAGCGAGTGCGACAAGGCTTTTAAATGCAGGATGGGGCTGATGCAGCACCGAGTGGTCCACTCCGGAGAGAAACCCTTCACTTGCCATACCTGTGGGCTGAGCTTCGGCCTCAAGTACAACCTGCAGCGACACCTGCATCTCCACAACGGAGAGAAACCCCACCGGTAGGCAGACCCCAGACATTTCCATCTAGACTCAGACCCCAGAGGCAGCAGTGGGAGGCCTAACTTCAGTGTAGCATTTTTGCTAACTTTGAAAACTTTTAGTGCACATACATTTTTCCAAAGGTGCTAATTAACTTGGCTATTTTTTAAGCTTTTAGTTGAATAAATTTTAACATCTATGTTGAAGTTTTGGTTATTGATCACATGACATTTATTTCCATTCTCTTTTTTCTTTAATGGGCTGAAGACTGTTTACATAGCAGTTCCATTTCCTCTCCTCGTGTTCTCTGTTTTTTTTCACCAGTAACTTTATGTCAAACAACAAAAGTTCTGGAACAAACTGAAGCAGACCGTACAGAACAAGGTGTAGACATAAATACAATATCTAAAGGCATGATGGAACATGCAAATTCATCCTGCTGTGCTTCCCTCTGTTCTCCACCAGGTGTCATCAGTGTGGTGAAGGTTTCTCAGGAACCTGGGCTCTGAAAACTCACATGCTGGTTCACGGTGTGGAGAAGCCCTTCATGTGTGACTGCTGCGGAAAAACCTTTTTCTACAACTGCCAGCTGCAGAAACACCAGCAGTTGGTTCACGGTGACCTGGAGGGCCGGCTTCCCGGCGCCGCGCGCCGCAGGTCCACCGGAGTCAAACCGTTCAACTGCAAAATGTGCCTGAAGAGTTTCAGCAGCAGCAGCACGCTCCGGATGCACGAGAAGAGCCACCAGCAGACTAAGGAGTTCGCCTGCAACACCTGCGGGAAGACCTTCCACCTGCGGCACATGCTGCACTACCACCAGCGGCAGCACACTGGCGACCGGCCGCACGTCTGCACCTTCTGCAGCAAAGGCTTCCTGCAGGCGTCGCAGCTGAAGCAGCACGAACTGCTGCACACTGGGGTGAAGCCGCACCGCTGTGACCATTGCGGCAAAGAGTTCAGGACGCCTCAGAACTACCACCGCCACCTGCTGGTGCACACCGGAGAGAAGCCGTACCAGTGCAGCGTGTGCAGCCGGCGGTTCCGGCAATCCAACCAGCTCAAGTCCCACATGCAGATTCACACAGGCATCAAGCTGTACTCCTGCGACCGCTGCCACCTGGGCTTCTCCGACTCCCGGCAGCTAAAGAAGCACCGCTGTGGAGATGAGTCGCAGGACACGCTGGAGTCTGGCAGCAAAGGCAGGAGACAACGGGAAGTCTTCGCCTGGACGCCTAACTTCAACAGCTAGACGCTTCAGACTCAACCGGAACAACGATGGAAAGCAAACCATGACTCTACAACCTGGAGGCCAACAGTTAAAGTCAAGTAGATGTGGTCAGCTGTGTTCTCCTTCACAAATGGACATTCTGGTGTTCCTTACCTTCGTTCTGCAGACAAACATTGTTTTTAAAACTCAGGGATTCAGCAATATGGAAGACCCAAATGCATCCAAACACTGATTGGTCCATCAGTCGAGACATGCATCCATTTTGTTCCAAACCTTATGGTCCATGTTCCTGTCAGACAGCAGAGAGAAACTAACCAAGTTTAAACATTTTTAAATTTAAATTTGTTCTGACAAAATCCTGAACTCAGCTTTCAATTTGTAGAAAATAATAAAGTTTGCACTTGGAGGAATTTGCTTAGTGTTTGTCCAGTCTGTAATCTAGAATATTTCATGGGTTTCTGGAAAAAAATTATCGATAAAATGTAATAAGAGTCCCATAGAGACTGAGCGTTCTTGTAATAGTAAACATGAACTAAAGCAGGAGTCGGCAACCTTTACCATCCTGCCTCAGCAATAAACCTAAATAAAACTAAACAGTTTTGAAATGTGTTTAATTTTTGGTTGTATAATAAAAACAAATTATTTTCTTCAATGAAAAGAAATAATTTACAAACAAGACAAATAGATTACTTCATAAGAGATTATTTGTATTATTTTATTATACTATTGCTGTTTTTACATGTAGAAATATTATGTGGTTTTGAAAAAATGTGTGGAACTAAAGGAAAATGAGAGAATTTTAGTCGCTTTCCAAATAAAATGGAAACGCATTAATTTATTTTCTAAAGTAATAACCACTTCAAGTTGCAGAAAGTTTGATATGTTACAAACTCATGAACAGTAGGTGGCGGTATGCGCTTTTAAAATGCAAGACATCCTTCATTATAAAAAAGAAGAAGAGAGTGACCCGAGGACGCATGCGCACAGTCCCAACAACAGTCAGTTCAGGCGGGTTCAATCCACAAGCTAACGTCCAAAGAATATCAAAAACGGTCAAAAGCCACCGACGTTTGACTCCTGGTACCTAATTTACTAAAACAACATGACGCCACGCGGGCTGCCAAGCTGGAGCGGCTCGTATCCGGTAACCGTTGGCAAGTAAACTTTGGACCGGCTAACTACCGTTAGCTTCAGTTGGAGCTAAAGCAGGTGAGGCGGGGCTGGTTCTGGTGGACCCTGGGCGGGCGGTGGTTCGGAGGCAGTCGGGGGGGTTCTGTTGGGACGCTTTCTGGCAGCAGGACGAGATGTTTGGTCCGCATTTTCAGCTGGAGAACCTGCCGGTGTCGGAGAGCCGTTAGTCTGGGGAACACAGGGCGGTTTAACGGATGTTTTAGCTTAACGAAACTTAAAGAAAAGCGTTGAAGTTGATTGAATTCGTAATTCCACTCCAGTATTTAGGAGAACAAGAGTTTTTATTATTTACGTACAATAGAAAATAATATAGCATTAGAAAAGTGCATCAGTCTGTGTTCCCTTCTTGTAAACATCATTTATTATTATAGCTACGTCTGTAACTGTAATCTACCTAAACCTAAATATGGATTATTTATTTTTTCAGTAGTTAATATTCAGCCATATTCATATTTCATGTTAGCGGTATTCATTTTATATAAGTATATTTAAGTTTCAGTGGGGATTTTTTTTCAACATAATGACAAAACTAGGAAGTAAACAGATTATATTTGAATGAAAACAGGCATTTTGAGTTAAAACATTACAAATATATGAATCCTGCTCTCAAAATAAAAATGAAAGCTCTTGGTATTAATTCCTGCATATGTGCTGATGGAACTGAGAGGAAATTGTAGTAATTTGCTGATATGTGGAAGAGAAAATTAAAAATATCGATCTGGTACCAATTCTTGGTACTGATAGTATTGATAACTGGTCAATTCGCCCAGCCTTGGTCGAAGGCTGGGCATATCGACCAGGTCCAGTTTGTACTGGAACTGGAAATCCAGTTAGCATAAAATGATGTGGTTCAACAGAACATATTTAGTTTCATGTTGAAACACAAATAAGGTGCAAAACTAAGAATCCTGTTTTTAATATGAAATGAAATCCATCCATCCATTTTCTAACACTCTTGTCCCCACTGGGGTCAGGAGCTGCTGCTGCCTCTCCAGGTAACGGTCCAGGTGACAGGCGGGGTCACCTGGACAGGTCGCCAGTCTGTCGCAGGGCAACACAGAAACAGACAAAACAACAAAAACATGCACTCACACCTAGGGAGAATTTAGAGACCTATTAACCTAACAATCATGTTTTTGGACTGTGGGAGGAAGATGGAGAACCGGACAGAACCCACCATGCACAGGGAGAACATGCAGAACGAGCCTGGGCAGGAATGAAGTCTTCATTTTAAAAAATGTCACATTAAAAAAAAACATCTGCTTACTTCCTAATGACCAGGAACTGAACTGTCATTTTCATTTCTTCCATCTGTAACGACTGTCAGTGTTTTGACTTTTAGCTTTCATCTTCCTCCTGCTCCTCTTCCTCAGGTGTTTTCTGTTCTCCGTCTCAGCCTGACCCAGATCCTTCTGTCCTCTTTCTGCTCAGACTTCAGGTTTCCTCTTTACTCACAGCAGGTTTACTAATATTTCAAGAAGTTAACTATAATTCTCCTAATTGAGTTCAACTTCTGATGGAATATTGGGTCTTAATATGATGTAAAGACCAGGGGGCGCTGTTTGTGATCAGGAAACACACACCACTACAGCTGAGGATGATGATGGTTTTTGCTTCAACAGTGTTCACTTGTTCCTCAACTGACAAAAAGGACGAAGATGTCTCCGGTGTCTGAGGTGGAGGAAGGAGGCAGGCAGGAGCTGGCTCTGACCTGGGAAGACTGTCTGTGTCCGGTCTGTCTGGACATCTTCATAGAGCCCGTCACCCTGCCCTGCACACACTCCTTCTGCAAGGTACCGCTCACGCACACACACACACACATACACACACACACATACACACATACACACAGACACACACTCACATACACACATACACACACACAGACACACACACACACACAGACACACACTCACATACACACACACACACATACACACACACACACACACACACACACACAGACACACACTCACATACACACAGACGCACACTCACATACACACACATACACACACACACACATACACACACATACACACACACACACACACACACACACATACACACACACACACACACCATAATCATGACCCAATACTTTGACCTTTTTGACTTCTGCTCCTGAAAATGAATCAAACTCTGTAAAACTAAACCTGCTGCCATAACTAATAAAAACTAACCTGAAACTGTAACACCTGCTGCTGTAAAGTCAGAGCGGGAGTGAAGCTGTAGTTTCCATGGTAACAGAGAGGCGATGCTTGAGCTGGAGTCACCATGGTAACTGAAACGACTAGTGATGCTGGGGTCTGAAAAGACCAAACTTGTCGGTCTGTTTCCGTAGAAACGGCCATCAGATGCTGCTGCTGTTCAACCTAAATCACAACAGAAGCTGCCCAGCAGGTGGCGCTCTGCCTCCACCACTCATCCCAGTGTGTGTGTTCCAGGGCTGCTTCCTGGAGTCGGTGGACAAGGCGACGCTGTGCTGCCCCATGTGCAGGAAGCGGGTCTCCAGCTGGGCCCGCCGCAACAACAAGAAGAACACACTGGTGAACCTGGAGCTGTGGAACCGGATCCAGACCCTCTTCCCTCTGCAGTGTCAGCGCCGCCTGAACGGCCAGGACGCTGAGGACGACCGCACAGGTACGCCGGAGGACAACCGCACAGGTACGCCGCAGACACACACAGGTACGCCGCAGACACACACAGGTACGCCGCAGACACACACAGGTACGCCGCAGACACACACAGGTACGCCGCAGACACACACAGGTACGCCGCAGACACACACAGGTACGCCGCAGACACACAGTTGCATCACAGGCACACCAGGCCACACCGGCCAATCAGAGGCAGGGTAATCACACACAGGTACACCTGACAAAGCATGTTTCTGTTTTCACAGGGACTCTGAACTCAGTTCACATCTTAATCCGAAACTCGACCCAAAGCCCAGAAACAGAACTGCTCCTGATCCACAACTAGGGCAGAAACCATTAATTGATTCTTGAAATCATTGACCAGAATATACAAATACAAAATGTCAGTTTGCTGAATGATCAAGACGAAGAGCTGTAATGAGTTGGGTCTCACATAAAATAAAAACAGAACCAAATTTGGGTTTTTAAATCTCTGACCTGAGGAACAGCAGCTGTCATATGAGCTTTGCATCACTAACATGATCGTGTGTGTGTGTGTGTGTGTGTGTGTGTGTGTGTGTGTGTGTGTGTGTGTGTGTGTGTGTGTGTGTGTGTGTGTGTGTGTGTGTGCGTGCGCGCGCGCGCTCAGTTCCCAGAGTGATTCCCAGGGTCTGCCATCCTGGAGAGCTGCGGCAGGAGTACGAGGATCAGGTGACCAAGGTCAGGGTGTTCTTAGTTTGATTTGCTAATTTTGTTTATTTCAAATTAAAATAACTGAAAAAGACACTAAACGGGCATGTTGGCATGGTGATGGTGTGACATCACTGTGATGTCATCAAGGTGTGAGCCTGCTGTGATCTCTGAAGCTTTACTTCTGTCTCTGTAAACGTTGCTTCTTTAAGTAAAGCTCAATCTTAATGAGGATGGTGGCGGTTGTGATGGTGAGGTCACGCAATGAGGTCACGCAATGAGGTCACATGACGGTGTGTGTTTGCAGCTGATGGAGGAGCGGAGGGCTCAGGACGAGGAGGAGAGCAAAGCAAGCGAGGAGCTGATCCAGAAGCTGCTGGCTGAGGAGCAGCAGCAGCTGCAGGAGGAGATGAGGAGGAAGGAGGAAGACGAGCGTCTGGCCAAGCTGCTGAGCAACCAGCTGGTCCGTGAGGTCGCTTAGAGGTCACGGAGAGGTCACCATGTACTGTGGGTCACGCTAAGCTGCTTTCCTCCCACAGAACTCCCAGGAGAACCTTCGTGTTCCCGACGTCGCTCCGGTCAAGAAGAAGAAGGAGGTCGTAATAGGACACATGGACAGGTGAGTCGCACCTGATTCAGCTCCACCTAATTAGCATCTGTTAGCATGGAGAGCCGCTCCGGGGGTTCCTGGTCACATGGTGTGTTGACAGGAAGTGACACGTTTCATCTGTTTGTTTCAGGTTCCTGTGTCCCTGCCCTCCTCCAGGCTCCGCCCCCAGCTTCATAACCAATAAGGTCAGTTTGAGCGTCGCCTGATCCTCTTTGCAGCCCAAGCATAGTGATGACATCACATGCTTCAACTTCCTGTTTCAGGAGAACATCATCCTGATGGAGACAGAGCTTCTCCCAGAGCAGCCCCTCCCACCGATATCATCGAAGAGGAAGAGCTCAGAGCTGGACCCAGTGGAGGAGGAAGTGACCTCCAAGCGAGTCCAGGTGTGCTCCCCGCCTGAAGAGGAGCGGCCGCTGCCGGACTGGGAGGCGG
This sequence comes from Poeciliopsis prolifica, assembly GCF_027474105.1. Taxonomy (NCBI): domain Eukaryota; kingdom Metazoa; phylum Chordata; class Actinopteri; order Cyprinodontiformes; family Poeciliidae; genus Poeciliopsis; species Poeciliopsis prolifica. Next base: position 18,355,248 of record NW_026562379.1, read on the forward strand.
AGCTTCGGGTGAGGCAGCAGCAGGAGGAGGACGACCTCCACCTGGCTCTGCTGCTCCAGAGGGAGGTGGACCAGGAGGAGCGACGGAGAGCCACGGACCGGAGCAAGGGCTCCGCTGACCCCTACCTGCTGCGCCCCCAGAGAGGTGACACGGAGGAGGCGGGGCCGTCACGCATACCTGCAGTAGGAAGAATACGCCGGATGCGCGGCCGCTCCGTCAGTAACTCCACCAGCATCTCCGCCAGCAGCTCTGTCAGCAACTCCATCAGCTTCCCGTTCCTGCGCTCGGCCTCCTCTGTCTCGGTGTTGAGCAGAGGAAACAAACAGGCCACTCTGACCGAGATGTTTACTCTTCCTCGCTCCTGCTCTTCTGCCTCAGCTACCACAAGAAACCCAAAATAAAGGCATTTTATTTCGTAACCTCCACTTCCTGCTGATCGGTGATCACTTTCTCTTCACGGTTTGTTTCCTGATTTTTCTGTGATCATGTGACGCTGTGACTCAACGGCTCCCCCTGGTGGTCACATCACAGGACTGATGGGCCGAATCTGCTAACATTAACTACAACTTAAACACTTTAACAGTTATTGATCTGATTGGTCAGATCAGTGAATGACGGCAAGGGATGCGCAGAAGCTCCTCCCCCTTTAGTAGCTGGCGCATCAACTGTTATGATACACTATCATGGTTGGATCCTGCAGGGGGCGCTGTGAACTGTTCCCACAGGATTCAGACAGTTATCAAAACTGTTTTTTTTTTTTTTCTCAAATTTTAGTTTAAATACAAAAATGTCTGATTAGAAATAAAAGTTCTGCTAAGGTTCTCCTGCTTTGATTCTTTAAATTCGTCCTGATGATCCAAACGACCAGTCAGAACCAGACTTGAGTCGATGTTCTGGCCCATACGGACCTGGTTCCAGTGCAGCTGGATGGTGTCTGGTTTCCCTTTTAAAGAATCTTTTTTTATTTTACAAGCTAGGATTCTTTGGTATCAGTCAGAAGGTTCGGATTGTGTTCTGTCATCTGGACTCCGATACGATGGAAAATGTTTGAACCACTAGGGGGCGACACTGAGACATGACAAATATGTAAATATTTAATTCAAAGAACTGATAAATAAACTCTAATCAAAAGCAATAAAAGTGAAACAATGTGATTTTCAAATAAAAGGTTCAGTACTAATATAAAGATTAGCTAAATGACATCAGGTCTCCTGCAGAAAGTCTGTTCCAAATGGGAATTGTTTGTGAATTTAGTCAAAAATTTACAGCAGTTATTTAGTCAGTCACAAGTTAAAACTAAACCTTCAGTTGGTAACCTAATTTAGCTTCAAGCTAATATATTTAATTAGTAAGCTAGGTTTTTAACTGCAAACTAAATATACTGCTAAAAAAAATAAAGGGAACACTCAACACAATATAACTCCAAGTAAATCAAACTTCTGTGAACTCAAACTGTCCACTCAGAAAGCAACATTGATGACAATCAATATCACCTGCTGTTGTGCAAATGGAATAGACAACAGGTGGAAATTATTTTCATATTTCATTCATTCATTCATTCAGATCTAGGATGTGTTATTTGAGTGTTCCCTTTATTTTTTTGAGCAGTGTAGTTAGCAAGCATACTATTTCCAAATATTCAGCTAATATGAAGCGGAAGTGGATTATCAAAATAAAAGCTGGTCTTGAGAACTTCAGTTTCTCTGAACGTCTGCTGTCTTTAAGACGAAATAACACGACGCCATTAGAAAGAAGAAGTTTACAAAAAGATGAGAAACTAAATATTTATTCTGCTGAACATGCAGTTTTAATTTAAATATTAAGCTGATTAACTAGATATTTAGTTTGTTTTTGATAGTTTTTCATTTTATATTTTCAGAATCGCTCCATAAAACAGCAGAACTCTTAATGTTTCAAAATGTCAGAAGTCATTAAAAGCTTAAAAATCTCATTTAAACCACCTGTGGCTGTTAAACTTTCAAATTTGACAAATGAAAGCTTCTCTGCATCAGCTGCAGGAACTGAGCTGCTCAGAAAGCATCGAACATAAATACACCGTAAATATTTAGCAACATAATATTTGACTTTAGTCTCATGATGATGGTTATATTCGAGGTGAAAGACAAGCTGAGCTTAAAACCTCAAATAACTGAACATGTTGCTCTCATTTCGACCAGAACAAATCCGCATCATGGTGCCGTTTCGTCACCATAATGCGGTTCCCGTTGCTTCACCCGCGGCGGGTCACGTGACCTGGTGAGTCACGCACTGATGTCAGAGCCGAGCAGTACTCGAGGACCTCAGGTGTTCTGGTTCAACTCATGTCTGCGGGGTTTTGGGTCGAGTCACGAACGGTTCTGGTGTTGCAGTTTGAGCCGCGGTTTGTGAACAACACTAAAAAATGAACAACAATCTGTTTCATAACAAGAAATTTGTGTTTTAGAAACCAACGAGTTAGCTCGATAGCAAGCTAGTTAGCTGGCTAATCACTTAGCTTCGTCACAAAAATCACTTTTGCCAATAAATGACTTAGGTAATTATATTAGGAATGTGACAATATTTAAAGTAGCTAAATATTTATTACAGAAACTAAATATTAAGCTGGCTAACTAAATATTTAGCTCTGAGTTAGCAAAATATTCAGTTAGCTCTGAGAAAGCTAAAAATTTAGTTTACAAGCCAGTTATTAGTTGGTTACTTAGATTTGGTTTGTTTACATGTTTATCTGATTAAAGATTGAGTTTGAAAGTGACATTAATAACTATAAAATATGGCTGAACATGAACAGAACTGGACCCTCACACCTGAGGAGGGTTGTTCTGCCTGAACCCTGGACCAGGATCCGGACCTGCAGCCGGTCCCACGGAGGCGAACCTGATGATGTCAGCGATGAGACATGAACACGTTTCCCATGAGTCTTTGCTGCCCTGCAGTGAATCACAGGAGCAAAAATAAGTGGTTCTGCTTTCAAAGAACTGAAAAAAAGAAAGAAGAAGTGACGACAGCGGCTGGTTCTTCCAGAAACGGATCAAAGTTCTGTCCACCGGACCCCGGATCAGACCAGAAGAACCGTGACAGACCTCCAGAAACGAGATGTTTTTAATTGAGTCACAAAAGGTCCAGGATTTCCATTGGTTTATGCTGGTTTTATATTTGAGATTTCCATCATATTATTCTCTCATCAAAAACATACCTGGAGCATTGCTTTGATTTAACCCTTTGACCCTTTCGATCTCCATGGCAACCATTCAGTCGAGCAAAGCGATTGGGTGGATCGAGCCCTGCCTTCCAGGCTCAGGCTCTCAGCTCCTTCAGACGGATCAATGAGCCTCTCAGCAGCCTGGGATGGAGAACAGTTTCACTGAAGCTTCAGACAAACCTCTTGTAACGGGTGATATGAGAAATTGAACCACATCGTTCTGAAGAGAACAGCTGCTACAACAGCAAACCACAGTGGATCGATACAGTGGATCGGTGCAGTGGATCGGTACAGTGGATCGATACAGTGGATCGGTGCAGTGGATCGATACAGTGGATCGGTGCAGTGGATCGGTACAGTGGATCGGTGCAGTGGATCGGTGCAGTGGATTGGTGCAGTGGATTGGTGCAGTGGATCGGTACAGTGGATCGGTACAGTGGATCGGTACAGTGGATCGGTGCAGTGGATCGGTACAGTGGATCGATACAGTGGATCGGTACAGTGGATCGGTACAGTGGATCGATACAGTGGATCGGTACAGTGGATCGATACAGTGGATCGGTACAGTGGATCGGTACAGTGGATCGGTACAGTGGATCGGTGCAGTGGATCGGTACAGTGGATCGATACAGTGGATCGGTACAGTGGATCGGTACAGTGGATCGGTACAGTGGATCGGCTGAACGCGTAATTGGTACAAAGAATACATTTCCAAATCTTTCTTAACTATAAAAGTCATAATCATATCCCATCATTTGCTCAAATAAGCAACTTCAATCTTAGAAATGGACAGTGGAAGGCAATATGACATGTGTATTTGAAAAATAAATGTTTAGTTTGGAACTGAATGTGTAGTTTGCAACTACATATTTAGCTTACTAACAAAATGTAAAATGTGACATTTTCAAATGAATTGTTTACATTTCAAATTAAATAATGAATTCTATTATACATATTTATGTTCATAAATATGCAATATAAACATAAATTTCTGTTTTAAAAATGCAATTTGAAAAATAAATATTTAGTTTGTGAACTTAATATTTACATTTCAACTTAAATATTTAGTTCTGATCTTTTTACATTTATGAACGTATGAATGAAATGGTGAAAATATGACTGAAGATTGATCCCTCCGGTTTTCTCAACAAACCAAATTATTTCTGCTGTTATTGTTTTCCTGTCATTTTAGAAAAGACGCCCAATAATAAATGATGATATGGAATAAAACTCATCGGTTGCTGATTGGCTGTTGACTCAACAGGTAGAAACCGGACTCGCTGTTGGGCTTAAGATGCGCGGGATGGATCACCATGGCAACGTAAACGCGGCTGCTTTTGAAACCGAACCGAGGTTCGGTTAAACCAGGAGACCCGGAAAATCCCGTTCAGCCCGCAGCGCTGAGTTCATGTAAGATCCAGAACCTGCTGCGGCTTCCTGTCCCGGTCAGCAGGCGTGTCCTGCCGCCCAGATTATAAATGAGTCCGCTGGTTCCGCTCAGGGTCTAAACCGGGCCGACGGACTTCACGGTGAGTTCTGCTTTTTTTCCCTCTGTGACTCCATGTGATGCTGATTCAGTTTGAAACATCTGCAGCAGCAAAAGACATTTTTACAGACACGTTTCAGCTTCCAGTAACTAAACATTATCAGATTTCTGATCACTTTCCAGCTTCTTCATGAAATAATTTGTGTCAAAAAAGTAAAAATTGCAAATGATGTTAATCATCAGTTATGTTTTGCTGCTGTTTAGCAAAAACAATAATCATTTTTTCTGATCTGGAACTTAAAAACATAAATGCTTCTGAAAGTTCAATAAAAATGAACATTTGAAGAAGAATTTGATGAGGAAACTTTTATAAATCAGTGGAAAATCAAAACATTTTCCAACTTCATTGTAAAAGAATTTGTGTCAAGATGCTAAAACATACCAAAAGTGTTAATAGTTCTGTGTTTCAATTAATTGTTTTTTTCTGATCTGAAACTTTTGTTAAATTGTGTTTTAAAGTTTAATAATAATAGACATTTTAGACAAAAGAAGAAGAATTTGCATTGAGGCTTCAAAGTGGGAGCTTCTGTGATTGGCTGCTTAGTTGTGACATCACAGAGGTAAAAAACAAACAGTTCAACCTGCTGTGTGACGTCAGAGCCCGTGTTCTTCAGACCAGGGTCGGTTCTGATCCATCGGCACTGATTGTTTTTAACCCTGTGTTGACAGATGTGCGTGTCACGGTACCTGCTCTATGTGGGCCACGCTCTGGTTCCCATGGCGGTCATCTGCATCGTGTCCAACATCCTGCTGCTGTTTCCAGAGATGACGTACCACTTCCTGTTGGATGGCCATGTGACCAGAGAGGCCACCTGGGCCACGGGTCTGTGGGCGTCCGGCTTCCTGGTGAGGTCGTGTGTGAAAGGTCGTTTGTGGAAGGTCGTGTGTGAAGGGTCGTGTGAAAGGTCATGTGTGAAAGGTCATGTGAAAGGTCGTGTGTGAAAGGTCGTGTGTGGAAGGTCGTGTGTGTATCTCATAGCGGTTTGGTTTCAGGTATTACTTGGAGCGGACGCCTTCCTCAAGCGCAGCAGAACCAGAGGCTTCATTGCTGCCCGCACTCAGGTGAGCTCCACCGCTGCAGCTCACTGACCCGCTAACATCTGGCCCGCTTCACCTCGGAACCAGGTGGAACCCGGGCCCAACATCTGCTCTCAGGTTTCACAGATCCAGTCCAAACCGCAAAAGGAACTACATCCAAAAAACAACCTGTTGTTACAGATGTGTGCTTTTGTTTCCAGATGTTTCCCAGCTGCAACAGATGTTTTTATGTTCTTCCAGATGTTCGGTCTGGTCATGTACTCCTGCCTGGGGCTGCTGGCTGCCTCCGTCTGCTGTGTGGTCAGCGCCACCGGTCTGGTCCAGGGTCCTCTGTGTCTCTACAACTCGTCCTCCGGTCTCACCTGGGGTGTCCCCCTGAAACCCGTCCCCGACAGGTGAGAGAGACCCGTCAGGTCCAGATGTTGTGGTTTCAGTCCAGATGTTTTAGTCTCAGTCCAGACGTTGTGGTCTGGGCCTCTGACCCTGTGTGACCCGGTTTTGCTGCAGTCACGCCGGGTACCTGTACAACCAGTCGATGTGGTCGGGGATCTGCTTGAAGCCGAAGTCGGTGGTGGAGTGGAATGTGGTTCTGTTCAGCATGATGGGGCTCTGCAGCGCCGCACAGGCCGTCCTCTGCGGGCTGAACATCCTGAACTCCCTGGCCGGGTTGGTTGTGGGCCAGGGGATCCGCCCACGACCAGGTGAGTGGGTGTGGCCAGACCTGAAGGCGACACCATCTTGGATTTCTGAACTGCCGATCCTCACCTGTAACTTCACCTTCCTGTGTTTTTGGTTTCAGCTCGCTCCGGATTCTGAATGAGGAAGTCAAGATTTTCACAGCAGACAACCTCAAACCCTTCAAAATAAAAGCACAGATGCACTTTACTCTCTGGCAATTCCAGAGAGTAAAACCTATTTATGTCTATCAGAAATGTAACATAAGTCAGATTGACAGAGTTCGCCAGCAGCCTGAAGATCAGAACGATTTAGATTTATGAAGGTTTTATTTATTCCTGTATTTAATAAAGCAAAAGACTCTGAATGCATGAACAACAAGTCAAAAGAAATAAGACAGTTTGGAAAAGTTTTTGAGTTTTCTTTCTTTTATCCGTCTTTATACATAAAAGTCCTGTTGCAATAAGCAATAAATTAATCACATGATAAAATAAAATGAATTCCTTGATTTCCATTTGCATAATTTATCATTTTTCTTTTTTCTGTCTTTCATTCTTTCTTTCTACCAAAACCAGGATGACAGACGTCTTCAGTTTGGTGCTGTGGTCTCAAACAGCCTTTTCTTCAAGGATAGTTTTTCTTCTATTGTTATGTTTATTCATGTGGACATTCATTATCCATTAGAATTTGAAGTTTATTCATCTTTCAGAATGTGGTCTTGCTTTATTACTATGCCATTGCCATTATATTACTCAAAAATGGTTTTGAAACAAGAGCTTATTACAATAACTTTTAAGATAATTTATTTGTCCAGACCTAATATGAAAAAAATATTTGACCACAGGAACAAGAGAAGATGTGTCGGATGTTTTTATGTCACATTACAGTAACATTATTTCAGCAAGATGTTGGGAGCAACAATGAGATTTTGTCACGCAGATGCAGCAGCCGATCAGAGAGCTCGTGGATAACAGGAAATTACATCACATTAAAAATAACCTCTACCCACCAATCAATGAACAGCTGGCAGATTTGACTCTGGCTTTAGTGAAGAACTTATTTATTTACCTTGCAGTGAATCCACACAGAGAGCTGAAAGGTTTCAGTCTGGACCACAACTGGACCCACCAGTTGGCACATTTCAAAAATCATGTCATAAAACTGATAACTCTTCATTTGAAACATACAATTGAAATTAAAGTTTAAAGCCCTAAGTCTTAAAAGCTTAAAGGAATTGTTAAAAAAAAAATTATATAAAGATGTACACATCTTAGAAAGGTAACAGCCAATAGAATAAGCGGCTTTAGTCAATGTCAGCCAATCACCTTGATTGTCCCGCCCTTATTTGCGTTTTGCCTCATTAGCTAGTTTGGTTAACGAGACCCGCTTGCTGACCTCTGGTAAGGTTCCGACTAAATTAATGGCACTACCTTTAATTATTCGATACTATATGATATTAATTGTTTGTTGTACTAAAAGCTTGAGGTAAACCTTGTGTGAAGTCTGGTGAAGCAGCCGAGCAGAGGACCGACGGCTGTTTTATGGTGAGTTCACATCGACCTCCCGGTCTGTTAGCCGCTATGCGAGCCGTAGCATCGCGTAGCTATTGTAAAGCTAGCTACGCTTTGCTATTGTAAACGTCAGACATTGTGCTTAAAATTGCTAGCATGCTGCCTCCAAGAGTTTCAGAACCAAAATAAAACAGGTAAAATACATATTTTCAGAATTGTAATTGTTTTTATCTACAAAGCTAACAAATTGTTTTAAACAGCTCTTTGTTACCTTAAAATACATATAATTTTTTAAGGTATGTATTGTGTTTTTTACCATACATGTATATTTTATTTGAGCTGTCGGATGAGAATAATGCTGTGTTCAGGACAAACATCGGTATTAAAATCTTGCCGTGTGAAGTATGCATTAGAGAAAAAGTGAGGAGCTCTGTCATCTGCTGTCTCCACATTGAGTCAGTTCAAGATGGCTCCTTGGTGTCTCCCTTTGCCCCACTCAGAGGAGACGTCAGGAAAATAAAAACTTCTTGCAGGGATCTTCCTGGGATGCCTTGGAATCCCCCAGTTTGAGCTAGAGGATGTTCAGCATGATGGGGCTATCATAGTCTGGATCAGTGAGGATGGATGGATTTCTTAACAACTTCTCAAGAATTGCCTTCATAATAGGAAAAATATACATCTTGGTATGGTCTCCTTTGCAGTTTTCATCAACCTGGAATAGTTTTTTTTAACAAGTGGGCCTGAGATTTCTCCTGAAAGACAGTCAGCCTGGTTTATGCAGATGCATTGCTGTCTAGTTGTATCCTCAGGCTACTGAAAGCTGTAGGTTTGATCTCGAGGAGGAAGACCCCAAGGAAGTGGAGGAAGAAAAGAAAAACTGGAAAGTGAACAGGAAGATTGCAATTCCTTTAATTACAAGGTCGATGAAAACAAACTAAGAAAAACAATGTTACATATATACCAAAACATAATAAGCTTAAGCTGTGGTCATTTTCAAGGCTAAAAATTATACACATTTTAATGGGTTTGCCATCAGTTTTCTGAGTGTGAACCCTCTGGTCTTTAACACGCTAAACCTCACCAGTTGACCGTGATGTTGTGCTGGGCGTCACGGCCTTGTTGAGGTTAATGCTCCTTAGCTGCTCCTCGTTGCTCCTCCTGGCCTCATTCTCCTCCTGATGGGCAACTCTGAGCCTCAGCCTCAGATGAACCCGAAAATCCTTGCAGAAGATGAAGTAAACAAGCGGATCCAGGCAGACATTAAGGATTGAAACAATGGTGGTGAACTCCATGAGGTAATGAAACACCCGATCCGAGGAGTACAGCTGGTGCAGAAACGTATACAGGAGTCGGATCAGGTGGTAAGGAACGAAGCAAATGCAGAAGATGCAGATGAGAACCAACATTTTCCTCCTGGACCTCTGAAGCTTCCTGGAGCCGAAGGAGGCGGACTGACTCTGCTGAGCCTGCAACACCCTGCGGGAGGCACTGTAGTAACTGAAAACCATTGAGAAGGACACCAACAGAAAGATGACGAAAGCACCGATGTGAAAAGTTCTATAGATCAGTTTGACGGAATCGCTGTGCAGGTCCTCACAGCTTTTTTCACAAGACCAGTCAGGTTTCCGGGATTTTAGCAGCACGGTGGAGTACACTGTCATCGGAGTCAGGAGAAAGACCCATGTGGTCAAGCAGGTGATGCATGCAGCTCGTTTGGTCAGCAGGAAGAAGGCTCCAAAAGGATGGACCACCTTAAAATACCTAAAGAGACAGAGAGGGGCGCTAAAGAGGTTCCTTTCTAAAATAAATCACCAGTTTCACAAAGAACTAAAGCTACTCTAATCACCACAACTATCTAAGTACTTAAGCAAGAACACAGAGGTGCAGCGGTCATGTAGTCTGCAGTAGAAACTCTAGTACCTGTTCAAAGCGATGTAGCCCATGAACAGGATGCTGGCGTACATGTTGAGGAACAGTATGGAGGCTCCAAAGCTGCAGTAGAGCAGGTGGATGGTGACAGATCTGGTTGCGTAGTGGATGATGCGAAGCGGCAGGCTGAGGCAGAGAAGAAAGTCAGCTGCTGTCAAGTTCTTCATGTAGATCATGAAGCTTTTCGAGGCGTTTCTTTGAGGTTGGCAGCAGTGAATCCACAAGGTGAAGCTGTTGAGTACCAAGGCCACCTGGTGAGAAAAACATTAGAAACTCTGGTTTGGACTGGACCGTATCTTTGAAGGCAGTGAGAAGACGAGGCGCTCACCAAAAAGAGCACACTGTAGACTAGGATGAAGACGAGATCAGTTGATCTGTCATCATGTTCACAGCAGACTGGATTGGTCGTGCTCTGGTTGGGAAGTGAGGCGTTACTGACTCCTGTGGTCACAGACCCTGGTGCAGACATGTTTCTGTAAGGAAGATGTTTTCTTAAAACCTCAGCAACTTACTTACTTACTTAGAAAGTCAATGGTTTTGTTCATTGAAAGAAGCACAGCCAAACCCTCTACAGCTCCCCCATCAATATTTCTAATTATGTTATACAAAACATGCAAACATATGTAGATCCTGGTGTGTGGATCTTTCCTTGGCCAGAGATTCTGCTGAAGGATTGGAGACGCCACACCTGCCTACAATCATCTCATGGTCTGCTGAGGATTTCAGGAGATTTGAGACGACTTGTCTGATTAGTCTGATCAGCCTCTCTAATATAGTCAAACCCATGTGTCGTTTTGCTTCAAGCCCTTTTACCTTTTTTTGTAAAACAGCTATCCTTTTCAGTTTGCTCCAGTTCAGACTTTATGCTTTCTGAAGCCGCCCAGTTTTAAGTCACCTTATTGGTTTCCACACCAACTCTGGATTCTTCTACCAAACCTTACATGACAGGGGTGAGCCAAGATTCGTGAGTTCGAATCTTGGCTCAATGACTCTTCTCCCTCTCTCACAACCCGCTTTTCTGTCTGACTACTGTCAAGTAAAGGCGACTAGAGCTGACAAAACCTTTTCCTTGCAGGTATAAAAAGCCTCTCTCCATATTGGATCTCCTTCCACCTCTACAGTCTTCAGTTGCTGCTCACTCACCAAATCCAGGGTTTCCCACAGTGTATCATAAACTTGCCAGGCTCGTTTTAAGAGCCACTGGCTGATTACTTCATTAGGATTTAACTGAAGTGCAAAAAAATGATCATAATTTGAATTGTTTTTCTTTTCTTTAGCTTTTTTCAGACTGTATAGTTGGTGTTTAAGTATTGTCATTAATATCTTTCAATAACACATAATTACCTTGTCCTGCTGGTGGACTGCCATCGCACCCTGCCACTGGGCTTAGCTAGTTTTCTGGGGAAAACCCTGAACTCTTTAACCTTGTTCAGGAACCATCTGTCTGGAACACAAACCGCCACCGAACAACCATTTCAACCACTTCTCAACACCTGCTTGGATTCTTTCATGGATGTTTGGAAATTTTATGGGTGTGTAGTTTCCCATGGCAGCTGTTTGGGTTTGTGAAACGGCTGCTTTCCACATGCAGCTCCTTCAAACTAGCAGCAGCAGAAATTAGCAAACACCTGGTGGAACTGTGCATCTCCTGATGCACTCGTGAAACTACTAGTCAGTCCAGCTCTCCGAATGCTTGTAGATACTTAATAGAGGAATGTTAATGTGATGAAAGTAGCTTGTTGGGAAGAGTGGAAGACTCTTAAAGACACAGAGGCCCACCTTCAGGGCTCTAAGTTGCGAACTGAAGTTTCTTGTAAGTGATGTTTGATATGCAGACTATTTTAACCTAAACCTAACGGCTTGATTGTGGCTGGAAAACACAATATACTGGTCCTTTAATGGCGGTAGCTCTTGCTTTATGTCAGACGCAACATGAAGCCACATGTATGCATGTTGAGTTTACCAGCCGTCATTCACCACCCAATGATTACTGTGAAATAAGACAAAAAATAAACCCACAGCTTTTCTTTGTGGTTTAGAAGCTGCAAGATCAAGTGATCAAGAACAATATGTGAAAAGTCATCTTAATACCTTCATCACTTATTGTAAAAATCTGTAAAAAAAAAAATTAAAGCACAAAAAAATAATTCAAATTCAACTGGACTGATATTTATCTTAAAGATTAACTTCACCTTTATATTTCTCTTTAATGAAGAATTGTTTTAGTTGAAATGCTGCAACAGAAACCAACCTGGGTTCCAAACTAGCAGAAAAAAATAAACTTCAACTGAAAGGCAGTTGAGACCAAAAAGACTGAATCCTATAGCTGGTCTTTATGGCTCCAGGTAGTTACAGGTCCGTTTGTTCTTCCTTTTCCCCGCTTCAGAACCGGGTACTTCCTGTGATATCTGCTCAGCATCTGCTTCGTTTCTGCTCAGAAAACTGAAAGTCTACCTGGAGAAGCTGATACTCTGATTCCTTAAGGTTCAGATCCTGTTGAAGTGCCTCAGCAAACGCCTGCCATGTTCCGATTGGTTGAGATAAGTTAGCGGCTGTTAGCTGTTACCCTGCAGTCCTGTGGGCTTCTTGGGATGTAGCAGAACAGAAACTTCTGACTTATGCTTCCTGTTTGTGACATGGCGTCTCACACCATTACACAGCAACAACAGATTTGCATGCCACTCTCAAATACCACATGTTGCAGTTATTTTTTTACAATATCTGTGTTTTGTAAACAGATTTTTTACCCAGACAGACTCTTCTGCAGAAAAGAGGAACGTTTTACTGCAATTAGTTAAAATAACTTTGTATGTTACAGAAAAATTGAAGTTCTCAGTCTCTGGGGTTTTTAAGGTAAATGAATGAATTAGAAACCATTGTTGGTTTCCTCTGGGATGAATTGACCATATAAACCACTTCATCATTAAAACCACCTGACACCAACACAGAGCATTTCCTCTAAGAGACGGGAGCATTTCCACAGTTTGACTCAACGCAGATGAGCTTTTGATTATATATTTACAATAAATAGATGATTGTTGAACTGGTAAAGGTCACAGTCTTGGACCAGGTTCTGATGTTTCACTCATCCGAACAGAAGTTACATGATCTGACCTGAAGACATTAGGACTTTCTAAGTCCTCTGAACTGGAATCCTAATATTTTATATGGTTTCTTTGGGTATGGAGATGGTAATTTTATGAGTACAAGGAGACAGAAGCAGAGACAGAAGTACCGGTGATTCTGAGGAATCTGCTTTGAGGAAGTTAACAGCCGTCAAACCTGAAGTGCCTCCACTCACCCGATTATCCACAACAAGCTTCCACATTTACTGTCAGTCTGACAAACTCCACCCCACCACACCAGACGACCCGCCTGCCTCCACCTCTCCATCCAGCTCTGCATAGAGGAGCATAAGCTCTTCTCAGGTGTTCCCACCTTCGAAGGAATGTTTAGCCTGGTTCCTGGAACCACAGCAGAGTGGATGTTGAGGGCAGTCTCTTCTGAGCTTCTTGGAAATATGAAGTTAAAAGGCTTAAATGAAGCCCAGACTCCCACTTTCAGGGGCTTAAAGATGGAATATCCTGCAGCGTCTCTGTCCAGAGATCATAACTGAAACAACATCAACTGATTTTAAAGCTGCACTATGTAACTTTTACAAAAATAAATGTTTTTTATTAGTTAAAACTGTCACAATGTCGTGACAATTTGATACAACACAGATAGTCTGTGAAAAGATCAATATCCTCCACCTCTCCTCTGAGCTATTATTGCCGTTTGAAGAAATGCTCCACTGGTAACCAAAAGCAGCCAATCAGAGGAGTGTCTGATTTGCTGTCAGAAAACCTATTTTCTTCTTCTCCGCAATTAGCAAAATGTGCTAACAGAGAGAAACAACCTAATGTACCAGGAAGACTGTCTATCCGCCATCATCGGTGGTCATGCTAACGAACCCGAGCGTTCACAACATGCTCTGCTGACAGGGACAAGATCTATCAAAACAGAAAGCAAGGGAGAGACTGAAAGCAGCATGTACATGAGAATGATTGACAGCGGTAAGACTCTCTTCCTGGCTCTTATTTGTTGTTTCTGACCGACCTGTGTATCTCTGCAGTTAGATCTCGGAGAAAGCAGAGGAGCTTAATTAAAGTATGTAAAACATGTTTTTTAAAATAATCTACATACCCAGCTTTCAGGACGCATTCACACCAGGCTTGTTCACTTCGCTTTAATTCAACTTCTGTCCGTCTGTCTGGAAAGTCCAGTTTGTTTAGAAAGATGTGATTGGGTAAATTTATTTAAACACCAAACTGTAGTTCGCCTAAAAACGTTGGGTTGACGTGAAACCGCTCTAAAAACAGGAAGCGGAATGCTCCTGTTACCCACAATGCCCAGGGCATTGTGGGTAATGCTCTGGGCATTACCCACAATGCCCAGGGCATTGTGGGTAAACACAACCAAAGCAAACACGTCAGCCTATCAGTAGTGGTAGAAATGGTAGTGGTCTTTAGCCAAAGACAAAATAGATATCGTACAACCGCTATAATCTGCCTCTTCCTCCCCCTCGGCTTTTAAACCAGACACTCAGAAATGTAGTTAAGGTCTGTGGATGTTAGAGAAAGAGTCATAATATGATTCATGTAGTTTTTGACGTTAAAAATAGTGTTTGTTTCACTCCACCGCTCGGCAGTACTGTGCTCTCTCGTGGGTTATATTTGTCCTTTATTGCAATGAATTATATCGTAACATCTTTTGTCTTGAAACATAAACTCTGAACACTTGAGATGACTTTCTTATTTCTCATTAAAATTACTGCAAAAATATGTCGTGCCTAAGGAAAGTACAACCTTTTCTCATTACTTAAGTTCTTTGATGCAACGACGCTGATGCAAGAAACATTTCTAATTGTCTGCTCAGCTATTGGAGCTGAAACCATCAGACCTGCATTAGGATTTTATTTATTATGGCTCCTGATTAATTAAAATAAACTTTTATATTTTCTCACAAGTCCCATGAACCAAACACAAACAGAAGGAATAAAATATCACTTTATTGTATTACTATTGGGTTGAAGTTTAATAGGAATATTCAGTTTCAACAAAAGTAATGATAGAAAATCTTGAAAATAAGAATAAACTTTACAGAAATTGCAAATTTACATCACAGGAAAAAAACAACAATTCATAGTTATTAAAAGTAGCAAACTCAGATTATAAGACATGATTACCTTATTTTAGAAGTAGAATGCGCCCCCCTGTGGACCATTGTTGCAATATCACTCCAAACTGTTTCTGATCTTGCATGGCTGTTGATCCCACTGCTACATTTTCCAT
Organism: Poeciliopsis prolifica; assembly: GCF_027474105.1. Lineage (NCBI taxonomy): Eukaryota > Metazoa > Chordata > Actinopteri > Cyprinodontiformes > Poeciliidae > Poeciliopsis > Poeciliopsis prolifica. The sequence continues at coordinate 18,370,479 of NW_026562379.1, forward strand.
GCATACTAAAGATCCCATTAGATCCCATTAGAGGCTCTTTGCCACCATAGAGCAGCAAGAGTTACATCCACTTAAGCTTAATATGAGAAATCTGAACAGAAACTACTAGACTTACAGAACGTTAGGGATATTTGGCCTTTGGGTGAAATCTGTGGTAAATGTAAGAACAATAATCTAATGTGAAAGTAGGCGCTTAAGTCAAAGTATGCAATGGTGATTGCTTCATTGCAGAAATGAAGCAATCACCATTGCAAAACGATACTGTTTCATGTGAACTTAGCCATCAATTACAATGGCAATGACATCTCGTGCTGTTGACAAGTAAACTTATCGTCTGCTGAGGCGTGATATACCTTCAAGTCATCATTTGAGCATTAGTGTCCCTCAGAATGAGTCTGACCTGCTGTTTGTGCAGAGACACAGTGACTGGGTTAAGGATGTTTTTCCATTCACTGTAGCAGGTCGTAACAGACCACACTGGAGTAAACTGATTCAAATGGCCTGACGTAACACTTCTCTCTGCACCTGGAGGTTAGTGCTAATCATCATCCATTTTTCAGGGCATTGCTCACAATGAAGCAGTAATCAACTTGGAATATGAACAAAGCATGTTCGCCTTGATGTCATCTTCCGACTTTCCCAGCATCTCTGTATCTATGCTGAGTACCATACTAATATTGTATGAAAATGTTTAATCAGAAACAAGTTGGACTGATGATTCCCGTTCTGTCCTCACTGAGCCCGGGGTGTTATACTGGTATTGATGGTGTTCATCTGACTCTCACTGTCTCCTGCCTCCGAACTGGAGGTGTTTCTGTTGCCTTTCATGCAGAATATTCGTTTCAGGTTAAGCTGAGCCCTGAACTCCTTACAAAGAAAAACATAAATTAGAGGATCCAGAATGATATTAAAAACTGACATTAAGACGGCCATCTCTTTGAGGTAGTACAACACGACTGAACACTGTCCTTTAAGTATGATGTATGGAATTCGAACAAAGTAATAAGGAACAAAGCAAAAGCAGAACACACTGACCAACAACAACATGTTCCTGCGAGATTTCATAAGCTTCTTGGAGCTGGAGGAGGTCAGTTGGATCTGCTGGATCTGCAGCACCCTGCGGGATGCGCTGTAGTAGAAGAAAACCAGAGAGAAGAGTCCTGACAAAAAGATGATGAAAGAAACAACATGACTTGCTGTGTAAAGTGGTCTTATGAGTTCTTTGAGTAGATGATCACAGGTGCCATGATCAGACTGTTGAGATGTGTGGTTGATTAGCACCAGGATGGAGTATGGTGTTATCATGGTCAAGAGAAAAACCCAGGAGGTCATCGAGATGATGTGGCTGGCTTTGGAAGACATCAGGAAGTGAGTTCCTGAGGAATAAAAAATCTTCATATACCTGTGGAGAAGGACAAGATAATGCTTCCTCAGGAGGATGAATCTAAGGAAAGACAGACAGTTGATCTTTTTTCCGAAGACGTTATGGTACTGCAGTTTGTGATAGTAAAGCAGGAGCTGAGGTAAAACTGGAGCTCTAGGCTGCATTCATACTGCCACTTGAAGTGACCCAAATAAAAAATTTTCTTGAAATGGGATTTTTTTGGCCCGATTGAACACACTTCAAAATACATGTGACTTATCTGCAACCTCTTGTGTGAACTGAAAACCACTTGAAACTTTCCCGCTTGCACAGTAGAAGGAGCTATAACATCACACGTAGTGTGGTTATGGTTGTTGTTTTGGCAACCAACATAAAAGAGGAAGTCGTTCTCAGTGTTTGCAGATGTGGACGCTCTGCACAAACAAGCACCGACCCTCATTGTGGTTCACATATCTGGGCGTTAATAGTGACGTTTGTCGAGTGATGCTATGCTGCTTTGACTGGGACAAATGGCTGATGCATCGTTAGAACTGATCTGTGAACTACACTACCACAAAATCTGATTTACGTCTCTGTGATGTATTTATTAATTTAGCTCACTTGCCAGCATTGATAGCTCATAAGAACATAAAATAGGACATATTTGACCCCTGCTTTAAATCTGCTCTTCATTAATTGCTTCGGTGGTAATTGAGTAAGATTGAGTAAGAGGTGCGGTACCTGTTAGCTGCTATATAGCTCATGAACAGGATGCTGGCAGCCATGTTGAGAAACAGCAGAGGGGCTCCAATGCTGCAGTAGAGCAGGTGAATAGTGAATGAGCTTCTGGCATAGTGAATAATGCGCAGAGGGAGGCTGACACAGAGCAGAGAGTCAGCCGCTGTCAGATGTTTCAGGTAGATCATCCAGCTCTTGGACGTTTGGCCATGAGCTCCACGGCAGTGAAACCACAAGGTGAAGCTGTTGAGGCTAAAGCCCACCTACAGACAAAATGATTGAGTTGATGGTGAAACCAAAACTTTAACTCATTTTTTCTTTAAATTGGATTGGTATAAGCTGAAGACCTGACCCTCACCAGAAACAGCAGACAGTAGATTAGTATTAGGAAAGGGTGGTATGATGTTTCCACTGAATCACACGTTTTGTTCTGCCCAGTGCCTGAGGAATTCGCTCCTTCCAGGTCTGCCATGGTTCTGCAGGTTTATGATGAGGAGTAAAACTCAGAGACTGTCTGCAAACATTCATTACCTCAGTTGTTTTAAGACCTGTCACCCTAACCTCTGTGGTCATGAAAGTCTGTCACCAAATATTGATGAAGCGTCCGAAGACCATCACAGAACTAACTGCTGGCAACCTTCAGTTTGTTTACGAGGAAAACAGATGACAGTCATCCTGAGACTTCACTTCATCCCGCACCACACTGACCACCCAACGGCGTATGTCAGGATCTGTTCGGGATTGAACCATCAACCCACCAGAAGCTCACAGTGCCAAACACCTCTGTTAACGGTTCACATGCTTTCTGACTTACTGGCACCAGTGAGGTGAAACTGAGGAGCATCTTTTGTAAAAGTTCTGACCTGGCTTTACGGAGACTCTATATATAGCAGCTTAATAACAATAAAAACATTAAATATATGTAAAAGAAATGTAACGAAACAAAATGGATCCCAAAGCTGTAAAAACCTGGAGCAAGCTGGATTTGGATACTTACAGCTGATTTTATCCGATCTTAGTCTGAGCACCAGAAGCTGAATCTTCAGAGCTTTTCCTGTCAGCATGAAGTCTCCTCAGAATTGAGGAAACTGTTGATCAACTGATTTTCACACTGAAAAAACTCTGTAATTTCCTTGTTTTAAATACTAGTTATACAAACTTATTCACAAGCTTCCTGGTTGGTTTACTTTCTTGTGAAGTAAATAGTTCAACTCTGACACTGAGTAACAGCCTACTTCCTATTCAGACCTCATAAACTTGTGAAGTAAATAGTTCAACTCTGACACGACTTCCTATTCAGACCTCATAAACTGAAACCAGACAAGTATTAATTTTTACATCACATGTGATCATGTGAAGTAAAACACATGTCAAGGAATTGCTTAGTTTTGCATTTATGGTGTTAATTTTCAGTTTAGAGAATCCCCTTTTGATTTGTTGTGACGTTTTAAATCATTAACTGCTGGTTTCAGATCAGATTGCTGGTCTGTATTTGGTGGCCTGATTACTGTTCTAGATTGTGTCTCCCTGCTTCTTCAGTGTCTCAATGGAGGGAAAAAAAAACACCAAAGTGAATGCATAGCACAGCATTTTTCTCATGTTTTGAAAAGGAGTCATAGAACAAGAAGACATGATCACAAAATCCCCTTTAGACAGTCACTAATGTCAGCTAACGCTAGTCATGAACCTCATCCGCTTAGCGACATGAGGTCTCTCAGTGGGAGAATATGTTAACCTAAAGACCTGATCTTTATTACGTCATGATGGGTAAGAAACTGTTTATATGTCTATCCATTTTTTATACCCAAGTACAATGAAATAAAGGTGAAGTTCTAAGTTGCAATGCAGACATAGAGATCAATTTTATCTCTTTAATTTTTATGTACTTTTTTGTATAATCTAGTGTTTAGCAAAACTGAAAGGATCAGACAAGATGAACATTTATATTACCCTCAAGTTTACTGTGAAATGAAATGTTAAACAAAAGCATGCTGAATAAAACAACCCTGCTTTAAGCTGTAACTGATCGCAGGACTAACATGGATACACTTAGGAAGCAATATGGAAATGCCAGATGAAGATTTCCTCAGGTGTTTAGTGAATAATGATTACAGATAGCCGTATTATGTGTATTTATAATCGGCATTTAGCTGCAAAGTACAATTTGCAGCCATTCAGAGTGATCATTGAATCACAGTAGTTACACAAAAAGTTGAATTGTGACTTTAAGAATGTGAGCGATGAATAATTTCTGAGAGCTACAACATTGTCGTCTTGCTGTTTTCTCGTTTCTCCTGTTTCAACAGGTCAGTGGATCCTCGCCTGGAACCTGCAGCAGATTCACGGCGACTCTTCTGCGATTGGCGCCACTGCTTTAGATGCACCGTTTGCTGGTCCGGCGCCTGCCCACAGAGTCAGTCATGTAACTAATGTAAGACTTCATTACATATTTGGTCCCATGATGCCTGGTTGAAATGTTAATAGAAACTCTGTATTTGATATAGCTGGTGATTTTTCCTGCTCTTATTAAATGGTAAAGTTTTTTGTTTTGGACCCCAGAAACTCTGCTGAGAGTGGCGAGCTGGAAGAACGAACATTTATCTCTGGATTTTGAACCCTTTGAGTTCCCATTTTGATTTTTGATTTTTTGAACCAAAAAAAGGCTGGGTTATTGAAAAAGTTCAAATGACAAATGACATTGAAAATCAACATTTTTTGGCCACAGATGTGATAGCAAAGTTAACATTATCTGTCAACTTTGTGCCGTCCTGTCGCATGTCTACCTCTACCAGCTCAAAATTTCACATGCACAAATTTCCATGGTTGCTTGGCAGGAGGAGAGAAAGCGATTGTCATTTAATCTTGCATCGTCCCATAGCAGGGACTCAATTAATAAGCTTGTGTTCAGAAATTATCCAGTTATGCTTTATATCACTTATTTCCACCCTCAATACCTCCACACCAACATACATACATGTAGCACATGCCATTTGTAAATGAACAGTGAGACACTCTGACCAGTGCCAGTCTTATTGCTCTCTTTGACCCTGGAGCTCTGACATGGTGTTGACGACATTCAGCTGATCTCCACTGCTACTTGCCTCCAAACTGGACGTGTTTCTCTTCCGTTTTGTACGGAATATTTTTTTCAGGTTAAGCTGAGCCCTGAACTCCTTACAAAGAAAGACGTAAATAAGCGGATCCAGACAGATGTTACAAACTGATAGTAAAACGGCAAACTCCTTGATGTAGTACAACTCTACCCAACAGTTTTTCTCAAGTATGATGTATGGAAGTCGAACAAAGTGATAAGGAACAAAGCAAAAGCAGAACACACTGACCAACACCAACATGTTCCTGCGAGACCTCGTAAGCTTCTTGGAGTTGGGGGAGGCCAGTTGGGCCTTCTCTATCTGCAGCACCCTGCGGGAGGTGCTGTAGTAGAAAAACACCAGAGAGATGAGTCCTGACAGGAAGACGATGAAAGTAAAAGCATGAATCGCTGTGTGCAGTGGTTTGACAGGTTCACTGATCAGATGGTCACACATAGTGTGTTCATCATCATGATGTTTCTCGTTGACCAGCATCATGATGGCGTAAGGTGTTGTTATGGCCAGGAGAACAACCCAGGTGGTTGTTGAGATGATGCGGCTGGCTTTGGCGCTCATCAGGATGTGACTTCCCGGGGAATAAAGTATCTTCAAGTATCTGTGGAGAAGAACAAAGATTCATTTGATTTGCTGGAGCTTGTAGCAACCTGAATTTCTGCAGGATGAAATACAAAAGTAAAGAAAAATTCATTGTAGATAGATGCTGAGCTTGTTTCTGGCTTACAGTTAAAATAACAAAATTTCTTTGTAATGTCGCCACATTCTTGCTCAGAAGGAGGATGAAGATAGAGATAGATGGACAGTTTGAATCTTTGTAACGTTGGCAATACCAATTTATGGTGGTAAAGATGGAGCTGCCAATTGTTATGAAGCAATTGGCTCTGATTTGCCTATCAATCGGTATAATAAAAGCTAAAAATGCAGTGTGAACATTTTTGTTGAAAATTGCAAAAGCACTTTAAGTCAACCGCCAAAGACTTTCATAAATGTATGAAATGGCCAGAAGCGGTACAATAAAGTAAAAGCCTGCAAAACATGAAAACAAAAACTGCTGTTGAGTAAAATCTTTCACTCTGTGTGAGAATTGTACCTGAAGATTAATAGAATTTGCTGCAGATGACAAAGCTAAACTGCAAAGTCACAGCAGCGTATAAGGTAGTGTTTCTCAATTCCAGTCCTCACACCCCTGGTGTTGCATGTTTCCTTTTGCCACATACCTGGATTGAATCTGTGGGTGATTAACAGCCTTCTGCAATACTTGATGACAGCAAAAGATGACATTCCATAATTTCCAATAGCTATTTTGCAATAGAGGCACATCTAAAACACGCAGACAAGGGTGGCATGAAGACTGGAATTGAGAATTACTGGTATAAGACAAGATGAGCTGAAAAGCTAAAGCTAGCTGAAATACTAATAAGATTTGGGCTATCACCAGCATGTTGACCTACAGTAACATATTTCATGCAGTCTGAAAACAACTAAGAGTTAAAATTACACATAAAGCTAAAGTACCCAAAATGCTAACATTTAGGCTAGCATTAGCCTATATTATCTATATAGAGATGATGCGGCTGGCTTTGGCGCACATTTTTAGCCGTCTATCCAAGTTAATTACTCTGACTGCAAATTATGTGGGACCTATGCTTTAAACAATAGTCAAAATTAATAATCTGGTTGGTAGTTGAGGTGCGGTACCTGTTAGCTGCTATATAGCTCATGAACAGGATGCTAGCAGCCATATTGAGGAACAGGAGCGGGGCTCCAATGCTGCAGTAGAACAGGTGAATGGTGAATGAGCTTCTGACATAGTGAATAATGCGCAGAGGGATGGTGACACAGAGCAGTAAATCAGCCGCTGTCAGATGTTTCAGGTAGATCATCCAGCTCTTGGACACTTGGCCATGAACTCCACGGCAGTGAAACCACAAGGTGAAGCTGTTGAGGCTAAAGCCCACCCTGTAGAGAAAATCATCAAATGATAAGTTGGTGAAACCAAAACCTTGAATGATTTTGCCTGATTTGGATTGGTGCAGCCCAAAGACATGATACTCACCAGGAACAGCAGGCTGTAGACCACTACCAGGAAAGAGTTGCATAATTTCACATCTAAATCACATGTCATATTCTGGACTGAGATGTTATGGATGGATGAAGTTGTTGCATTCATGATCCTGAAGTTGCAAAACACAACTGTAAAAGAAATCAGATGTTAGGATGGATGGATGGATGGATGGATGGATGATGGATGGATGGATGGATGGATGGATGGATGAATAATGGATGGATGGATAATGGATGGATGATGGATGGATAATGGATGGATGGATAATGGATGGATAATGGATGATGGATGGATGGATGGATGATGGATGGATGGATAATGGATGGATGATGGATGGATAATGGATGGATAATGGATGGATGATGGATGGATAATGGATGGATGGATGGATGGATGGATGGATGGATAATGGATGGATGGATAATGGATGGATAATGGATGGATAATGGATGATGGATGGATGGTAATGGATGGATGGATGATGGATGGATGGATGGATGGATGATGGATGGATGGATAATGGATGGATAATGGATGGATGGATGGATAATGGATGGATGGATGGATGGATAATGGATGGATGGATGGATGATGGATGGATGGATAATGGATGGATAATGGATGGATGGATGGATGATGGATGGATAATGGATGGATGGATGGATGATGGATGGATGGATGGATGGATGATGGATGGATGGATAATGGATGGATGGATGGATGGATGATGGATGGATGGATAATGGATGGATAATGGATGGATGGATGGATGATGGATGGATAATGGATGGATGGATGGATGATGGATGGATGGATGGATGGATAATGGATGGATGGATGGATTATGGATGGATGATGGATGGATGGATGATGGATGGATGGATGGATGGATGGATTATGGATGGATGATGGATGGATGGATAATGGATGGATGATGGATGGATAATGGATGGATAATGGATGGATGATGGATGGATGGATGGATTATGGATGGATTATGGATGGATGGTATCTGCCCTTTTTCATTTTCCAGTCTCGTCATAGAGCCTCAGTTATTTACAGGTCTGGGCTTTGAGGGCCATTTCAACACATGAATGTGTTTAATCTAAACTCTGGGTGTCAAACTTATTTTAATTTCAGGCCCCACCAACATCATGAATGTCCCCAAAGGATTGGTTGTAGAATAAAGAATGTGCTGCAATGTAATGTCCAAATTTCAACATCAATATTGTTCTGGCATTAAAAGTAGCGTACTTTGATCCAAAAGAATGTGGAGCTGAGTACGTCCATTTTAAATTGTACAAAATGGGCATGTATTTTTGCACACAGTTACTTGTGGGATTCCTCAAGGATCAGTCCTGGCACCCACTATTTTCATCCTCTACATGTTTCCCCTTGGCAAAATTATCTCCTGTTTTGGTGAAGCATTTCATTTCTATGCAGATGACACACAACTTTATATTGAAGCAGATGCTCACTGATCTTCTGTCTCTTCATCCGCTTCACCTCCATCATCACGCTCTACACTCTCTGACTGGAGGAGATAAAGACTGAAATGCCCAGAATCTCCTTTAATGATCCAAAACAGGAGTTTTGTGGTGGCCTCTAAACATCAGTTATCCACCATGACCTTATGGTCAGAACATTGCTCTCCTCTTCGGTTCCCATTCTTGGTGCACACTTTGACTGACCTCTAATTTGACGCCAGTGTAAAATACATCTGCAATACTTTGTTCTTTCATCAGGAAAATATAAAAAATCAACATTCATCTTTTACTCATCTGGCTGCTGAAAAACTATCCATGCACTAATCCTTTCGAGGCTGGATTATTGCAGTTCCTTGCTATTTGGAATTTCAAATATAATAATATTATATAGTACATAGTCACAGTTAAATAGGAAGCGTGTGAGATGTGTGTGAGATGAGCAACCCGGATGTCTGAAGTCCCAGAAAACAGAAATACTCCAGCTAAAGTTCTCAGAATGAAATGGGGAGAGGAGACCCTTTCAAGAAGCTTAAAAAAAGAGAGCATTTATTTTCTTATGTTGACCGACAGAAAGTACTTTAAAATTGTTTTTGTTGTCTTTGAAGATTTTCTTCAGTATTTTTGTTCACTGTTCACATACGTGGATTTTCCACCCATACTTGTCCCTCCCTTCCTGTCTCGTCCATGTGTAAAATATTCTAGCTCAGCGATAAAAGCAGCTCCTCAATGGTCTTGGATAAAATTAATAATCATTACAACATCAAATGTACATAAAATAAATGTAGTAAAATGGAAACATCAAAATTCTACAAAGACAATCCCAAAGCTGAAAAAATCTGTCTGAAAGTACTTACAGCGGCGTTTGTTCTTCGTCTCTCAGCTTCAGTCTGGAGAGACGAGCTACAAGAGGCAGTTTCCTGATTTTGGCAGAGATGAATGCTATCTGCTAGAACTCTTCTCAGCTACCACATATAATCTATTCTTATTGATTAAAATAACAGGAAACAAATTAACTTGTAAACTTCCTGAATGCTTAGTGGTTTATCTTGGGCTGTATGAGTCATCTGAGGTTTTACTGAGTGACCTATTTATTGAATGTGGATTATTTTACACAAGGTGTGAAATTCATCTGTACCGTCATTCTGCATCTAGCATCAAATATTGTTTCTTTGGATCTATTGGCCTTTATTTATAATTATCTTTACTCTGTATTAGATGCGCATGCTTTACCACTGCACTGCCATATATATATATATATATATATATATATATATATATATATATATATATATATATATATATATATATATATATATACACTCGGGTATATATATACCCAAGTATATATATATATTCTGGACTGAGATGTCTGATGTTGTTCCTGGGATCTGTTGTAGCCACTGCTCCAGTTTGGGGGTTACTGCCCCGAGGGCCCCGATGACCACAGGCACCACTGTGGTCTTCACCTTCCAGGCCCTCTCCAGTTCTTCCCTGAGGCCCTGGTATTTCTCAAGTTTCTCCTTTTTCCTGATGTTGCAATCACTTGGTATTGCTACATCTACCACAACGGCTTTCCTCTGTTGTTTATCCACTACGACAATGTCTGGTTGGTTCGCCATTACCATTCTGTCTGTCTGGATCTGGAAGTCCCACAGGATCTTAGCTCTGGTGTTCTCTACCACCTTTGGGGGTGTTTCCCACTTTGATCTCGGGGTTTCCAGTCCATATTCTGCACAGATGTTTCTGTACACTATGCCTGCCACTTGGTTATGTCGCTCCATGTACGCTTTCCCTGCCAGTATCTTGCACCCTGCTGTGATGTGCTGGACTGTCTCAGGGGCCTCCTTGCACAACCTACACCTTGGGTCTTGTCTGGTGTGGTAGATCTGGGCCTCTATTGCTCTGGTGTTTAGGGCCTGTTCCTGGGCGGCCAGGATGAGGGCCTCTGTGCTGTCCTTGAGTCCAGCTTTTTCCAGCCATTGGTAGGATTTACTGATATCAGCCACTTGGGTTATTTGCTGGTGGTACATCCCATGTAGGGGCTTGTCCTCCCATGATGGTATCTCTGGCACCTCAACCTCCGTTCCCTGTTGTCTGAGACATTCACTGAGCACATTGTCTGTTGAGGCTTTGTCACTGATGTATTTATGGATCTTAGTTGTTTCGTCCTGGACAGTGGTTCTCACACTCACTAGTCCTCTGCCTCCTTCCTTGCGGCTCGTGTACAGTCTCAGGGTGCTGGATTTGGGATGGAACCCTCCATGCATGGTTAGTAGCTTTCTAGTCTTAATATCTGTGGCTTTTATCTCCTCTGATTACTGGCAGGGCATAGCTGTTTATCGCACTGATTTTGTTCTTGCCATTGAGCTGGCTTCTCAGGACTTGCCTTATTCGTTGGAGGTATTTAGCTGTGGCTCCTTTCCTTGTGGCCTCATCGAGGTTGCCATTTGCTTGTGGTATACCTAGGTACTTGTAGCTGTCCTCTATTTCTGCTATTGTTCCTTGTGGGAGTGAGACTCCTTCTGTGCGGATCACCTTCCCCCTCTTTGTGATCAGCCGACCACACTTCTCTAGTCCGAATGACATTCCAATGTCAGTGCTGTAGATCCTGGTGGTATGGATCAGTGAGTCGATGTCTCGCTCACTCTTGGCGTACAGCTTGATGTCATCCATGTAGAGGAGGTGACTGATGTTGGCCCCATTTTTGAGTCGGTATCCGTAGCCAGTCTTGTTGATAATTTGGCTGAGGGGGTTCTGCATAGGCCTGAACCCCCTCAGCCAAATATATAATATATATATATATATATATATATATATATATATATATATATATATGTATGTACACGTCTCTAGAAACAATTTAAACCTTTTAAAATTGATCACTTTCTGTAATTTCCAACTTCCCCTTTATCAGCAAAGTTAATGAAAAAGCTGTGTGTAAATGGTTAAATGGCTTTCTAACGATAACCAATCGCTTTGACTCCTTCCAGTCTGGTTCTCTAATGACTGGGATGAACATGTTTCCGTCTTGAAAACTGTGTTACATGGAGCATCTCCAATGCTTAACCTTGCAAAATGCGAATTTGGAAAAGCCATGTTTACTTGGCCGGTAGGTTGGCCTTGGAGGCTCAGGTTGATCCGACTCTCACATATCCTGTTCCCTCTAACAAAACGTGATTTCAATCATTTTCTAGGAATGTTTGGTTACTATGGCAGTAGATACTTTCCCTTTGCTGACAGTTTATTTTCTCACGTCATTTTGTCTTTACTGAAGCAGACTTCAGAGATTGGAAACATCATATATTTTCTCACTATATTCTCTCAGGTGACCCATGAAACCAACAGCACAGGTTAGTCATTTATTGTCCACAGCAGGAAATTCATCTGTTCCAGCTGAAAGTTGGAGGTAAATGGAAGCAGAGAGGTTCAATTAATAAGCTTGTGTTCAGAAATTATCCAGTTATGCTTTATATCACTTAAGTACATTCTTAATACCTCCACACCAACATACATACATGTAGCACATGCCATTTGTAAATGAACAGTGAGACACTCTGACCAGTGCCAGTCTTATTGCTCTCTTTGACCCTGGAGCTCTGACATGGTGTTGACGACATTCAGCTGATCTCCACTGCTACTTGCCTCCAAACTGGACGTGTTTCTCTTCCGTTTTGTACGGAATATTTTTTTCAGGTTAAGCTGAGCCCTGAACTCCTTACAAAGAAAGACGTAAATAAGCGGATCCAGACAGATGTTACAAATTGATAGTAAAACGGCAAACTCCTTGATGTAGTACAACTCTACCCAACAGTTTTTCTCAAGTATGATGTATGGAATTTGAACAATGTGATAAGGAACAAAGCAAAAGCAGAACACACTGACCAACACCAACATGTTCCTGCGAGACCTCATAAGCTTCTTGGAGTTGGGGGAGGCCAGTTGGGCCTTCTCTATCTGCAGCACCCTGCGGGAGGTGCTGTAGTAGAAAAAGACCAGAGAGACGAATCCTGACAGGAAGATGACTAAAGCAACACCATGACTCAGTACGTGCAGTGGTTTGACAGGTTCACTGATCAGATGGTCACACATAGTGTGTTCATCATCATGATGTTTCTCGTTGACCAGCATCATGATGGCGTAAGGTGTTGTTATGGCCAGGAGAACAACCCAGGTGGTTGTTGAGATGATGCGGCTGGCTTTGGCGCTCATCAGGATGTGACTTCCCGGGGAATAAAGTATCTTCAAGTACCTGTGGAGAAGAACAAAGATTCATTTGATATGCTGGACCTTGTAGCAACCTGAATTTCTGCAGGATGAAACACAAAAGTGAATGCAGTCCTTTATAAAATCATTGTAGATGGATGCTGAGCTTGGTTCTGGCTCTACTGCATGTTTCTTACAGTTAAAATAATGACATTTCTTTGTAATGTCGCCACATTCTTGCTCAGAAGGAGGATGAAGCTAAGGACCGATAATTTATTGTCTATCCCTAATTTATGGTTGTAGAGATGGAGCAATTATGTAACAATTGGATCTGGTTAGGCTATGAATAGCTACATATTTGACATGGAGCGTTTCTATTTTGTTCAATATAGATATAAAGCTAAAGTAGCCATAGTACTAATGCTAACATTTAGGCTTAGCATTAGCCACCTCAGATTATCCGTCTATCCAAGTTAATTACTCTAACTGCAAAGCGTGTGGGACCTATGCTTTAAACAATAGTCTAAATTAATAATCAGGTTGGTAGTTGAGGTGAGGTACCTGTTAGATGCTATATATGCCATAAACAGGATGCTAGCAGCCCAATTCACGAACAATAGAGTGGCTCCAATGCTGCAGTAGAGCAGGTGGACGATGAATGAGCTTCTGGAGTAGTAAACGATGCGCAGGGGGAGGGTGATGCAGAGCAGAAAGTCAGCCGCTGTCAGATGTTTCAGGTAGATCATCCAGCTCTTGGACATTTGGCCATGAGCTCCACGGCAGTGAAACCACAAGGTGAAGCTGTTGAGGCAAAAGCCCACCTGTTGAAAAACCCATCAATCATTTGAATGATTTTTGCCTATATTGGTTTGGTGCAGCCCAAAGACACGATACTCACTATGAACAGTAGGCTGTAGACCACTACTAGGAAAGAGTGGTATGATTGTACATCTAAATCACATGTGATGTTGTGGAAACCATGTGGTTCATGGTTGTGGACGTGTGATTCATGGGTGGATGCAGCCATGGTTCTGAAGCCGTGTCATTAGCAGCAAAACCGAACTGTCAAAGAAATCACACGGTAATAAGGATGAATGCATGGAGAGCATCTGCTTTTATTCATTTTCTAGTCATTATCAGCTCTATTAAAGACACAACTAGGTCCATATGAGAAAAAAAGAAAATAGAGACAATTTTAAAAAATTAAATCACATAAAAAAATTGAAATCAGAAATTCACTGTCACTGATTTATAGGGAGGCTAAATCGCCAGTTGCTCCACATTTTGGACTTAAACCTAACTGAGCATTGTGCTACATCCGTTGGTATCAGGATGATATTTGTAGAAACACGTAATCTAGACATAAATCTGTACATAAGGTTTTGTAATACAGCATGAAATATGGGGACACCACCAAATAACGCATCCTCACTAGCATCCTCACTAGCATCCTCACTAGCATCCTCACTAGCATCCTCACTAGCATCCTCACTAGCATCCTCACTAGCATCCTCACTAGCATCCTGACTAGCATCCTCACTAGCATCCTCACTAGCATCCTGACTAGCATCCTCACTAGCATCCTGACGAGCATCCTCACTAGCATCCTGACTAGCGTCCTCACTAGCATCCTCACTCCACCATTGCAAGCCACTGAGTTTCTGTAAACTGTTTTGCTGGTACTTTCTCCATAAGTGAGCAGCACAACAGAGCACACAATGCTTTAAAGAGCCACGTTAACTGAGACATCCTGAATTGGCGTACCGGCATGTTGGCTTGTGCAGACATTAAATGACGTCTATAAACGTCCTGATCATCAGTCAGATCATCAGTTATATTATGTCCCAGGTATTTAGCAGCAGCACACACTTTAACAACAATGCCAGAATATAAGAAGCCAGGAAGTACAAACTTCTGATCTTCCTTGTTCTTATGATCACAATGTTGCTCTTCAATGCATTAGTCTTGCCATACATCCTCAGTTGTTCATTGGTCTGGCCTTTGAGTGCCATAAATTGCTCAAAATGTGCATGTTTGCACATTAAAAAATATATATTTTCAGTAGGGACCATAAAATTTGTGCCACTAAAGATATCCAAATGCTTATTTTATTTTTAAATATATTTAATCTAAATCTATTCTACGCTTTATCTTAATATATGGTGTCTGCAAGCTCTTTGAGTTGCCTTTGGCTGAAAGGTCCTGTATGAATAAAGTTGCCTTGTCAAAGATTTTATTTAAATTAGTAAAACTGTAAATAACTGTTTGAATACCAGCACTTACTGAATTTGTTTGGAGCTGTGATGGTTATAAACTTTCTGCTGGGTGGAAAGATTTCCTTTAACGTTAGGATTCAACAATATGTCAATGAAGGAGCTAAACAGTTCAGCAACAATTTGTGTTGTTGTGTGTCAAAACTTTTTTCATTTCCCCGCCAACATCATGAATGTCCTCAGAGTCTTGCCATCCTGCCTTCACCTCTTGCCACGCCCTTCCTGTCCCATCCAGGTGTAACATTTCAGCCACTCGGCTATTAGAGCAGTTCAACAACGGTCTTGGACGAAATTAATAATCACTAAAGCATCACATGTGCATAAGATAAATAGTGAAGTGGAAACATCTCAGCTGTTGACTGAAAAGCTGTTTCTCAGCTTCAGCAGCTTTCTGTCTCCTCAGTCTGGAGAAACCAGAGGCAGTTTTCTCACTCTCCGAGTTATTAATGCTATCTGCTAGAAACCTTCTCTGCTGCCATGTTTCCTTTCATCTTATTGACTTAAGTAACAGAAAACAAATCTATTTCCATCAAGCCCCCCTATGTAATATGGAAATCTTGTCATATGTTCTTGTGACAGGAAGTAGGTGGATTCAGAGTAATTGCTTGGGCCAATAGACGCTCATTATAACAGCTAAAGTTATCTGTTGACTGATATGTTGTGCTGTCAGGTCTTGAATCTTATTGCTGGCTGGCATTTCCAGCCCTTTAAAGATGGTAGCATCAACAGGTTCTGGGCCCAGGAAGGAGTTTGGGAGCCGATGGGACTGATTGTTTTTTAATGGAGATGAAATGAAATATGAGTTTTTGGCCCAATGTTTGATCTGAAGAGCACCATATTATCGAAAGGAGAACCTGATGACGGCACTGAAAACGAAGACCCGCACACAGAACTAATTCAAGTCTTGGACGATGAGAGTCTTGCCCTTGTCATGCCAGACGCTGCGGATGATGGCAGAAAAGCCGGAGCTGATGTCTCTTCAGAGGAACCACGCGTTCGCTTTCGACATGAAGCAGCTGGACGATGCCCAGACCTACGGTGTGAAGGTCAAAGGCCACATGACGCCAAATTTAAGGATTTCAACTCAACTATTAAACCTCATGTTCTGGAGTTGGCTGATGGTGTGAGGGCAGTGGCATCGCGCTGACGAAAGGCACCGCAGAGTTGAGAAAAAGCCAAATTGTGGAGAGTCCTTAATAGTAGGCTGGTAAAGTTCACAGCAAAAAGTGACTGATGAAGACATAAATGAGGACATTGTACTCAAAAGAGCGTTGAGATTTGACAACAATTAACTCAAAGGAGATCAAGATTGAGACTTGTGAAGGTAACGTTGGTGAAGGTTATCCTGAGAGAGAATAACGGATCAATAACGGATGACATGAGACGTGAGGACGGCCGAGCGAACGTGTTGCTATAGGATCGTATCTGATGTGAGGCTAAGAGCTCACCCCAATCAGAGCCTTGGGCTGTTTGACAGAGAATAATACTGACACTATCAGCATTACCTGCATAAACAAGCAGATGGGTATTTGCTAATAAAGAAAATCCAGTTGAGACACTTTATGAAGCTGGACATGTAGCAAACGGCTACATTCAGGTTACTGGTATCGACTATCATGACTTTGTCCCCGACTGCTGATATGACATCTGTTCTAATTGCACCACATGGATGTATAGCGTCATATTTACACGCCTCTATCGATTTTTAGAACAATCTGCAGGATTTGAAGTGGAGACTGAGACGGGAGAGAAATTAGTAATAAGTCACTTCATGGTCTGAAACAGTCGGGACGAAATTGGAGTAAAATGTTGCATGATTTCCTTATTGATAATGACTTTGTGCAGAAACCTGCAGACTGTTGAGAGTATGACCTGTTGTTGCAAACCAGGATGAAGTTTTACTGATGGTTTTTATGAGATTTAATTCCTTTAGCTACATATCACCACCATAAGAGCTGGAATACAAGATGTCTGTAACTATTCATTAACTAGTCATTCTTATAAGTCTATGCCAAACATATTAAACCAATATACATGACAGTAAAGGAGTTTTCACACCTTTTGACTCGAGAGGGCTGCCAGCATGAAGCGATGTTGCCGTTTCCTCCATGAAACAAACTGCTCCACTAACTGTTGTACTAACTGCTCTAACCGCTGCGGGTCACTAACTTCTGCATTTGAGGGAAAACAAACTAACAGTTACACTGCAGCACTGGGCAGAAAATGCAAAGTCAAAAATTAAAAGTATACAGCTCTAATCAGAATTCAGACATTACTGGCAAAATGAAACATTCAAATTTACTGCAATGAAAAACATGATTATTTACTGGGAGGGTAATGTAGATTATTTGGGTTGATGACCTTATTATTGCAGCAAGTAATGATCAGATACTCAGCAGTCCTTCAGGTGTCCTGCAGGTTTTAAATGCTACAGATAGAAAACACTGGAATGAAATGGCTGAATTTTGCACAGAACAGTGAAGTAAAAATGGACCAGGCTCTGACCTCTCCATGACCTTTGGTCTGGTCTCTGGTGTCGACCAGCACTGAGTGTTTTTTAATGTCACTGATTTGAGCTTGAGCTGTTAGGAGGCGCCATCTTCCCTCTGCAGTGATCGATCCTTTGATTGAGAGTGTTGCCAAAGATTCCCCGTTTTCTAATCTGTCTGACCATTTTTCAACAAACTGAAATCTAACCTGGAGCATGGAGCTCCGTTAGTTTCAAAAAAACGTTTTTAATAAACAGCTATGCCCATGGAAAAATTAAGATATAAAGAAACTCAAAAGAAACTGCAGGAAAGCAGAGAGGAAACGGAGGGAAAACAAACTGGCAATTGATTACCAAGCAATGCGCTGACAGCTTAACGTATACAACTCTGCTGTCCAAAATTCAAGAAATGAAGATTTTTCCAAAATAATGGGGTCACAAAAAAAAATTCCCAAAGTTTTGATTTTCACCATCAATAATGTGATTAACCCAAACTTCACTGCTTATCCACAGACGGCCGCTGACTCTTTGTGAAGAGTTTCAAATCATTTCAGAGGAAAGATCAAGCCAATCAGAGCTGGCGATTAAATTGTGCTCTTCAGATGGGATTCTTCCCACTCCCTTTAAAATGGTCCAGAAGAGTAATCTGGATCCTCGTGTTTTTATTCATCACAGAAATGTATTCAACTTACGATTTTTAAGCAACATTTTAAAAAAATATTGTTTTTATTCAATTAAATACTTTTTCAAATGACACTGGCCTTTTAGAAAAGAATCAATCTGGCTTTAGAATGAACCACAGTACAGAGACGGCTCTTTTAAAAAAGATCAATAGGTGTAATCTGGATTCACATGTTATTGATCTGATGCAGTGGATCACCAAATTATTTCCTACAATAAACAAAATACAGACAATAAGCTCAAGGTGTCGTATTGTTACACTTTGCACTACACCATTGTACCTCATATAAAGAAATAAGGAAATAAAAAAAACAAATAAGCTAAATATTTAAATCAATATTAATAATCAGAATTAAGGCAAGTTAACTCCACAGTTAAGTAATACCCAGGCCTCCACCAGGCAGAGTGGATGAATATTCAGCACAATGCTATACAATACAGACATATTGAAATTAGCTCAGACTTAGCAACAGGTGAAAATAATCAGCAAATAGGATTCTAATTACTCATTTAGCTTCAGTAAGCACCCAAAATATCACTTTACTAGTCAGTGAAACACTGATGCATGTTAGCACAGTGGTTCCTCTACCGAACTCGCCCAAAAGATGTCAGCAACGTTACAACAACGTTGGATACAGTAACACAATGACGTCAGCAGACAGATTCAGCTAATAAACTTGTTCTTCAAAAATTATCCAGTTATGCTTTATATCACTTATTTCCACCCTCAATACCTCCACACCAACATACATACATGTAGCACATGCCATTTGTAAATGAACAGTGAGACACTCTGACCAGTGCCAGTCTTATTGTTCTCTTTGACCCTGGAGCTCTGACATGGTGTTGACGACATTCAGCTGATCTCCACTGCTACTTAGAATAGAATAGAATAGAATAGAATAGAATAGCATTTATTGTCATTGAACAGGATTCAACGAAATTTCTATTGCAACTCCCGTGCAAAAAGTCAAAAATACAATATTAAATAAACAAATACACAATAATAATATATATACAACTAAAATTAACTAAAGGCACTCAACCACACCAAAGAAGAAGCAGCAGGTCCAATTATGGTAAAGTGCAGATGATGTGACAGTGCAAGTGCAATGGCTGTGTGTGGGGGGGGGGGTATGTGAGGTTATGATATGTGTGGGAGGGGGCGGCAGGGAGTAATGGCTCTGACGGCTGTGGGGAAGAAACTGTTTCTCAGTCTGTTTGTTGTAGTCCGTATATTCCTGAACCGCTTGCCTGATGGCAGCGGCACAAACAGTCTGTGGCCCGGGTGGCTTGAATCCATGGCTATGGATCCAGCTCTCTTCTTGACCCGGCCTATGTAAATAGAGTCCAGGTCCGGGAGGGGGCATCCCACAATGCCTTGTGCTGTTCTCACCACCCGTGTCAGTTGTTTCCTCTCCAGTGCTGTGCAGCTACCATACCACACAGTCACGTTGAGGCAGAGGACGCTCTCGATCGTCGCCCTGTAAAAGTTCACGAGCAGCCGTGAGGAAAGTCCAGCCCGTCTCAGTTTCCTGAGGAAGAAGAGCCTTTGTTGTGCTTTCTTCACCAGGTGGGAGGTGTTGGTATTCCAGGAGAGGTCAGACGTGATGTGGAGGCCCAGGAACTTGATGTTGTCAACACGCTCCACCTCTTCTCCATCTATGAGAAGGGGAGTGTGACCCGTCCTCCTGGACCTTCTGTAGTCCACAATGACCTCCTTGGTCTTCCCTGTGTTCAGCACCAAGTTATTGGCTGAACACCACTGAGTGAGCTGCTGAATTTCCTCTCTGTAGTGGGTCTCGTTGTTGTCTGAAATGAGACCCACTACTGTTGTGAACTTGACGACTGTGTTGGTGGGGTGGATGGCAACGCAGTCGTGTGTAAACAGGGTGAAGAGAGCTGGGCTGAGCACACAGCCCTGCGGTGTGCCTGTGTTGAGGACCAGTGGGGACGATGTTGAGCCACCTATTCTCACCACCTGAGGCCTGTTGGTGAGGAAGTCTCTGATCCAGTGGCACAGTGAAGCAGGCAGCCCCACCTTGAGTAGCTTCAGCACCAGCTTGTCTGGGATGACGGTGTTAAATGCTGAGCTGAAGTCTACAAATAGCATCCTGACGTAGGTGTTGGGATGCTGCAGATGGGTCAGGGCTGTGTGCAGAGTGATGGAGACAGCATCCTCTGTTGACCGGTTCGCTCTGTAGGCGAACTGGAGGCTGTCCAGGTCTGCAGGGATGAAGTGTCTGATGTACCTCAGAAGAATCCTCTCAAAGCACTTCATGATCACTGGGGTCAGAGCGACGGGCCGGTAATCGTTCAGGCTGGTGATGGTCGTCTTCTTCGGTACAGGGATGATGGTGGAAGACTTGAGACACTTAGGAACCATGGTGAACTGCAGGGACAGATTGAAAATGTCCAGAAACACTCCTGCCAGCTGGTCGGCGCACGTTTTCAGCGTCTGGCCTGACACCTTGTCCGGTCCTGTAGCTTTGCGGGTGTTGATCCTCCTCAGGGTGGACGTCACCTGGTGCTGCTGCAGGACGAGAGGCTGGTACTGCTCTTCCAGTCGGGGTAGATGTACAGCTTCTCTGCTGCCCACTGTGTCAAAGCGGGCAAAGAAGCTGTTTAAGGTGTCAGGCAGGGTGGGGTCGCGGCTGGTCAGCTGAGTGCTGTGTTTGTAGTCCGTCATGGTCCTGATGCCTCTCCACATGCTTCGGGGGTTGTTGTTGATGAAGTGTTCCTCAATCCGCTGTTTGTACTGGAGCTTGGCCTGCTTAATTCCTTTTTTCAGTTCTGACCGGGCTCTGCTATAAGCCAACCTGTCTCCAGATCTGTAGGCAGCATCCCGGGCTTTCAGCAGGGCCCGTACTGTGCTGTCCAGCCATGGTTTCTGGTTTGGAAACACTTTTATGGTCTTAACAGGGAGGACAGCATCGGTGCAGAACTGAATATAGGACAGAACGGACGATGAGTATTCCTCCAAGTCTGCTCCGTCCCTGAACACACTCCAGTCTGTGTGCTCAAAGCAGTCCTGAAGTGCAGAGGAGGCCTCCTCAGTCCAGACCTGAACTATTCTGGTGGTCGGCTTAGTTCTGCAGGCCAGAGGCTTGTAGACAGGAATCAGCTCCACTGAGATGTGGTCAGACATGCCCAGATGTGGACCTGCTACAGCCTTGTAGGCTCCGGGGGTATTGCAGTAAACCTGATCCAAAATGTTATTGTCTCTGGTGGGAAAGTTTATGGACTTGTGGAATTTGGGAAACACAGCCTTCAGTTCCACGTGGTTAAAGTCCCCCGCCACAATCATGGCCGCCTCCGGGTTGGAGTTCATCTGCCCGCTGATCAGGCAGTATAGCTCCTCTAATGCTAACTTAGCATTAGCCCGCGGTGGTATGTAGACGGCCACGATCACAATGGACGAGAGTTCTCTCACCAACTTGAAGGGTCTGCATTTCACCGCCAGATATTCCAAGTCAGGAGAGCAGAATGTGCCGACAGAGTGTGTGGCTGTACACCAGGCATTGTGTACATACAATGCCAAACCTCCGCCTCTGCTCTTACCCGAAGCTGCCGTCCGATCCGCCCGGAACAGAGCGCGCCCCGTTATCTCCACCGCTGAGTCTGGGATGTTTTCATCCAGCCAGGTCTCTGTGACAACAGTCACACAGCTGTCCATCCGGCGAGAGATAATTCGGAGTCGCACCTCGTCGATTTTGTTGACGAGGGACCTGGCGTTGGCGAGTAAGAGGCTGGGGAGGGCCGGTCTGTGAGGGTTAGCTTGTAGCCTTGCACGCACGCCGGCTCTCTTGCCCCTCTTTTGTTTGCGCTGCCTCCTCCGTCGCCTTCGCAGCAGGGAGGGAATGATCATAGTCCCAGGTGTTCGAAGCAGCTCTGGAGGAATAAAGTCCAGCTTGGTGGGTGTGTGAAGTCCAAACTGTGCCCTATGTTCCACAGTTCTGATCTGCTATAAGTTGTCAAGGCTTCCAGTAGTGTGTTGAGCAAAGACATCAATAAAAACAGGCTAACAAAAACTAAAACACGGGAGCTCCGAGCCGCTGCGTCTACACGCGCCGCCATCTTGCAGACTCATCTTGCCTCCAAACTGGACGTGCTTCTCTTCCGTTTTGTGCAAAATATCTTTTTCAGGTTAAGCTGAGCCCTGAACTCCTTACAAAGAAAGACGTAAATAAGCGGATCCAGACAGATGTTACAAACTGATAGTAAAACGGCAAACTCCTTGATGTAGTACAACTCTACCCAACAGTTTTTCTCAAGTATGATGTATGGAAGTCGAACAAAGTGATAAGGAACAAAGCAAAAGCAGAACACACTGACCAACACCAACATGTTCCTGCGAGACCTCATAAGCTTCTTGGAGTTGGGGGAGGCCAGTTGGGCCTTCTCTATCTGCAGCACCCTGCGGGAGGTGCTGTAGTAGAAAAAGACCAGAGAGACGAGTGCCAACAGGAAGACGATGAAAGTAAAAGCATGAATCGCTGTGTGCAGTGGTTTGACAGGTTCACTGATCAGATGGTCACACATAGTGTGTTCATCATCATGATGTTTCTCGTTGACCAGCATCATGATGGCGTAAGGTGTTGTTATGGCCAGGAGAACAACCCAGGTGGTTGTTGAGATGACGCGGCTGGCTTTGGCGCTCATCAGGATGTGACTTCCCGGGGAATAAAGTATCTTCATGTATCTGTGGAGAAGAACAAAGATTCATTTGATTTGCTGGAGCTTGTAGCAACCTGAATTTCTGCAGGATGAAATACAAAAGTAAAGAAAAAGTCATTGTAGATAGATGATGAGCTTGGTTCTGTCTCTACTGCATTTTCTTACAGTTAAAATAATGACATTTCTTTGTAATGTCACCACATTCTTGCTCAGAAGGAGGATGATGCTAGAGATAGATACAGTTTGAATCTTTGTAATGTTGGCAATACCAATTTATGGTGGTAAAGATGGAGCTGCCAATTGTTATGAAGCAATTAGGTCTGATTTGCCTATCAATTGGTATAAATAAATGCCTTGGGCCACTAGAGAAATGTGCATTTCCTGCATAAATACAGTGTGCATGTCTGTTGAAAATTGCAAACGCATTTTAAGTCAACCGGCAAAGACTTTGAGAAATATAAGAAATGGACAGAAGCAACATGATGAAGAAAAACTTTTGAAGATGAGTAAAAACTTTCACTCAATTTGAAAATCGTACACAAAGACAAATAGAATTTTCTGCAGAACACAAAGACAATCTGTTAGGTCTCAGCAGTGTAAAAGACAAGATGAGCTGAAAAGCTAAAGCTAGCTGAAATACTAATAAGATTTGGGCTATCACCAGCATGTTGACCTACAGTAACATATTCCATGCAGTCTGAAAACAACTAAGAGTTAAAATTACACATAAAGCTAAAGTACCCAAAATGCTAACATTTAGGCTAGCATTAGCCTATATTATCTATGTCCATCCTCAGCAGAATATATGTATTCACATTTTTAGCCGTCTATCCAAGTTAATTACTCTGACTGCAAATTATGTGGGACCTATGCTTTAAACAATAGTCAAAATTAATAATCTGGTTGGTAGTTGAGGTGCGGTACCTGTTAGCTGCTATATAGCTCATGAACAGGATGCTAGCAGCCATATTGAGGAACAGGAGCGGGGCTCCAATGCTGCAGTAGAACAGGTGAATGGTGAATGAGCTTCTGACATAGTGAATAATGCGCAGAGGGATGGTGACACAGAGCAGAAAGTCAGCCGCTGTCAGATGTTTCAGGTAGATCATCCAGCTCTTGGACACTTGGCCATGAACTCCACGGCAGTGAAACCACAAGGTGAAGCTGTTGAGGCTAAAGCCCACCTGTAGAGAAAATCATCAAATGATAAGTTGGTGAAACCAAAACCTTGAATGATTTTTGCCTGATTTGGATTGGTGCAGCCCAAAGACATGATACTCACCAGGAACAGCAGGCTGTAGACCACTACCAGGAAAGAGTTGCATAATTTCACATCTAAATCACATGTCATATTCTGGACTGAGATGTTATGGATGGATGAAGTTGTTGCATTCATGATCCTGAAGTTGCAAAACACAACTGTAAAAGAAATCAGATGGATGGATGGATGGATGGATGGATGGATGGATGGATGGATGGATGGATGGATGGATGGATGGATGGATGGATCTCCTCATTAACATACAGACTAGCAGAGAAAGGAGAGGAGCCGATGACAAGAATAAAGCCTTGTACAAAGAAAAACCAAAGTATTAACTTTTCTTAACAAAAACGCATGTTTAGGGGAAATGAAAAAGAAGATATATACATTTCTTAATGAAAATACATGTGTAAGGAAAAAAACATTTATTTAAAGTTTTTGATGACAGCACAATGGAAGGAAAAACAAAATATATATTTATGCTTTTTTTCATTATGTCAGTTTTGGTGCTCCATACCTCTTGCCACGCCCTTCCTGTCCCATCCAGGAACCAATGTGTCTGAAAGTACTTACAGCTGCGGTTGCTCTTTGTCTCAGCTTTCTGTCTCCTCGGTCTGGAGAAACCAGCGACGAGACGCAGTTTCCTCATTTTCTGAGTTATTAATGCTATCTGCTAGAAATCTTCTCAGTCGCTGGATGAGAAGATTTATATAACAGGAAATAAATCTACTTCCACCAAGACCCCCTATATCATATAGAAATCTTAATATATTATGTATGTAATGTTTATATCATTATATGCTCCTGTGGCAGGAAGTAGGTGCATTTGGAGTAATTGCCAATAAACGCTCATTATAGCAGCTAAAGTGATCTGTAGACTGACACGTTGCGCTGTCAGGTGTTGAATCTTATTCTTGCTGACTTCCTGCTGTGGGTGGAGATTCACACAGGTGGGTGCAGTTTGCTAATGAAAGCCCACAGGTCGCTCTGGTCAGCGCTGCACTCGGGCCAAATGTAACCGAAGGCTGTTTTTCATCCGTCTTACGGATGGCAGCAAAACGGTTTCACCACCATGAGATCAGACGTTTCTTTCTGCGGTTTCTGTCTGGAAAATCTTCTCTGGGTTTTGTAACTCTTGTGGTTGGCAGCAAAAATGTCTGAGGTCACAGTGCAGAGTGAAAATATAAAACCTCACCAAGTATTTATTGTCTATTTCCTAGTACAAATGTCTTAGTACAATACAAGTAACTTTTCAGTGAGGGAAATGTTTTAATAGTGAAATAATCTGCCAGTGAAACTAGAACTTTTCATCAATGTTGAGGGATTATTGACTTAAAACAAGCTCCCGTCTTGCTGAAAAGTTGGTTAGTTTTGTCTTATTTTAAGTGTCCTGAGATATTTACACTAGAAATTAGACAAGACTTTGTTTTTTCAGTGTGGAGTGGCATTTATAATCTCTCAGGCCTGTCAGACTAAATAACTCCTAATTTGAATGTTTGCCCTGAATTTCATCCCATTTCCACACAGTGGTTTTCACAATAACAACATTGTCTTCTTTGCAGAATTGAGTAGCTTTATTTCCATACATTCAAATGCAAACCCAGTTTAACTTGTTTCAAATCAAAAGATGAAAAACATTCTCACCACATTTGGTTTCATTCAACCAGGACATGCAGCTGCAGCATTTATTCTTTACAAGCTCAAACATTTGCTACTGAAGTTTTCTAATCAGTCATCTTTCCTGTAAGTAACTGATCTAAGTTTTAGTTGTTTAACAGTTTGTTTCTAAGAACTGTTTCACATGTGGATGTGGAGCCAGCAGGTTCTGGCACCTCTAACCAGAAATCCCAGTAAAGGACTTGCACTTTGCACTGGGGCAGCTTGGTCTCTCTATTTTGAAGCATTCAAATTTGATGCCATGGTAAAAGAAGAGTCTCCACACATGACTCCTACGCTTTCGAACTTCACAGTTTTCTGTGTCTTGAATTCAGTGTTTTGGGTGACAGACTGTCTGTGGATTCCAGAACCAGAACAATCCATTTCTCTTCATCCCAGTTTGTGGGATTTCGTGTTTTCACTGCTGGGTCTGTTGGTTCCCCATTTCTGTTTCAGCCTCTGAGCCTGAGATACTGGAGTTGTCTTTTGTAGTGGAGAACATGTGCTGCAAGTTCAACCTGGCCCTGAACTCCTTACAAAGAAAGACGTAAATCAGAGGATCTAGACAGATATTAAAAGCTGATATCAAGACAGTCACCTCCTTCAGGTAATAGAGCACCGCAGAACACTGTTTCTGAAGTATGATGTACGGAAGTCGAACCAGGTGATAGGGGAGAAAGCAAATGCAGAACACACTGACTAACACCAACATGTTCCTGCGAGACTTCTCCAGCTTCTTGGAGTTGAAGGAGCCCAGTTGCCTCTGCTGGATCTGCAGAACCCTGCGGGAGGCGCTGCAGTAGCAGAAGACCAGAGAGCAGAGCACTGACAGGAAGACGATGGCAGCACCAGCATGAAAAAGCTTATAGAATACGTTGACTGCTTCACTCTGCAAAACATCACAAGTGCTGGCACCAGAAAAAGCAGGTTTGTCGGTGTTCAGCATCAGGATGATGTATACAGGTGTTGGAGCCAGGAAGAAAACCCAGGTGGCTCCTGAGAGGAAGCAGGCGCCTCGAGTCGTCATCAGGAAGGGCATCCTCACATGATGAAAGATCTTCATGTACCTGGAGGATTAATACAACATCAGGGATGTTTAACTTAAACGATTTTGACAAAGGTTATAAAGGTGAACATCTAATTCTAGCAAAAGTCTCTGATTATTGACATTTATAAAATGTGTCTTAATTGTAATACAAGAAGGTTTAACTTCCTGTCAAAGCTTCTGGGTTTGACAGAACCTCTCGTCAGACATTTGTACAAGTTTTATTTAAGAGTTTCATAAACCTGCTGTACCTGTTGACGGCGATGCAGCCCATAAGTAGGATACTGATGTACATGTTGATGTAGAAGATGGGGGCTCCGAAGGTGCAGTAGAACAGGTGAACTTTCTCAGACCTGCCTGCATAGTCGGCGATGCGGAGGGGAAGTCCGAGGCAGAGCAGGAAGTCGGCTGCTGTCACGTTCTTCAGGTAGATCATCCAACTCTTTGGGACCCTCTGCTGAGTGCGGCAGAGGTGGAACCACAAGGTGTAGCTGTTCAGGATCAAACCCACCTGCAGAGGGAACGGAGGGAGGTCAGACGAAGGCTCTGGATGAATCATTTTCCTGCTGATGGGCCTGTTAGCTGCAGCTTAGCGGTCAGACAGGTCTTCAGTCTGGGCGCAGATAAATCCATTAAGATGTAACAACTTTGATATTGTTTCGTTGTGCTGCTTCATTTGAAGATCTGCTGATTACATGGTTTGATCATATTTGCTGTGTTTAAATAGATTAGCAGTGGACTAACAAATTCAATTGATGTGTTTGATGTTCATATTTAAACCCCGAGATTTTTTCTGCTTTTTTTTATGTCAAAAATATTTCTATACGTTAGACTTTGGTTTCTAAAAATCTGTTCTGAATTGATAAATTGCTCACAGGAGAATCCTGAGTTTCTCCACCAAAGGTGAAGCTGTGAAGCATGAGATCAACCAGCATGAGATCAACCAGCATGAGATCAACCAGCATGAGATCAACCAGCATGAGATCAACCAGTTTGCTAGAACAGCTCAAAGCCGTAACTGGCCTGTATTTAGTGCATAGAGCCAGAGCAAGTACAATGTTACCGGGCAAAGATTGGGCGCCAGAGACAGCCAGAGACATGATGTCAGTTTGCATCAGTCCAACATCATCAGGCAATAAAATCTACAATCAGCTGCTGATTAATTTCCTCTCACCTCCTCTATTCCCTGAACCCACTGGTGGATTTGTCTTTGGTTCCTGGTTCTACTTTTGTTTTTTTGCTCTGCTGTCTTTTCCTCTCTGAATCACAATGGCAACAAATTACAGTAAAAGCATAAATGTGAATCCAGTCTCTTGCTATTGATCTCTCACAGTTGCAGTTTGCAGTTCTTGTCATAGTTTACAACAGACTATGCTGCTATATTTACAATGTGAGAAATCACAATGTTTTCCACAATGAAAAGGACTCGTCGTTCTGAGGCACTGCTTGCTATTCTCACTGACTCAGATATTTACTTTTCAAAGATGAGCTAAACATTTTGCATGCACTTACTGTTCTGCGAGTTTGAAAGTAATTAGAATAATGCGACAGAGGAAAACTAGTCAAATTTTTAGAGGAAAAGCGTGAAACACAGGCACTGGCAACCCTTCAGTTTGAGACTCACCACAAACACCAAACTGTAGAAGAATATGAATCCAGGAAGAGACGATTCGTTGACCGGATTACAGACCTGGCTGGTGGAGGAGTTGTTGGTCATCACTGATTCTTCTGGGTCAGCTACGTTTCGCCCACCCACACAGAACAGAAACAGCAGATCATTTCCTCTTCCGTGACAGAGTTGAACGGTATCTCTGCAGCAAGTCGAATTCTCACAGAATGAGTCTGTAGATTTTATCTGAGGCTGCAGGTTTGGTTGTTGTATGTTGCAAGAGTTGTTTTACGTTGGCCAGTTTCAAATAGAAACCACAGGAAGTCCTACTACACCACGTAGGAAGCCAGCCAGTAAATAACTGTGAATAAACGCTAAAAGTTGCATTCATGTGTTTAGCAGTCATAGTTATGAAGACACGTTTCAAACAAAAATGAACCAATCTAAACCCAGCGCGTCATAACCTCAGGACTCCTGATCATGTTAGAATAAATACGTAGTTTGTGACCTGCAGTGGTGCAGCTTCCTGGAGGGAACCTCAAACGCAGCTCCGTCCTTCTGGCTCTGGATCCACACCACATTCTCTCTGTCACATTTGCAAGTCAAAAATAAAACCAGTAGACACAGAAACGTATCAAAAAACCTTCCTGTAGTCTCAACTCTGAATTTGAATCTACAGTAAACAGTCGATGTTTCTCTCACTGGGATGTTTAAATATCTGAACACTGATGAAGGCAGGCTGCTGAAACACTTCCTGGAAAAGCGACATCATCCTTGTTGCCATTCCAGCATTTCTTTAAGGTTCTGGCAGCGTATGCATCTGAAAACGATTTTTTGGATCATTGAATCTGACTGAAGCTGCAGGCTGTGAAGCAGCTGCTGCGTCTTCACCTGCTGCGTCTTCACCTGCTGCGTCTTCACCTGCTGCGTCTTCACCTGCTGCGTCTTCACCTGCTGCGTCTTCACCTGCTGCATCTTCACCTGCTGCAACAGCAGATGCTTCTTCCTCTGTTCACTGTGACCTCGATCTTTTACCTCCGAGTGCTTTTAAAATGCTCATGATGTGGGACCACAGACTAACTTATCAGTTTTAACGTCATTGCACTCATTCTTTTCATGAACTGACATACACAGACATCAGACGCTACATCAATCGATCAATCGATTGATCAGGTTTATTTGTACAGCACAAAGACAATAAGAAGCCATTAAAACATCATAGTCACTTATTGAGAAACCAGTAACAAACAATGCATTTTGATGAGTGCCATTATCAATAATCATCAATAATCATCAAATATGTTGGTCTGTTTCATTTATTATGGTTCAAAAGCAACTGTAACTGTCAGGTTCAATACCTATTAAACACAAACTACAGCAAGAATATCTGTTTTTCTGCCTACATATTCATAGAAACAACCTTGAAACATACAAATGTCCTTACACGTCCTCTGTGCGTCGTCTTCCTGAGGATATGAGGCTCCTCTGCGTGCAGACGGGCCTCATCAGACGGGATTTCTGCTGGAGGTTGGACCCGCAGCGGTCCAGCACTCTGAAATCCAACATGGACGATTAGCTGGTGCTGCTCTGGTTCTGAAGTTAAAAATGGTCAAACTCTTCCCACCGGCACGGCCAGTTCACGTATTCACTGGTGAACCTGCTTTAGTCCGCCACTGGGTGTGATGAGTTGTAATGGCCACCAGGTGGCACTGAAGCGTCAGTCTGTTCTAAAGACAGAAGGAGGAAACCAAAGAGCTGCTTTCACTGAGGTAGAAAACAAATCAGCTATTTTCATATAACTGCTCACAAACTTCAACTTATCACCAAAAACACAGAAAACCTCAAAACCAACAGCATCACGGGAGCTTTTACTGTGAAAACCTACGTTAATTTGCTCGTTCAACATGTCAATAATATCAGTACAAAGTTTTATCAGTACTTTAAGAATTCAATCCAACCCAAGAGCAACAAGCCACCATTCCTCCTGCCATGGATAAAATCTTAAAACAGTAAATTAATGTAACTTAATTAAGGCCAAAGGAACATTTACAGATAAAAGCTACAGTAGAAAGTCACAGAGAGAAACTAAAGGAGCCAGAAGGGACCAAAACACAGAGGGAGAAGAGAGTCGGTTAGCAACCAGACGAGCTAATCAGAGGGAAGTAGAGACAGCTAGGGAAGGGAGAACCAATCATTCCTTCATTCCTCTGCGGATGAAGGAAGAAACCCTGGAAATAACAGAAACAGTAAACTTATAAACTCTCATTTAAAATTAGAGTAAATGATGATTAACACAGAAATGTAAATGAAAACCAAACACATGAAGTGATAAGAGCAGACATGTTGGAGAGCTGAATCCATTATTAGCTTCTTATTTCCTCCCTTTTATTATTTCCTTTCATGTTTGCTCCAGCGTCAGCGTGCGGGTATTATGACGTCCAGAGCAGCAGGCGGGAAGTCAGCTGATGAGTATCTGAAGACAGCAGACTGAGCAAAACAGGAAGTAACTTATGTCTAACTTTAAAGAAGAGCCTCAAACATTGAAACATGTTTGAGGCCTAATGGTCAGGTTTGACTTTAACAGGAAAATTCATGTTTCAACACCACAAGGTCATCGCACTCCTAATTAGTCACAAACGTAATTTTAAGGATGTGACACGTAAAGGTGATAAGACAGAAATAAAAATGGCTCAGATTCTGAGTGAACAGACATTAGATGTTGAAGTTTGCTGATGACAAAGTTATTATCCAATAAGGAGGGAGAGAATGATTCAGCTGATCAGATGAGAAGGGTTTTATTTTAGGTGTGACGACTCCTCCTTAAAACTTCAGACTCAGTGTCACCAAAATAAAAGCTTTTAGAAAGAAGTCCAATCCACCAGCTTCAGCTCTCATTACGGGGAACCGGAGGAGCCGGTGGCGTTCAGAGTTAAACAGTGTAACGCGTTTAATGCGATGGCATCCTGGAAGATATCACACAAATGATATCTGTAAAAATCAGGTTCCCTTCGACACAATCTGATTGGCTGATGTTATGCTACAAGCAGTTAGCCTGCTAGCAAGGCTATTGATGCCTAAAATAGCATTTGAATGCTAAACATGTAGCAGCTAATGCTAATGTTAGCATCCATCATCTGATGGTTAAATAATCAGAATAAAACTTTAAATATCTTCACTGTTGAGCTCAAATGTCTAATCAATGATTTAGCAACACTAATTAATTACTTCATTAATTACAGACCTATAGTTACATCCATACTCACACACATACATTTAAATATTTTACGTTTTTATTTCTAGTTGGACTACAGAAAATAACCCAGAT
Organism: Poeciliopsis prolifica; assembly: GCF_027474105.1. NCBI lineage: Eukaryota > Metazoa > Chordata > Actinopteri > Cyprinodontiformes > Poeciliidae > Poeciliopsis > Poeciliopsis prolifica. The sequence continues at coordinate 18,402,460 of NW_026562379.1, forward strand.
TGTATTTAATAGTTTCATGATTTTTTTTTTATGACAATTAAAAAACATAAAGCTAACATTTTATGTAATTATTTAATTGTGAGATTTATATAATAACAAGTGGGAAGCTTGGTATGATTTGCATATTCAAATTGAGGATAATAAAATCCTGGTGTCACTGTGTGCTGCTCGCTGCTTTGTTGCTTTATTGTTTTGGAAACAAAACAAACATTTTTCTTTGTTTTATTAAGAAAAAACAGAAAAACAAGCAGCTGGACACGAAGGGACTGAATTAACTTCATTTAAGTTTTGATGTAGAAAAACTGAAAGGTTTAGATTCTGGTTCCGAGTCCAGATTCTGGTTCTGAATGTGTTCTGATGTTTTGGCAGATCAGCGCTCATTTTGTTTTGTTTTTATTATTATTGTTGTTATTATTATTAAATCTGTCGGATTTCAGAAAATAACCCGGATTTATGGGAGAACAACGCAGTTGGTTCTGGTTCTGGTTCTGAGGAAGGAAACCGAACCAGATGGACTGGATTGGTGAATCAATGTTTCTGTTGTGTGTCGCAGGGGGCGTGGCTTAAGTGACTTCACCTGTCGCAGGTAAACTAAACTGCGACACAAATCGCTGGAAGAGGCGGAAGTCACCCGCTGTGAAAAATATTCGGTTCGGTTCGGTTCTCCCAGCTTGATCCGGATTCGAGGAGGATCCATCCTCAGCAAGATGCTCACTCTGAAGTTTCTGTTGCTCTGCTTCCTGGTTCGGCTCGGCCGGGCTCAGACCTGCGACTGGGACCAGTCCACCGATCCGAACCAGAGCCTCGACCCGGACTCCTTCGAAGCTGGGGCGCGGTACCTGGGCCAGATTCGGGAGGTGTCGGACCCGGAGCGCTGCCGGACCGCCTGCTGCGAAGAGGCGGGCTGCGAGCTGGCGCTGGTCGGGCGGCCGGCGGACGGAGGGCTGCAGTGCCTGCTGGTGAGCTGCGGGCCGGCCGGCTGCTCGCTGCAGCGCAGCTACCAGTTCCAGGTGTTCCGGAAGAAGCAGCAGAGTCAGGCCGACCAGGAAGCCCCTAAAGGCGGGCACGTCGTCCCGCTGCTGGAGGCCGCAGAGCCGCGGAGCAACAACAGCGGTGAGAATAAGTCGGTTAAAGATGATCTTTAACTGGAGCTGGGATTAATGTCGGGGTCATGACCTGATCAGTCAGATGGCTGAATATCAAAAGGGGCGTCATGAATGACCGGAAGTAGACTTCCGTCCCGTTTCTGATCAACATGATTGATTTGGCCCGACTTCCGGTCTCCTGTGTTTACTGGCTGCTGTTTGTAATCTCTGAGAACTAAAAAAACAATAAAAGTATAGTTGACATAAAACCGAAGAGAAATAGAGAATAAAAAAGAAACATGAAGAGGAAAGAAAAACAGGAAATGTTGCTAAATGAATTTTAAATATTAATTTGAACTGTTAACATATCAGCGTTTGTGTTCAATGTTTAAGCAATTCTGTAAAATGAATGATTTCACTCACATGTTGTTTAGGTGCTTTAGGAAACCTGCTCAGGTAACAGGAAGTAGAAGCCGGGTCTCAGCGTCCAGAACGGTTCCATCTGAGGAACCGGATGAGGACCGGTTTGGTTCTTTGATGCTTTCTGGGTTTTATCTGACCGTTGTAGCATTTTCAGAACCAGGAAACTGAGACTAAAACTGGAAAAGTGGACAGAACCAAACGGATTGAAACGGTTCTGGATCTTAAACTAAGAACATGCTTTAATTTTCAAACTGATATCAGAACCGGTTCTGATCGTAGATTTAAACTCTTCCCTCCATCAAACAATGATCCGGATTGTGTTCTGTCCTGGTTCAGAGTCCGTTTGCATCAGTTCTGGCTTAAGATTTAAAAGGAGAACTTTTTCTGATCCGAGTCCAGTTTTTATTTGCCGTTGGTTCTTGCAGGGATGTGAACACTGTCCGGGTCAGAACCGTTCCAGTTTTACAGGCAGCAGGTTGACCTTCCAACCAGAGCAGTTTCCTGGGTCATCCCTGATCCAGACCCGATCCAGATCACATCGGACCTCCTCTAATAAACCCAACCTGAAGTTTCTGGAGTTCAGAACCAAAGTCTAAACTAAATTTAGTACATGAAAACTGAAGCCTTTCCTGTAACTGAAATAATTAAAAACGGTAATTAATGTGGAGAAACTGCAACTATGAACAAACTGAGTTTGTTTTATTTAACTAAAACAAACTGAAATTATTGCTATAATATCCTTTGTTTTTCAGATTTTGAATCCATTTATTAGCCTTTATTAAGGTGCTCCATAGTCCTATGGGCGGCTACGCTACGCTAGTCCGTAAAATGGCAACAGTTGTGATAAAACATCAGTCAGTCGGTAGTTCAACAATAATTGAACCATTTTGTGAAACTTTTATCTTCTGTTGAGTATTGAGATTGTTATAGTTTTATAGTTTAGTTTGTGTGTTTGCTAGTTTTGAATAGTTACAGATTGTTCAGTGTTTATTAGTTTTAGTTCTTTCATACTTTGGATCATTTTTCTGTACAGAATTCACAAATTAGTTTCATATAATGAAGACTCAACAGAAAACACCATTTTCAAAAGTACCGTTTTGTGAACTAGTGTAGCATAGCGTAGCATTGCATAGCGTAGCCGCCAGGAGGAGCATGGAGTGCCGTAGTTTGTCAACAAATTACTCAGTTTTTAGGAACCACATGATATAGTTCCAGTCAGTTGTAGTGTTTTCATTTGTTTTAGTTAACTATAACTAAATGAACTGATGTATGAAAACACCACAAATACCACTATAACTAATAGAAGCTGAAGTAAACTAAACTAGCAAACTCTCTAAAAGCTAATTAAAGCTCTGCTGACTCACTGCTGACTGAGGCTCAGCTCAGGTATCAGAACCGGTCTGGTTCCGGTCCAACCGGTTCCTCTGGTTCTGAGGAGCTGGCTGTTCCTCACAGTGCCTCAGGCTCGGAGCAGAGTGAGATCACTTCACACACCTGGCCTCACCGTTGTGTTCCTCTACATCAGATTGGACTGTTCTCAGGTAAACACAACCCACTTCTGATGTTTCTGACATCACTTCCTGTTTACACGTCCAAGAACTTTGTTTTCCAACAACACTGATTCCCCAGGATGAATCAGCGCTGTTGTTTTGAGACCATTTTAAACTGATAATGTCCTTTAAAAAAGGTTTATAGGACAAAACTCCAGACTGAAAACTTTCACCATCCAGTTTTTTATAGAAAGAGAAAAAAACTGATAAATAATGTAAATAAAAATGATTGAGTTTTAATTTATAATGGAATTAACTCATTTGATTTTTGCAACAGGCCAAGCTATGATTGTTCTAACTAATCAAATCTTCAATCATTTAATATTTAAAAATTATATCATCAGATGAACCAAAATATAAAGTTGAATGAAAATTTGGTTATTATAAATATGAAAAAGAAAAGAATTCATATAAATAATCAACCAGGCAAATTCCTTTCAATATAACATTTATTAAACAGAAACTGCATGTCTGGTGAATTTTTGGTTAAAACAAACTTGTTGTGTCAAGTATCCAGAATTTTACTCAAGTAAAAGTAGCAATACTTCATAATACAGTTACTTAAGTAAAAATACAAAGTACAGTGTAGTAAAATACTCCTAAAAGTACATTTAGTTAGTCAAGTAAATGTAAGTTACAAACTCTGAATTTAGTGACTTTTCCAATGAAAGCGACCAGAATAGTCAGGTGAGTGAAAGATCAGTGTCCAGAAAACCAAATTAAAGTTTACTTGCATAAGGAGCCTGGAATGTCGCCCCCTGCTGGTGACAAAGGAACTTGCTGTGAATTATTCCTGTGGAGATCAAAGCATTTTATGAGAAACAAAAACTGTTTGGTTTTAGACATGAGATGTTCTGAAGTCCTCATTATTAAACCCACTGTTTCCACAGCTTTCTGCTGAGGAAACAACAGTAAACGGTAATAATGTGTGAAACTCTGAAATTTTGATTTAAAATAATGAAACAAATAAAACTGATATTGACCAATAGGACTTACGTTTGCAAGGAGGACAAAAGTCCAAAGAAACATGAAAACTTTGATAATATCAGATTTGACATGAGAAGCGACCCACATTTCCACTGAGCGGGTCGGTCTCGTAGTTTATGGTCAGTCAGGAGACCAACTGGACTCTCACTGGACCAGCCGGGTTAAACCCAAATGACCATCTTGGCGTCTTTCCAGTGCGATGAAAAACAAGTGTTTCTTGTGAGCTGATGTTTTTCTGTCCCTGGTAAATGGACGTTGTCAGAACCATAGTCTGCAGACCCAGAACTGAAGGGACCTTAGGAGGGGTGTGGGTCGGGTTGGTGGTACCGTCCACTTTTACAAGGGACACAGACAAAATAGTTGACCAGATTCTGCTGAACCGCTCAGTGGACAGAGGCGTTGGTGACTTTCAGGTCATTTCTTGTAAATATTTAAGCTCCTTCCAACAGGAGATCTCAGTGTTGAAACTCCAGTTCCTGTCTCTCTCAGATGTTTGCCGTCTGCCTCAGAAGACGGGTCCATGTCGCGGGGCGTTCCCCAGGTTCTTCTACAACGTGACGAGCCAGACCTGCACCAGCTTCATCTACGGCGGCTGCCAGAGCAACGGCAACAACTTCCAGTCCCAGGAAGAGTGTGACAACGCCTGCAGCGGCGTCACCGGTAAGGTCCGCTCACCGGCCTGCCAGCTGGTCTGGTCGTTATGGTCAGAGAACAGAAACCACCTGGACATGTAAGAAGTTGGGAAACGCGTGGCGTTGGAGAAAGATGGAATTGAACTTCAGTTTGCACTTGCTGTCAGATTTGATCCAGTTAAACTCTTTCCGCTGGTTGACAACCACACAAAGTAAAGGTCTGAAATCCCAGAGGCTGAGCTGATGGGTTTGACCTCATGTGACTGAACACAGAACCGCTCCGGACCGGCTGCAGGAAGGTTTGGATTCTGGATCACATCTGAGAATTCTACAAGATTTCAGTCGAACTTTAGTGGTGCTAGAGCAAAATGAGGAAGTGAGATGCTGAAATGTTTGATTCATTTGAGCTGCAGGAAGCTTGAGAGAAACATGAAAACTGAACGGTTCAGATTTCAGGTGGGTCTGGTTTCTTCCTGCTTCCTTCAGGCTGAAATCAGACACCGTCTCTCTGTTTGCTTTGGATCATCACAATGACCACATGCTATCTTAAAGCAAGCTGGGAGGGTCCAGTTAGGCAGCGCCGCTCCCAGTTCACATGCCCAACAACAACAGGAGGGAGGGGCTGCAGACAAAAGCTGCTTTATTTGTTCTGCAGAGGAAACTGCAGCTGGGATCTGAGAGGAAATGTGTTCAAGTTCAGCAGCTCTTCTTTGTTTTGTCCATCATGTTGGGAAACAAAACACTTTTGAATATGAGAGGAACCAATAATCGATCTGAAGGGAAGCTTTTATCTGACCTGCTAATGTCTCATTAATAACTTGTGTGTTCAGGTTCAGTTCTGCTTGAAGAAGTCCCAACATCTGCTCCAGAACCGGCGCCCAAAGTGCCTCGGATGGCCCCCCTACGCCAGGCCGGTTAGTCTCCTCTAACTCAGTTAAACAGCAATTTATTCATAGGTCAGAGATCAATAATTAACTCCACTAACGAACAGGTCCGTTTATGCAGTTTGTAAGAGAAGTTCATATTGATGAAACTTTTACTCACCGAACTCTTTCTCTGTTTCCTGCAGAAATCTCAGCTGATCAGTTCGCAGGTACGTCTCACAAAGTGTTCTGGTGGGTTCGGTTCTGGGGAAACATGACGTTTCACTGAGCCCGGTGGGACCAGTGAAACCCAACGTGTCTTTGTGTCAAGTCATCATTTGGGCAGGTGCAGGGATGGTACCGTTGGTACCTCCCTCATGGGTCAGCTAGAAACCTAGTTTAGTCCGTCTTTCTGTCACTTCTACTGGTTCATAAAGACTCTATTTAAAACAAACAACTCTGAGCCTGCTGGGGGTCCAGGAAAGCCTGGTGGCTCTGCACTGGGAAAGTCCTGAAGTTCCTCCTTGATGTTTGGAAGGATGCTTTAGCTCCTCTGGGTTTCTCGAGAGATTCCTTTGTTTTGGAGGATCTCTTTGGGGTGGCGGTCTCTTTGGGATTTTGGGGGGTTCCTGGTTGATTTTATGGGTTGCTGTTGTCCAATCACAGAGCTGTGTGAAGCGGAGTATGAGCAGGGTCCATGCAGAGCTTCCTTTAAGCGCTGGTACTACAACAAAGAGACGGGCATCTGTCAGACCTTCTTCTACGGCGGCTGCCAAGGAAACAAGAACAATTACGAGGATGAGGACCAATGCAAGTCCACCTGTACAGGTGAGGTACCAGGTCTAGCTCTACCTAGAGACTCTCAACACTGCAGGCAAGACTGGAACTAATGGCCCATTATTTGCTGTAGGAGTCTCTGTCCTGCCTTCCTCCAAGAAGATCCCAGAAGACGACACAGGTGAGAGAGAGCTGGTCGGACATGATGCTGTTCTTCAGCTCCCTGGACCTGGTTGGTAATTATTGTGCGTCTTTGTCAGATCGTTGCAGTTTGAGTCACGAGTCTGGAATGTGCCGCGGCGCCTTCCCTATGTTCTACTACGACTCTGACTCCGCCTCCTGCCAGAGTTTCCTCTACGGCGGTTGTGGTGGGAACGACAACAGGTTCGAGTCTGAGGAGGACTGCATGTCTGCGTGCAGCGGGGCGGGTAAGGACCGGGTCCATCGGGTTGTTCATGAGAAGAGCTGAGCACATCTCGCCCGTTTGTCTCTCCTGATTATTTGACCCATTCCTTGTCTTGCAGGTCGACTCAATGGTCATGAAGAAACCAGAAGCAGATGGACTGCAGGTGAGTCCATTAGTGTTCGCCTTTTCTTATGTTTCTCTCCAAACAAAGATTGAGTGATCGAATCTGGAATCGGTTCCGGTTCTGCTTCAGTTCAAACACCTGAAACATTTACATATTTTAATAAAACTGAAAATGTTTTTAGAAGCAAGTTTGTAAATGCAAAATCAAACGAGGATTTGTTGCAGTAAAGAAAAATCAGGTCAGCTTGTCTCTGAGGAGTGAAACCATTAACTTAAACAACTTCCAAGAATAAAATCTGGGTTTCTATTAAACCTGAATGGGACCAGAGAAAGTTCGTTAGATGTTGGTGAAATGACGCTGGAACGAAGAGAACTAGGCAGGAAATGGAAAGACGCATAATGGTGTCATCAGCATAGAGGATTCAGTTTGACCTGTGACCTCCACTGTTAAAGTGTTGGATCTGTGGAAGATGCTAATGAGAGAATGAGAACAACGCTGACTGTAGCTGGATTTGCTCAGCTGCTCAAGAATCTTTTTTTTTTTTAACTAATGGAGGATATCCTGTCATTTAGGACTTTCAGAGTAAAAGTAGTCCAACTTGCAGATTGACCTGTTAGTGGATCAATCATTGGTAATTAGTTCCAGACTGACCTCATGATAAAGGTCATGCATCTGTAATTAAGGGTGACCTGAAGTTGATCCTAAACTTCCTGTGAGGTGTTTTCAAAATAAAAGTGTGATCTTCATCTCTCTTCTGAAGCCTTCTTCCTCTTCGCCACTCTGGCAATAATCTCCGCCCTGCTGCTCGCCACGCTCATCATCATGACCGTGAGGCGCCGCCAACGAATCCGCCGCTACTCCTCCATCAGGTGAGCTTAGCGGCGCCCCCTGCTGGCCTGCGAATGCATCACTGATGATTATTTCTCTCCGGTGTCTGACTGAAGCTCTTGTGTCTCCCAGCGACAAGCGGGGCCTGATCACAGACGATGTGTCGTCTCAGGACTCGCTGAGCATCCCAGAGAGCCCCAAACCGGAACCGAAGGCCTGAGGGTCCGGCTCCACCGGGTCCGGCTCCACCGGGCCCGGACTCAGAACTGATCCGCTCTCTCCTCTTACAGAGATCCATCAGGGTGACAAGAATGTGATCCAAGGTTGGATCAATTATCCGACAATAATCACCATCAGTCATCGGCGACTAAAGGGGCGGAGCTTCAGTTCTAAGGCGGAGCTCTCAGCGTCAATAAAACGTTTTCTTCTCCTTGCAGCATAAGAGCTCTGACTGATTTGTCATTGATCACCTCTATTGATCACCACTAACTGATCACCTCATTAAAGGAGCCATTTGATTCGCAGAGACCCTCCAGGTTCAAAGTTCAACCCAAATGGCAGCTGGACCTGTCCTCAGGGACCAGCTTCCTGTCCAGGTCTCCTGACGAAAACCGATTCAATCCTGATTTTAAATTTCCTGACACGGATCAGCTCCTCGTTTCTTATCACAAAGTAATTGATTATTACGGATAATCAATTGAGAATGATTCAGTTCAGCCACGTGATTATTGGCTTTTCCTTCAAAGAGAAACATTTAAACTTCCTGTCTGCAGTCGAACCAGTAACTTCTCTGTGGTTCTGGGTAGTTCTGTAGAACCCGGTTCTGGTTCTGGACTTCATCTCCTGTGAAGCTCTGAGTTTCAGATCTCGGCACCAATCAGATTCTAACATCCCGTCACAAAGTCCATGAACAGCCAGAACTTCACAGGAGCCAATCAGAACCTGGAGAGTTCCTGATTAGCGACAGATCAATACATCAGATCAGCACCTCGTCATGTGCTGTTTGGACTGTACTGGTTCCGTTTCCTGGCCCCGCCCAGAGCTTGGAGCAGAGCCTCTGATTGGCCGTCAGGAGGGCACTGTTCCTTTAAGGTTGATGTGATTATTGATCAGTGAGTTGATCAGCTGACAGATCGGAGCTCAGGTGGTTTTAATTAAATATGTTAAAATTAAACTTTGATGTTTTTCTTAAATCAAATATTCAATTAATCGTTTCGATTGTTTTCACTTAATCAATTATTGGTAATTTTTCAGAGGGGTTACAATAATTAGTTAAGTATTGGTGAATGTTTTCAGTTTTTCCTATGAGTTATAAATGTTACTCAGTTTTTAAGAGACATTATGTGGGTTATTGATGTCAGTAATCAGATGTGTATTGATTGATCGGAAAGTGACAGAATCAGCCTGAAGGTGGGAAACCATACCACTAAATTATTACTGTTACTGCTTAACTCCATTTCCCATGATGCACCTGCAGTCTAGTTCCCTCTGCAGGCTGAGATCTGAGCAGTTTCTGTCAGTTTTATGAATTATTGATCAGGGAATCTGTCACTTTGAAGTTTTATTGCTTTTTAAAATGTCACTGTGTTCAATAATCTGATCTATTGGTCTCACCAGGGTCATTCTGGAGGTTAAGCTACTTTTAAATACCACTTATTAAGCAATTAGCAACTGATCAGATTATTGATGGGCTAATTTTTAATTCTGTTGTGATCAATATTCTGAAAAGCGGATCACTCTCCACAGAAACAATAAATAAAATGTTACCAATTCAGTCTGAAGCAGTTCCTTATTTACAATGTTCCACAGAGTTATTGATTAACGGCAGGTAAAACCAGATTAATGAGCAAAACAGCCATTTTTCCAGTCCAGCATCGACTGCGGACTGGAAGTGATGGACACCAGCAGGGAGGTTTTGGGATCATCCATCCTGGCTGTTGTTAAGATCTGGAAGTTGCTGAATGTCCTGCAACCTTTAGATGAGCCTCTGCTGCAACACCTGGGTAGAATAATTGGCTCATTAAAGCTCTGGAGGTAATTCAGCCATTTCTTTCCAGTGTTGTGTTTTTGTGGCACATATGAAACCTGGAGGACTGGAGTTTGACACCCCTGACCTATGGACTTTATCACTATGTCACAGGACCCAGGATGATTGAGCTGGTTTAAAGGTAAGAACACAGCACCTGAGTTCAGTTCTGTGAAACTGCCTGAAAGCCTGGAGTCAGTTCTGTGCAATAAGAAAAGATCGGATCACAATCCATCACTGGTCCAGTAAAACAATAATGGTGAGTTAGGCTGAATTACAGGAGTTAGGAAGATGATTAACACTGATTGACTTTAAAGGAGGTTTTGGTCAAGCAGTTTGCTGCTTTATCAATGTTTTCAATACAGCGTGATATTCAGCCGGCATTGGATCAAATACTTAATCAAAGACAAACAGATTATGGATACCAAAACTTTATTGCTAAAGAAGTTGGAATGATGTAATTTTTTTCTTTTATGTAATTTTGATGTCAATGTTTCTTTTCAGTTCTTTAATTTTAAATCAGGCTTTATCACGCTTGATTTGTTGATACAAATAAATCCATTTGAAAAAAAGAATTAAAAACTTTTTCACATCTTTTCTATGAATGTATTTGTGCTAAATATTTCTGCACTAAAATTCAACACTTTAACTGTATCGTGGTATTAAAATTAAGTTTATTTTACGATAAAAAAAAAAAGTCAAAAACTTTATTCTATTTGGCAAATATTCATAAATGTAATTTGTCAGAAACAAAACCTAATAGAAATCACGCGGATAAATCAAGAAATTTTAAGGAAGTCTCTGCTTGACGATCTCTGACGTCATCACGCTGCGTCTCTCCCGGAAGTCTCGGTCGGAGCCAAAATGGCGCAGCAGCGGCAGCTGTTGGTTTTGGTTTTGGTTCGGGAAACAAACGTTAAGCGACTGGTACCGTGACCGGACCGCAGTCACGTGAGCGGGGAGATCACAGGGACCCCAGGCTCGCGCCAGGACGCGCGTGCACGCCGTGAGTGTCATAGTTGTTCCTTTCGGAGCGCGCGGAGCTCAGCAGCTAGCAAGATGCTAACGTGTTGAGTCACTGTGGTTCATCCAGAATTGACTTTGATTTGACTGGGAAAATATCGGAAATCAGGGCCGAACCGGTTTGTTCCGGTCAGATAGAAACAACAGCAGAACCGCAGTTCGGTTCGGCCCACCTGACTCCCAGCTGCGCCTCAGACCCTGATTACAGGTAACCTGCTACTGGTTCCGGTTCTGTTTCGCTTTCCGCTGGTTAGTTGAGCTCCACCTGATTAACACGTGTTCCTTTCGTTGTAAACATGTTTATGTGAATCTTTTAATGAGAACAGAACCTCTCGGCCTCCGTAGGAAGGAACATTGATCTAAACCTGTTTGTGCTTGGAAAACTGATCAATAATCGGTTCTGGAGCAGGTTCGTCATCCGGACCGCGGTTATCTAGTTAAATCCTGGTCCAGTTCAGGATAATTGAACCTATCTGATTATGTTGTCATGGTAACCTGATGAAACAGCTGATTCATGAGCAGAGAGGTGGATGTGTGGACAGAGGGCTCACTCTGGTTTCTACTGCAGCTTTAAATGGATCAGAACTGGGTTCTGTTGCTACAAACAGACTACGGTTCAGGTTCTGATCCAAACAGAGCTGTCTGAGACGCAGCTCGTCCTTCTGTCTGTCTCGGTGTGTCTCTGTCCCTCTGACTGCTGCCGCTCTTTCAGGTGGAGATGGCGGCGCGGCGGGCTGACTGCGGCTGGAAGAGACACATCTCAGACCAGCTGAAGCTCAGAGACAGAGTCCAGAGACACACCTTTGAGCAGATCGTCCAGCAGTGTGAGTTAGGACGCGCTGAGGACACACTGTGTCCCACTCTGAGGACAGAGTGAGGGATTAAAGCTGTTTGTCTTCCAGACAATCGTCTCTTGGAGAAGTCTGACCTGCAAACCGTCCTCACTGAGCGATACCAGACAGAGAAGTATGACGTCCCGAGAGGACATGAGGCCAGGTGAGACACCCTGATGCTGAGTCTCTGCTTGGTTTGTCCAGCCTGAGACATCCTAACAGTGTTTCTGTTTCCTGTTTTTCTTTTGTCCCCATCCTTTTTTGTTTGTTCTCATCCTTTGTCCCCTTGCGTCCCCTCTGTTTCTGTCCCCTCCTCCAGCTCCATGGACTCGTCCCGTAGCGACTCCCTTCACCAGGAAATGTCCCAGATGAGGATTCGCCACCAGGAGGAGCTGACCGAGCTGCACAAGAAACGAGGCGAGGTGAGTCACAGGAAGTGATGTCCCCTGTCCTTGTCCTGAGTGTCTGCGTGGAGCTGTGGGGCGTCCCTGCTCCTCTGCAGGGGTTTCTGGTCCATCAGGGTCTCTATTGGAGACAGTGCCCCCGTCAGGCTGCTGCAGCTCTAAGCTCCAGTTTACTTCCTGTGAAGCTGACACTGGAAACCAGTTCAGGTTCTGCTGCGCCTGTAGCAGCGGCCCTGCTGGGCGGAGCCCGTCTGTCCCATCAGGACACACCTGTAGCTAATAGGAAGGGCCTCTGAAAGTGGGTGGAGTCAGTAACCGTTCTGTTTCCTGCAGCTGGCGCAGACTGTGATCGAACTCAACAACCAAATCCAGCAGAAGGATCGAGAGATCCAGAGCAACGAGGCCAGGTGACACACACACACACACACACACACACACACACACACACACACACACACACACACACACCCCTGTCTGATCAGCAGCTGATTGGTTCTCCCCTTCCAGGATGTTGGAATACCAGCAGCAGATCGCCGGCCTGGAGGGAGACTGTCGGGATCTGAGGAACAACCTGCAGGTACGACTCCATGAAGATAATTAATCTGTTGATGATGAATCTCCAGTAGCAGTCAAATCGCAAGAGGCTTCTGACTAAAGACTGTTATGGCATGTTAACAGCTCAATATCCAGGCAGCAGTGATGATATTCCACATCAACACTTCCTGGATGATGGCATCATATGTTGGCTAGTGATGCTAATGCACCTCTTTTGCCCCCAACCTAAAAGCATCCACAGTTACCTGCAGCAATAAATTTAATATCATAAATATTATTGGCCAATCACATTCATTTACAACAAATTCAACCTCCTCCTCTCTCTGCTCTTCATCCATGAAGCCTCCTATTCAACTCCTCTAGGATTTGAGGTCAAAGGTCAGGTGTGCTCCAAGTTGTAATAACGACACCTTCAGGTGCATTGGTTTGTATCTTCCTCGTGTGGATACAGATGAGAAGTTTCATCTCCAGAAGCTGCAATTATGTGAAGGAAGTGGTTACAAAATAAAAGCCCAAATGTCAAAATAAGCCCCGCCCACCAGCTGAAGGTCAGTGATGAGCTGTAAAAGGTCTGATTCCCACAATCCTCTGCTGCCTCCGGCTCCCAGCAGCTCGCTCTCTGCTCCCATCATGCTCCAGTCATGCAGCCATGGGCCCAGCAGCTGCTGACACACAGGGTGTGACATCACACAGGATGTGACATCACTGAGAGGCTGAGCTGAGAACCTGTAGCCTCCCTGTGATGTTGATCCAACATGACCAATTAGGGAGGAGCGTCAGGAGGCGGGAAGGAAGAGGAAGATGATCTCAAGTTTTCAAGCTGAGACCTTCATCACTGAAACAGCGACGGCGTTATGACTTCACCACCCGACCATGTGACCGTGGTAACTTCCTGTTTCTGTGCAGGAGCTGGAAATGGCCAATCAGACGCTGAAGGACGAGTACGACGCTCTGCAGATCACCTTCTCCGCCCTGGAGGAGAAGCTGAGGAAGACGTCAGAGGACAACCAGGAGCTGGTGTCCCGCTGGATGGCCGAGAAGGCCCTGGAGGCCAACCGGCTCAACGCCGAGAACGAGAAGGACACCAGGTGGGCGGGGCGTCGGTGGGCGGAGGGGCGGGGCCTCCGAGCGCTCATGTGACGGCGGCTGTTTGTGTTCCAGGCGCAGACAGGCCAAACTGCAGAAGGACCTGGCGGACGCTGCCAAGGAGCCGCTGCCCATCGAACAGTAAGTGACCTCCACTTCCTGTCTGAGTAGACCTGGATCTGGTCCAGGTGATGAACCCGGGTCTGTTTCCTCCACAGGGACGACGACATCGAGGTGCTGGCTGAGGACGGAGGGAAGGGAGCCGGAGAAACGTCACCAAACCGACCAATCAGCAGGACGCTGAGGTGAGAATCAACGATTCTACGGCACCCAGACCATAAACGGCACCTGTTAGCACCTGTTAGCACCTGTAGCTAGCCACAGCAGGCACCATCACTGTGCACTGAGTCATATCCACTAAACCAGACTGATGAATGATCATCTGCTACAAAAATGTTCATAGCTCCATTATTAGCGCCGTCTGATTTCCATAAAATGTGGATTAAATTAATGTTAAGAAAACTGCTGATGCTTTGATATGTAAATATGTATAAATCCTGGATATAAATTTGACGTTTGGTCAGTTCTTTCAAGTTGCAAAAGACGACTAACCGAATGTTGTTGTTTATGTGTGTATATATATATAAATTTTTTTTTAATATACAAATTAATTCTTGTAAACTGGAGATGTTTATTAATGAAATTTAATGAACATCACCAAGATCTATGAACAAATAAGAAAATTGGTCCAGGTTTTATTTTTATATTGAACTTTTAGAAATGTCAGTGCGCCACAGCAAAGGGAAAATAAATAAACAGATGAAGAATAAATCAAAACCACTAAAATTATATATTTTTTTAATGAACGCAGGCTTGTTGCCGTGGCAACTGGCTCACAACAGCTCCAACAGAGCAGAGATTTCGTTCAGGAACATCAAACCAAAAACCACGCAGACATTTCCCACAACATTCAGTCCGTTACAGTCTCATGATTTCAGATTTATTATGATAAGTGATTGCCTGAAGGTTAGCGCCGCTGGTCGATTAGCTAGTGAGCATCCATCAGCGGAAACGTGATTCGGTGCCCCTTGTGGCGAATCGTCAACATGACGGGTAAACAAACATGGCGGCTCCTGGTTGACGGTTCTAGTTCTGTTTGTTCAGCAGGAAAACGTCCCAGCAGCCTCAGGGCGGGCTCCTCGACTCCATCTCCAACATCTTCGGGTAGGTACCGGTCAGCGTAGCTCCAGCTGGTCTGAGCATGCTCAGTGGATGACGCTGCGCTTCTCCTCCTCAGCAGGCGTCGGTCGGCGAACTCCTTGGGCACATCTCCAGAAACCACAGAGACGCCGTCGGGAGGCTGTGCGGAGGTCCGGGTGCCGACCACGGCGCTGCACGTCTTTGTGAGTTTCTTCCAGTGAGTTTCTGATTGGTCAGGAACCAATCAGATGGCCGGACTTCCTCACTGGAGTCCTGGCTCTGATCGACCTGATGGTCGCAACAAAAACCAAACGTAAAAAACATCAAGTCCGCATCAACTCCCAACCGTCCCTGCTGGTGAACCCCAAGGCCTTGTGCTCGGGCCTGTCTGATATGGCAAGCTGTTTTAACATAAAATCGTCTTCACCACACTTACTTTCAGATGTTTGAAATTAGTTCATGACGAGACACTTTTCCGTTGGCAAAGGTATATCTGCAATAAATTACTGACTACCTGGAATATTTATTTCATATGTCAACTGTTAAATTAGGACCAGTCATAAAGTAAAGTTGAGATTTCTCACGTCTTGTTTTGAGTCGTCATAATTCCAATTCAGTGTCTATTTTTAAATGAAGGCTTGAAGTAAATGGAGTACGTTTGTCTCCATTGTAAACTGGTTGTATTTAATCACAGCAGAAATGAGTCAAACTTTTTCAGAAGCATTTTGAAATCTCCATTTTCACGCTGCACCGTTTTTAGCGCAGCCTGTTTTGGTGGAGAGTAAATGAGGAATTGTTTATGAAGCAGTTTTCAGAGTTTTGTTTTTTCTCTACAATTTGAGGACAAACTATTTCTGCTCCACAGGAAGCTCATGACGGAGAGGTGAACACCGTCCGGTTCAGCCCCGGCTCCCGGCTCCTAGCGACCGGGGGGATGGACCGCAGGGTGAAGCTGTGGGAGGTGATCTCAGGTGAGCTTCACACGGTAACGCCTCAACGTTAAGCCCCGCCCACCGGCTGAAGGTCAGTGATGAGCTGTAAAAGGTCTGATTCCCACAATCCTCTGCTGCCTCCGGCTCCCAGCAGCTCGCTCTCTGCTCCCATCATGCTCCAGTCATGCAGCCATGGGCCCAGCAGCTGCTGACACACAGAGTGTGACATCACACAGGATGTGACATCACTGAGAGGCTGAGCTGAGAACCTGCAGCCTCCCTGTGATGTTGATCCAACATGACCAATCAGGGAGGAGCGTCAGGAGGCGGGAAGGAAGAGGAAGATGATCTCAAGTTTTCAAGCTGAGACCTTCATCACCACTGTAATCAGATTACTTTACCAACGAGTATTCAGGGCCGTCGGCAGCCGGAGACTTTGCAGAGACATGTCTAGAACTTGGTGAGAAGAAATGGGTCGATTCTTTCTGTCGGATACAGGAAGTGGAGGTTGGGCTCCGCAGGCTGAACCGCTTCCTGCTCCAACCCGACATGAAACATCAGCTCTGCTAATGTTGCTACAACACTAAACCAGCATGGATCTAATGGGAGCTAATGACATTTAGCATCAGGTTTTCAGTCATGTTGACTGACAGTCGACCAACCAAAACCTGCTTTACTGCCGACCAATCACAGCGCAGCGTTGCTGTGTGTGTTCAGGTCGCTGTGAGGCTAAAGGAGCTCTGACCGGCAGCAACGCGGGAATCACCAGCATCGACTTCGACAGCGCTGTAAGTCTGTTCCTGCTGCTCGCCATGGTTACATGGGTTACCTGCTCTTGCTCACCTGTTCTTTGTTGTCATCAGGGCTCCTACCTGCTCGCTGCGTCCAACGACTTCGCCAGTCGAATCTGGACGATGGACGACTACAGACTGAGGGTGAGTCCTGATTGGTCTAAATCATCATCGCTAATGAGGGCGGAGTCGGTGTGAATCAGGTGTGTGTTGAGCTGTCCTCACCTGTCTGACCTCTTCCTGCCCTCCAGCACACCTTGACGGGTCACAGCGGGAAGGTTCTGTCTGCTCGATTCCTATTGGACAACGCTCGCATCGTGTCTGGGAGCTACGACCGAACGCTCAAACTGTGGGACCTGCGCAGCAAAGTCTGTACGTCATCAGTCGCACCTGTCCTCACCTGTCTCCTCCTGTCCTCACCTGTCTCCTCCTGTCCTCACCTGTCTCCTCCTGTCCTCACCTGTCTCCTCCTGTCCTCACCTGTCTCCTCCTGTCCTCACCTGTCAGGTATGAAGACGGTTTTCGCCGGCTCCAGCTGTAACGACATCGTTTGCACGGAGCAGTGCGTTATGAGCGGACACTTCGATAAGAAGGTCCGGTTCTGGGACATCAGGTGGGTTCTGATCGTAGGTGATCATGTGCTGAGCCTCTGATTGGCTGAGCCGGCCTGACCTGGTGACCTGTGCTCCGGCTCACGCCGGGCCCTCAGGGCGGAGAGCATCGTGAGGGAGATGGAGCTGCAGGGCCGGGTGACGTCTCTGGACCTGAACCACGACCGCAGCGAGCTGCTGACCTGCTCCAGAGACGACGTGCTGAAGATCATCGACCTGCGCAGCAACGCCATCCGGCAGACCTTCAGGTGAGAAACCAGGTGGAAACGGATCAGGGGATGAATTCATAGCTTTGAATTCAATGGGAACCTTCAGCTCTTTGCTGCATCAGGATTCTTCTCACGCTGGTTTGGGCCAAATATTTCAGAGTTAAACGTTTGTGAAAACGTCCGAAACTTAAAGATGGCGCCTTTTCAGTTCAGACGTTCGGTTTGGAGTTTAGTTACTTTTCTTCACAGCTGTTGTCATAGTAATCATGATGTGGTGTTTGTTTTCAGTGCTCAGGGGTTCAAATGTGGAGCCGACTGGACCAGAGTCACCTTCAGGTGAGCTGAACGTCAGAACGGTTCTGATAAACGACCAGAACCGCTGTTAACCTGTCCGGTTCCGGTTCTCTCTGGTCAGTCCTGACGGCAGCTACGTGGCCGGCGGGTCAGCAGATGGCGCTCTCTACGTCTGGAACGTCCTGACGGGGAAACTGGACCGGACTCTGGACCGAAACCACAGGTAAGAACTGTCCTCACCTGTCTGACCCGTCAAGGTGTGGGATCCTGTTGTTCACGCTGATGATGTCATCGCCCCGCAGCTCGGCCATCAACTCTGTGTCCTGGTCGCCGTCGGGAACGTACGTCGCCAGCGTGGAGAAGGGCAGCAGAGCCATCCTGTGGTCTGACATGTGATTGGCCGGCGCCCAGGAAGGGGGCGGAGCCAACACAGCCGGCGCTGCTGGACTCCTGATGAAGCTGCTGAGCTTTTAATGTTCAGTTTAACTGTGACAGAAGAAGAAGAGCTGGCTCTGAGCGCCACCCGCTGGTTGACAGTTGAATGGACAGCTGGTGAAGGCTGAGGAAGAGGAGGAGACGGGTTGGTTTGAAACAGATGAAGATTAAAGACTCTGAGAGAGGATGATGTTCTGTTTGATACACACACACACACACACACACACACAGCTGCTGAAGTGCCTCTGAGCGTTCCCGGAGCGAAAGCTGCCGGTTCCTTCAGAAGCAGCCGCTGAAACGTGGAAACGGCCTGATCATGTCTCGGATCCATAAACACTAATCGGTCTGTAGTTTTTCTGCTCGTTTCTGTTCATGTTTTCAGTTGGCTGGGAGACATTAAACCCAAACCGCCTGAAACCAGCCGCTCACGCTGCGTTTACTGACCACTGGGAAAAACAAGCGATGTTTCCAGCTCACTGCTTTAGCTCTGCAGAGACACAGACCTTCAGTTTGTGGCGCTCACTGCTCATGTTCTGATTTTCACACAGTTGACCAATCCTCAGGTCTTCTGCTGCGTCCCGTCGGGTCGACGGTCCAGGAACCCGGCGCCGGCTCTGTGCGAGCTTCTGATTGGTTGAAAGGTCATGAAGCCTCTGCATGGTTTCAGTTATTTTGACTGCATTGGAGTTTTATGAAGATAAACTCCTGCTGAGATGGAGGAGATTCCTGCTCACATCAGTTCTTACCAATGTTTCAGAAGCTGAAATGTAGTTTTGCGTTTATTAGAATATATGTGCAGAATTATTCAACAGCTAAACTCATCACTTTATTTCTGTTTGAAATGATGATTACAAACGACTGAAAACTTTCCACCGAACATTTCTGACATCGGTGGCATAAAACGCCTCCTGACTGTTCAGACTGCAGAACCGCGGCCGGGTCCGTTGCCCGGGTCAGAACATGAGTAAATGATGATTAACACAGAAATGTAAATTAAAACGCAGGAGGATTGTTATTAGGATCTTTGCTTGGGATGCTGATTGAGCTTCACTAAACGAGCAAACAGTTTATTTATTATCACTTATTTTACCAGGACGTTCATCGAGATCAAATCTATTCCTAGAGGGAGACTCAGTTTAACCGGAACTACTTAATTATATTTATATGGACGACAAGAGCAGGTGCCAATCATTTATCAGACGTAATCATGAAAATGAAGCATGGCCATCTTCCATCATATTGTTGCTGAATACAGAAAGAAAATGGACCAATACAGATCAATGCTGGAACTATTATTATTTAATAACTTTATTGAACAGGCTGAGGAGTCACAAAGCAGAAATGTTCAGAGAAAAGCTGAACTTTGTCTAATAAAACTACATTTGTTTTATTTCAACATTGATTATAGAGTTTACAGATTGTCCTTGAATGCATCGTGATGCATTCAAGGACTACCTTGAATGTGTAAGGTGCTGTAGCTCAGTAGATCTATAGCATCTTACACAGGATGTCAGAGGCCTGGAGCCGGTTCTAGAGAGGCGGATGGTTCTGCTTTGGTTCAGTCCAGATAAGAGCTAAAGGTGTGTGTGTGTGTGTGTGTGTGTGTGTGTGTGTGTGTGTGTGTGTGTGTGTGTGTGTGTGTGTGTGTGTGTGTGTGTGTGTGTGTGTGTGTGTGTGTGTTTAGCTGCTGTCAGCACTCAGACTGCTGACTCTGTCTCAGCTGATCAGCTCAGCACAGACTCGTCCTGATCACGCGTGTCGACATGTTATGAACATGATCCTGCTCTGATCGTACCGGAAGCTCACAGAACCGGTTCTGATCCGACATGGACTCATACTAATGGTTGAATGAAGCAGGAACATGAAGCGTAGACCAGCCAAGGCTCCAAATAAAACTGGATTCTCTGAGAATTATCTTCAAATTTGTCAAGTTTGTAAAAAAAAAAAAAATAAATTGAAATTGCAAATTAAACATTTCAGATTTAACTTTTACATTTATTGCAGATTTACCAGAAGCATGTATCAAAATCACCCAGAGGAGAATCTTAACAGTTTACTGTCACGTGTTTCCTGAGGTCATATTTCCTGGAAATCAGAGAAATCTTCCATAATTACCTAAAGACTCAACCTTTTAAACACATTATTTTCCTTCCTGATTTCAGTTTGCATTTTAAAAACACCAAACTCCCAGTTCAAACCTTCATCCTGATGACTGAACCTCCTTATTTCACCAAACACAAAAAATAAACGATCCAGATGGCGCCGCTTTTATAAATAGTGTTAGTGATGCTGTATGGTGCACTATTAGGGCCAAAATTAAGATTACCCACACCCAACGGGAGGCTTCATCCATTCTGAAGCACCTACTTTAAAAGTAAAACTGGATAAAAAATCTGAGACTTTCAGCTGCTTCCATTCACACCGTTGCTGCTTGACTTGCTGGTTTAAAGCCTCCTGGTGAGTTTTAGCAGAAAATGTTTACCTGAACGTCACAATGACCTCCGGGGGTTTAAGGTCATTTATTTTTTCGTCCTGCATTGATATGAGTTCCAGATGGAGCAAAGTCAGTCTCAGATCTTTTCTCAGCTGCATCGTCTTTGCTTCTACTCTTACTTTCATACATTTTTGTTCCTTTTTTCAGTTTTCTGACATGGATATTAGTAGAATCATGGTGGGCTGCATGCCTGGACAAGATTCAACATTTATAAAAATATGTTCTTCAAATCTTTTCAAGTCGGCAAACCAAAGCAAAAACAATTCAAAATGGCAACTCTAACAGAAAAAACGGCCAATATAAAATATAGATGAATGGAGAAGGAAAATAGCAGAGAGAGGAGGACTGGTTTAGTTTGAAAACAGGAAGTCACAGGGATGGAAGCTGAAGTTCTGGGCCTCAATTTCAAAATAAAAATGTTCAATGACTTCAGCATTTTGTTGGTTCCCCAGACGCCTTGGAAAGCAGCTGCAGCTCAGTTTAACCTGTCGGAACGGTTGGAGTTTACCTGTGGAGTTTACCTGTGGAGTTTCCATAGAGACGGTGTGCACGTGTGAGCGTGCACGTGGGATGCAGTAAACAGAGCTGCAGATCTGCCTGCAGGATTACAGAGTAATGATCAGCATGCTGACCACGCTGTGTGCAGAGATTATAAATACATGTGATCAGCAGCTGAACAAGCTTCTTCATCTGCAGTCGACTCCATCTCAGACGTTCTTCATCCTCTTCTCGGCTCCTGCTGCTTCAGGTGAGTTTCTGCTTCAGGTGAGTTTCTGCTTCAGGTGAGTTTCTGCTTCAGCCGTTCTAAGATTTTCCATGGAAACTCAACATCAGGTTTGGCCATGACTTGGACACAAAAAGCTTTATTTTCCTGTCAGGTTCCAGAGTTTCACATTTTGAACCATTTGGAGGAGTTGACCTGAATCTGCTCCAGGTTGTGGAGAAAAAAGGGGGTGTGGTCACGTCCATTTAGAAAAGAAGACGCTTTGTGATTGTTTGGTAGATCAGGATGTTAGTCTGAAATCAACCATCCCAACTGAGGAAAGCAGCCTGCAGGAAGACGCTTCATGCTTCCTGTCATCCATCCCTTCTGCAGCACCTGTAACCAAATGTTCCTGAGTTCTGCAGACGCCTGATAACAAACGGTTGACTTGGTTCAGCCGTGTCGGAGAAGAGACGGTATCTCTGGAAAACTGGTCTTTGGTGCCCTGCTGCAGATCCGTGGATCTCTGTAGATCTCTGTGGATCTCTGTGGATTTCTGTAGATCTCTGTAGATCTCTGTGGATCTCTGTAGATCTCTGTAGATCTCTGTGGATCTCTGTAGATCTCTGTGGATCTCTGTAGATGCAGAGATCTCACTGGCTGCTTGACCCCAGTTTTTTGTAGAGCATCACATCTTTGGGTCCTGATTCTGTGTAAACCGTAAAGTCTCTGTGGATCTTGCTTCTCAACAGATGTGTTTCTCTGAAGGTTCTAGCAGGCGGTTCTCCTCCAGGGCTGCTGGTTTGATTGAATATTTCTGTTTCAGTTTGAGACCCGTTGGTCAGGATGAGTCCGAAACACGTCGTCTTCAAGAAGGTATCCAGAGACAAGTCGGTAAGTTCTGCTGAGAAAACCCATCCATCCATTTGCAGGTGAAGTCATGTTGAACAAGCAGCCATGTTGATGTGAGTCCCTCTGTTTGGTCTGACAGGTGGCCGTCTACATGGCCAAGAGGGACTTTGTGGATCGCTGTGACTCTGTGGATCCAGTTGGTGAGTTCCAGCTTGAGCTTTTTTTGTTGTTATTTGTCTTTGTGGTCAAAGGTTCCTGTGCAGGAAAAAAATCAATTAACTTCCATCATCAGAGATGGAGAAAATGACCTCTTCTCTGTGGAGAAAGGATATTTGGTTCTTTACTGAAAACACTTGGCAGAAATCGTAAAGGGTCTAAACAGAACCAGGCCAAAGGGACCAACCACACTGTCTGTTGGTGCCGAGTCCTTTCTGCACAGCCCAGTGTGGAATGGACTCCTCCTGTTTCTCATCTCACAGACGGCGTGATTGTGATTGACCCAGTTCAGCTGAAAGGAAAGAAAGGTGAGCTTTAATCCTCTCACTTCTCAGAAATCATATTTGGGAACCTTAGTCTCCGTTAAGCCGTGTTGTTTTCTGTCTCTGCCAGTGTATGTGATGCTCTCATGCACGTTTCGATACGGCCGTCAGGACATGGATGTGATGGGCGTGGCCTTCAGGAGGGACCTGTTCGTGGTGACCCGGCAGGTTTACCCAGAGTTGCAGGACAAAGAGAAGCTGACCCACACCAAGGTCCAGCAGAAGCTTCTGCACAAACTAGGAGACAACGCCTACCCTTTCTTCTTCGAGGTGAGGGTTGAAGTCAGACTGAGGTTTGTCCAGTCCAAGGTCTGGCCTTACACCAGACATTGCTCTGAAGCAGGCAGAGGACAGGACTCTGTTGGAAGACCTAAGTCGAGTTTGACCAAGTATTGAAATCTAAATTAGGACAAAAGTCAAATCACATCTGACCCAGAGCCAAGATCCTGATGCTCCTTATTTAAATCATGAAACATTTTCAAACATCAGCTGAATTGTTGTTGACAGTCGAGATCATCCACAATAAAACCTTTTCAGTTTCCAGACAACCTGCCGTGTTCTGTCAGTCTGCAGCCCGGTCCGAATGACGTGGGAAAGGTAACAGATCCTCCCTGATGTCATCCATATCTTCATCCATCTCCCTCTGGCCCTCCTGATGTTTGACCTCTCCCGTCGCGTGTTTGTGTTGGCCAGAAATGTGCGGTGGAGTTCGAGGTGAAGGCGTTCTGTGGGGACAATCAGGACGAGAAGATTGATAAACAGTGAGTTTGTTTACTGGACCTGGATTCACTCCATCAGTGTTGCATCACAAGCTTCTTCTCTTTTTCTGCAGGAGCTCAGTTCGTCTCACCATCCGAAAGATCCAGTTCAGTCCAGAGAACACTGAAGTGGCTCCATTTGCAGACATGACCTTTGAGTTCTTGATGTCCGAAAATCCTCTACATGTCAAGCTGACCCTTCCCAAAGAGGTCAGTCGACCCGATTCTGGAATCAGTCCATGTGAGACAAACTACCCATGGTCTGGGTTAAAGTTCATTCCAAACAGGATGAATGAACACGTGACACAGAGCAAAATAGCAACTCTGGTCCGCAAACAAACCTCAGTCTGGGTTCAGTTGAAGTGAACTCTGGTCCAGTTCGAATACATATGTGAACGCCAAGCAGACCGGCTCCAAGATAAGGAAGTAGTATATAGCGCAAGGCCTTCTGGGTAAATAAAACAAACAAAAAATGCTAATCTAGCGTTAGCAGCAGAAATGGTTCGCGGTCTTTAACCAAACACTGAAGCGAAATCTTCCAACCACTAAAATCTGACAACACTCTGTTTTTGTTTGCATTTTGTGAAGAAGGAAGTTGCACTCAGTGTCTTCTTCAGATGTTTTCAAACCAGTGGACATCTTTCTAGTGAGGCGTCCAGAAGATATTCTGAACATTTTATAGTTCATAGACACAATAGTCATGTCTCTCCCGGTCTGTGTGTTTCTGTCTGCAGACGTTTTACCACGGTGAGCCGGTCAAAGCCAACGTTGAAATCACCAACTCCTCCAGCAGGAACATCAAAGACATCAGTTTGTCAGGTGAGTTTCTTCCTCCACATCCAAACATCTTCCACACCTTTACAAACCTGTGTTCAGCTTTACATAGCCTGGGCTAACATGCACACATCTGCACACACCTGCCCTTAGCTTCATGCTTACCAACACACACACACCTGTCTCCACCAGTTGTACACCTGTCCCACCTTTATACAGTTTGTCTTTACCTACCTGTCCTCATTTCCACCCATCTGAACTCACCTGTCCTGTGATTGAACTAATGAGTTTCTAGTATGTCTGTATGATCACGACTTTATTAGCTTCTCAGAGGAAACTTATGAGCCAGGAAACCTGCTAAAGCACGATGGATGCATCTCTGAACATGTATATGTTCAACTGTATATGAACTTGTCACTTCCTGTCTGTTCTCATCATCGTTTCTTCTTCACTGTGTTCAGTTGAGCAGGTGACCAATGTGGTGCTCTACTCCAACGATAAATATGTGAAATCTGTGGCCAAAGAAGAGACTGAGTGAGTGTTTGTGTCCTCGGTGTCTGGTGAACATTCTGAATTACCGGTTACCTGTTGGAGATGTATTGTTCATGAGGTTCTGATCCACATCCCAGGGATTCGGTTCCCTCTGGTACCACACTGAAGAAGGAGTACACTCTGTACCCTCTGCTGGCGTACAACAAGGACCGCAGAGGAATCGCTCTGGATGGACGACTGAAACATGAAGACACCAATCTGGCTTCGTCCAGCATGTAGGGACACGGTGTCACGGTTCACTCTGGAGCTGTGGTACTGAAGGAGTTCTGAGTGTTGTCTCTGTGTCAGTGTGAAGCAGGAGGTGCTGAAAGAAGTCCAGGGGATGCTGATTTCCTACAAGGTGGTTCTGAAGATGATAGCCTCCGGGTGAGTTAACCTCTGCTTTCAGTTTGTTTATATGTTTGGAGACATTCAGCAGCAAATCGTCTAGATGAATGTTAACTGACTGAGTCTCCGTCTGCTGCTGCTCACCAACAGGACGGTGGGGTCCAGGTACGTACACGCCTCGACACCCACAGTTTGTGTGTCTGCTATGATGTGGAGGCTCACAGCTCTATGTGTTTCACAGTGAGGTTTCTGTGGAGGTGCCCTTCAAACTGATGAATCCAAAATCAGAACCAGGTAAAGATTTGAAATGCTTAATATCCCCCCTACAGCCCCACCCTCAGATGCATGTAGCTCCGCCTACTAGATCGGTGTAGCCAAACTGAACTCATTGTTCAAAGTAAAGGGTTCTTTCATTTGATTGCCTCAGATTGACTATTCACATCCTCTTTTCGTTCTTCTTCTGCTGCTTCTCACCTGCAGTGAAGGACAGGTAAGATTGTCTGCTTGAGCACGATAATTCAGTCTTCAAACTTTAAAAATCAGAGAAAACCAATAAAATGTGTTTGGTCATGTTGTGTGGCCGTCACTCCAGCTTTCTCTCTGACCTTCGCAGTGAACCTGATGACATGGTGTTTGAAGACTTTAAACGGGCCTACCTGAAGGGCGTGGTCTACGGAGATGACGATGAGTCTCCAACTGAGGCCTAAACTATAAAGACGACATCGACTGTTCAGTTCTCCACCTAAAGATCAACAGACATTCAGGACAGAGGAATCATGAGATGAACTTCATATGGTTACCCTGAAAGATGTCTGTTGTGAACTCCTCAGCGTTAGATAGCGCCTGTAGTTGTTAACCTCTGACAGTTCCTCAGTGGAGGTGTTGGAGCTCAAATCTTTATGTCCCTTCATGGAGGTAGAGGTACCTAAGGGGCGGAGCTACATCTAACTGTAGTATTGCTTCTGTAGCTTCTAGTGAATCAGATTCAAACCAGAATTCAGAATGTAGTTTTTAACTGTTCTCAGATTAAATAACTTCCTAAACCAAAAAAGTGTTTGTTTAATTCATTCAACCAGCCAACCAAACAACCAACCAGCCATTTGTCCGTCCAACCATATTTTAATCCAGCATATCGCTTCTTTAAATGACATCAATAAAGAAATCAAAAGGAATGGTGAAGAACAGCTTTGGACCTCCACAAATTTGGTTCTTCTTTGTGTCCAATTTCAAGATGATTGTTTGTGTCTCATTCATCTGGTCAAGCAATCTTGCAAAGTGAAACAGCCTGTAAATGTGCAGCCACATGGAGAAGGATTCTGTCTCTGAGATGTTTTGGTACAAATTTTTTAACGTATCAATGCAAAGCCACTTAGAAAGGAATAAGCCATTACTCCTAAGACAACATAAAAAAGCAGATTACAGTTTGCAAATGCACTCAAAAAGGACAGATTACATTTTGGAGGCATTTCTTTGGTGTAAATAAGCTAAACTTAAAGTGTTTGGTCTGAATGACAGACTACACCAGGACTGTCAGATGGAATTGGACTAAACGCCATCAAATTCTTGTCAAAAGCTTGTGGAAGAATTTCTAAAACTTCTATTCTCATACATTTAAAAGGTAATTCTTCCAAATATTTATGTAATGTGTGAACATATCTCAGTTTGAAGTATCTTCAGATAATTATTCATTAAATTAGCAACATGAATCAATTGACCATCCTACCGGGCCTAAAACTTGAAAGTCTTGGTCGGATTTTATGTCAAATAGTAAAATATGATTTTTTTTAACACTGTGCAAAATTGCTTACTGTATTCTAGTAATGTTAAAGATTCGCCAGCAGGGGGCAGTATGCACCGCTCTCAGCCTCGCCGCTGTGCTGCCCACTGTTCGCCGCGAGGGGGAGCTGCTTTTCTGCTTCTCATCGGGGGCCTGATGATGACAGGATGGCGGAGGCAGGGGGACCGGAGTCCACTGCGGCCCGGTGCCCGGACGAGTCCTCGGACAGCGAGCCCGAGCAGGAGCCCGGATCCCCGCAGAAACTCATCCGGAAAGTGTCGACGTCCGGTCAAATCCGCAGCAAGGTATGAAAGGGTCACAGCTGGGGGGTTTATAGCGGGGTATCAGTGGTCATTCAGCTGGGTGGGCCCCGCAAAGCCCCGGGCTGCTCCGCTCTGGCCGATGGAACATTGGGGCGCCAGACCCCCGTAGAAAAACTGGTACTTTTATACTAACAGCCCTGAAAAGTTGCTTTGTAAAGTTTTAAAAAATGAACATGCCGACTCTGTGGCAGCATAAGGACTGCTCTCTGCTCCGTCGCAGAGCAGACCGTCTCTGAGTTTATAAATATCTCTGCTACCGAAACATTTGACACCTACTGCCCTCCTCCGCTGCTCCGAGTATGCGGCCGCACTACCACTGGAACCAGAACCAGAACCTGGGCTTTTGGATCATTTTAATGGACGCCGAATTAAAGAGGATGGTCATTTTTGTCGCTTACATCCAGTTATATCCAGAGTCCGATTTCAAATAATAATTTAAATTTTCAATGAATGAAGCCTCAACTGGAGATTGGTTGGATTGTTTTTTTTTACCTAAACAGTTATCCAGAATCTCAGCTGATATTTGAGTTTTTATGAAGCCGTATTAAAGAGAGTGTATATTTCCGTTATCTTACCGCTTTAAGATCCGAGTTTGAACCTGGTTATGTTTTAAACATTTGCTAACTGTTTTTTGCTAAAGATTTTAAGTGGAGCTCGCGACCATTTCTCATTTCCGGAAGATAACGGAACTGGGTTGCGGAACTAATGATGCCGAATTAAAGCCTGGTTTAGCCTCTCGCCTCTTTTATTTTTATTCTTTTTTTTATTTATTTATTTATTTTGGAGATTAATCACAATGTGATCCGAGGGCCTGTAACTTGTGTTTCGATTTATTCCTGTGGGAAGCTAACGGAACCTCGGGATGCTTGTGAGCTTTAATGGTGCCGAATTAGACTAAAGGTGTTTCACTGTAACTGATTTCAATAACATTAAATTACGTTAATGTTATTGAAGCTTGTGTAGAGATTCAAGTTTAAACGAGACGGATTTTAGGTGGAATACGGTCCGGGTGTTCTCCTTTCCAGCAGAAGACCAAAATATTTGGATCAGAACCTGTTGTTGTCCAACGCCTCCACGTGTAAATTATTTCACAGGAGTAAATAAATAACTCTGTTTCTGGTTCAGTTTAATTTTATCAACCTATAGCGTTTACATACCAATATTTAACGAGGACTTTAAAATGATTCCCGAGAAACAGTGACTAGAGAGAATATGGTTCCGCTCAGGAAAACGGAGGCCTGGTTGACCGACCGAGGCCTCGGGGTCGTCCAGGCTGCCCACCCGGGCTGAGTGAGTGGGAAGGCGGGCTGGGAGCCTCCACAGCCCGGGTATTGATCCAGCTGTTGGAACAGATGTATTCGGGTTCGGTTCTGCTGAAAGAGGCGACATGTTCTGATCCTCACTGATAAATGTGATGGATGCGCTGAAAATGGAAAAATACAAAACGTTCTGAAACAGTTACAGAAAACTATATAAAATCAACTATCTTTAGTTTTCGCGGTAAATTAAAGTTTTTCTTAAACTTTATGTTGTGACAATGTAACATAAATTACAGGTTAATGTAAAAAATAAACAAACGGGTCATATGAATGCAACTTTCTGCAGCTGGAAACAGTTGATTATCTGCGGATTGCTCTGTGAAGTTGCGAGTTCCTGCGGCCCCTGAAGGCAGCATGGAGAATGCGCATTGTGGGAATGGCTCATGAACGGCTCGGCGGTTTTATCAGCACCTCTCCTAAATGTTCACATGATCAAAGCGATCTGACCTTTGACCCCAGCAGGGAACCTTGTTTACCTCTTAAAACTGTTTAAGCCAGACTCCAGGTGAGTTCCTTCCTTCCTTCTTCCCTCCCTCCTTTCCTTCCTTCCTTCCTTCCTTCCTTCCTTCTCTACTTTCCTCCCTCACTCAGGAAGGAAGGGAGGGAGTAAGGGGGGGAAGGAAGGGAGGGAGGGAAGAATGAAGAGAAGGAAGGAAGGTAGGGAGGGAGGGAAGAATGAAGAGAAGGAAGAAAGGTAGGGACCTTCCTTCCTTCTCTTCTTTCTTCCCTCCCTCCCTTCCTTCCTTCCCTACTTTCCTCCTTCACTCTCTACCTTACTCCCTCCCTTCCTCCTTCATTTCCTCCTTCCCTGCCTTCTTCCTTCCCTCCCTTCCTTCCTTCCCTACCTTCTTTCCTCCCTCCCTTCCTACCGTTCTTGGTCCAGCCACCGCTCACAGCTAACTGCTCTGTGAAGGTTTACAGGTTTTTGTTGATGTAAGGATTCTGCTCTCTAAGGAGGAAAGCTGCTGAAAGTGATGATGATGATGATGATGCTCCGCCCCCTCTCTTACAGACCGTCCTGAAGGAAGGAACGCTCCTGAAACAGACAAACTCCTTCCAGCGTTGGAAGAGACGATACTTCAAGCTCCGAGGAAGGACTCTGTACTACGCACAGACCAGCAAGGTGAGTGGTCAGGTTGGGAGGAAGAGTGGGCGGAGCCTGAGTTTGATCAGCTGATTGGTTGGGGCCGATAAGAAGTGCCGCGTCTCTCTGCAGTCCATCATCTTTGACGAGGTGGACCTGACCGACGCCAGCGTGGCCGAGTCCAGCACCAAGAACGTCAACAACAGCTTCACAGTGAGTCCAAACGCAATCCTTCCACCGCTAAAAGTAGTCCCAGCAGTGGAAAGGTTGCTGGGTAAACTCCCACTAAGCAGAGCTAACGTTTGTTTATTGCTTAGTGTTTTTAGCTACATTTAAAAAGATTTGGCACATTTAGTTTCCCCTAAACTCTTTTTCCAGATGAATTTTAAATCACTAATTTACTTGACTGTTTTGTAAACTTTCAGTTAAATAAAGTTTGATATTTTTGGTTCTCGACTGTTAAAAAGTCTTCAAGTTAATGGATGTTTATATTCATGCTCTTATTTTGAAAGGGGAAGACTGTAGTATTTCCATTTCCTCTTCTCACATTCTTTATTTTTTTCCCAATAAATTTATTTAAAACAAAATAAAACAGATAGTAGAGAAAGATAAACAGATATCTTCTACGTGTGTATTTTTGCTTGAAGTGATGTCACTTCCTGTTAGTGAGGCTGCAGATGGTTAGCCACAGGGTTAGGCGGAGTGTGTGTTTGTATGACTGATCATGTGGTGGAGTGTATTTATAGCCTGCAGGGTGCATGTTCTCGTAAGCTGTGTGTGTGTGTGTGTGTGTGTGTGTGTGTGTGTGTGTGTGTGTGTGTGTGTGTGTGTGTGTGTGTGTGTGTGTGTGTGTGTGTGTGTGTGTGACGTCAGACAGGAAGTGGGCATGAGCTGTTTTTAGGGTGGGAGGGGCAAGTGAAAGGAAAAACAGCAGGAGGATCAAAGAGCAGCGAGTCTCAGAAGGGATCCGGTTCCGGACGCTCAGGAGAACTTTGGGTCGGTAAGATGGCTGATTGGTCCGGCAGGTTCTGATCTGATCCGTTTGTTCAGCTTGTTTCTCTGTTCTGGTTCACGATGATGATGATGAAGATGATGGGTTTTAAAGCTCGGATGGGTCCGATTCTCCTGATCCAAGTCAGAGCTGATAACAATCAGAGCCAACTGTTCTCTCCTGATGTGGGTCCACTGACACCCAACGTGACTCTGACTGGGTTCTCTGGACTCTGACTGGGTTCTCTGGACTCTGACTGGGTTCTCTGACTCGTTATGTTCAGGATTCTCATCCCAGCTGTTTGGAGAACATTTGACCCATTTGGAAGCTTCTTTATCCAAACGGGTCGGTCGGGTTGGACGGTTCCTGAACTGAGACTCTGGGTTCCTCAGAGAGCATTAGAAGGTTTGGGTCGATGTCTGGGGTGTCGGATCAGAACCAGAACCTCTGCAGCTGCGTTTTCATTAGAAATGTCTGCTGATATTCCTGCCGACTCAATTAAAGTTCTTCTGGCCGCTTCGTTCTGCTGCTTAAACCTTTTTCAGAATTGCAGATTTCCCATCAAATTCCAGTTTTTGTAATTCCATTTTGCTCAGTTCTGTGGTCAGGGGAACTCGGTTAGTGACGATGGAGGCGAAGGTCCAGCTTCAGCCCGGGCTTTGGGCCAGAACCGGCCTCTGGTTCTGACAGCATTACTCAGCAGTCTGTCCGTGTTCAGCACTGAAATAGTCCTGGAATTGTTGGGAAAATGTTCTGCTTTCGGACTCAAAGCCGGAGCCGATGTCTGGTCACATCAACGCCAGAGATCCCACCTAATGGACCAGAACCGAACTGGTCTCCAGTCCGGCTGAATGAGCGGCTGAACGGGGTTTGGAAGCAGTGAGGGAGATCCTGGAGGAGCGGCTCTCCTCAGGCAGCCGGATCAGCAGATTCTCCTTTTACTGGGTCTATTTCTGCGGCCGTGGGAACAGAGGCTTCATTGTTGACAGGAAGTGGACGTCTGCGTCACACACACATTCCTGCCGACTCAATTCCAGGAATAATCAAAATGAAGCTGCCAGTTTGTCCGAACAGAGGCTGGATTCATGCAGGTTCTGTGGACAGTCTGAGATGTTCTGATGGCAGAAGGTCAGAGTGGTTCTGAAGGTTCTGTGGAGCCGGTCCACATCCACCTCCAGTCATGTGGGTCAGGGTTTCTGGAAGCTGTTAAAGCTGCTTCCTGAAAACAGGAACAACAACAAATTTACTGTTTCCAGCTTCCAGGACAGACGGCATGAAAAACCAAAACAGGATTCATAACAGTTTCACAACAAGCTTTTAAAAGCTCCGATTGACAGAGTTAATAATTAACTGGTGAGGTCAGTGAGGCTTGACCTGACAGTCGTAACGGGTTTTCCTCCTGCAGGTGATCACTCCGTGCAGACGCCTCATTCTGTGCGCTGACAACAGGAAGGAGATGGAGGAGTGGATGGCGGCGCTGCGCAGCGTCCAGAACAGACAGAACTATGAGGTCAGACCGGCTTCCTCCCAGCAGGCTGCAGCTGCATCCCAGTTTGTGCTGCTCACCGCGTCTCTGTCTCCCAGTCCACCCAGTACAGCATGGACCACTTCAGTGGGATGCACAACTGGTACGCCTGTTCCCACGCCAGACCCACGTACTGCAACGTGTGCAGGGAGGCGCTGTCAGGGGTCACGTCCCATGGCCTGTCCTGTGAAGGTACGGACACACAGCTACATTACACACACACAACACACACACAGCTACACACACCTGGATACAGCAACACACTAAACACAACAATGCAATAAATGCAAAATGATAAACACACAAATTCACACCACTAAAAGCAGCTGATGCACTCTAACTGTGTGTGTGTGTGTGTGTGTGTGTGTGTGTGTGTGTGTGTGTGTGTGTGTGTGTGTGTGTGTGTGTGTGTGTGTGTGTGTGTGTGTGTGCGCGCGCTGCAGTGTGTAAGTTTAAGGCTCATAAACGTTGCGCGGTCCGAGCCACAAACAACTGTAAGTGGACAACTCTGGCTTCAATCGGGAAGGACATCATTGAGGACGAAGACGGGGTGAGACACCAAGAGACACACACCTGATTCCTCTGATGCATGTCGTCAATGCCCGTCCCCTCACCTGCTGTCCTCTCTCACCTGCTGTCCTCTCTCACCTGCTGTCCTCTCTCACCTGCTGTCCTCCAGGTGTCGATGCCTCATCAGTGGTTGGAGGGGAACCTTCCTGTCTCCGCTAAGTGTAGCGTCTGCGATAAGACATGCGGCAGCGTCCTCCGGCTACAGGACTGGAGGTGTCTCTGGTGTAAAGCCATGGTTAGACACACACAGCTACACACACACCTGATCAGGTGAGCTGCCGTTAGATGCACTGAGCTTCAGGTGTGCTTTGTCTGCAGGTGCATTCAGGCTGTAAGGAGCAGCTGTCGTCTAAGTGTCCTCTGGGCCAGTGCAAAGTGTCCGTCATTCCTCCAACGGCGCTCAACAGCATCGACTCTGACGGTGAGGAATGCGCCGCCGCCCTCCAGTGGTGTAATGTAGTTACTGCATGAATAAAACTGAAACGTCTGGTTGTCTGTCTCCAGGTTTCTGGAAGGCGTCATGTCCTCCGTCCTGCACCAGTCCTCTGCTGGTTTTTGTCAACTCTAAAAGTGGAGACAATCAGGGCGTGAAGTTCCTGCGACGGTTCAAACAGCTGCTGAACCCGGCGCAGGTGTTTGACCTGATGAACGGAGGACCTCACCTGGGGTGAGACGCTCTCTGTCTCTCTCTCTAACAGCTTGTCTGTTGAGGTAAATGTGTCAGGAAACGATAAACCTGTTTCTCTGACAGGCTGCGGCTGTTCCAGAAGTTCGACACCTTCAGGATCCTGGTTTGTGGAGGAGATGGCAGCGTTGGCTGGGTTCTGTCTGAGATCGACGCTCTGACGCTGCACAAACAGGTGCCAAATGTGAGGTTGAGACTGTCAAAATGTCTCGTGAGAAATCCACATGGATTGAGAACGTTGGGTGAATCGACCCGTTTCCACCCACATGCACTGTAAACCTAACTGGTTGTGTCTATTGTCCACCTTATCATCTCAGTGCCGCATACAAACATTGTTTCCTGCTGAGCAGACACTGACTGACTGCGCAGTCATAAACATTTACCTTTCCGTCCGGCAGACTTCTGTTTTGAGTCCAAGTACGCCTGAGTGAGTCTTTAGGGTGAAAAGGTTTTCAGGTAGCGACTCTAAGGAGGTTTTCCTGCTTCAGTGTCAGATGGGTGTTCTTCCGCTCGGAACCGGGAACGACCTGGCTCGGGTTCTGGGCTGGGGCTCAGCCTGTGATGACGACACACAGCTGCCTCAGATTCTGGAGAAACTGGAGCGAGCCAGCACCAAGATGCTGGACAGGTGAGGGCTGTGATGTCACACAGGGTGTCCTGCATGCCAGGGGAACCATTAACGCTTCTTGCCCTCCTTATTCTTCAGGTGGAGCATCATGGTCTACGAGACAAAGTTTCCACGGCAACACTCTGCCTCCACCGTCACGGAGGACTGCAGCGATGACTCGGAGGTAATGTGACATCACTTCCTGATCTCCTCTCAGTCCTGCAGCGTTAGAATCACCTCTTACAGAACGGAGCTGATGCGTCCTGAAGGTTTTCTGAACAGCTGATCCTCTCATTCAGGTGCAGCAGATTCTGACCTATGAGGATTCTGTAGCTGCTCACCTGACGAAGATCCTGACCTCAGACCAGCACTCAGTCGTCATCTCCTCAGCCAAGTAGGGTCTTCTCTCCGCTGCAGTTCTCATAACAACCATCGGATCAAAGCAGTTCTGTAACCGGCTGCGTTTGTGTGTTTGGACCCAGAGTTCTCTGTGAGACCGTCAAGGACTTTGTGGCTCGTGTTGGTAAAGCTTATGAGAAGAATACAGAGAATTTGGAGGAGTCTGAGGCCATGGCCAAGAAGGTACGGGTCTAAAGCCCCTTTTTCACTGTCGAGTCTTATTGAAGCTGGTAATGTTTGGTTTGGTTCCAGACAAGTTTAGTTTGTCTCCATTGGCAGTTTATTCCTCAGTAAGTGGACATGGACATCGTCAACCTCTGATGATGCCATTTGGCCAAATGTACCTTTGTTCAGGCAGTTTCTCTGAAATTTCTCAACATCTCGGTTTGTTCATTTTGGGTTGCCCCATCCAGTGGCAGGATGTGCTTTTCTGCCATAATTGATTTCAAAATTTAACCTTGAAGTTCCAGGAATCATCAATTTCCTGCTGCTCGTCTCTCCAACTGCTGTGGACTCATTTTGAGATGGACCAATCAATAACTGCCGTCTGCAGGCATCAGATTTCTTGTCGGGCTCGTACCGCCCTGAGGTGGTGGAACCTCTTAGAATCTGCAAATGGACACCAGTGTGGGCAGGGTGGACTGGAAGCACCGGTCTAATCCACTCCTCTGGTGACGGGGCTTCAGTTGGGTTCTGTCTCGGTTCTGGCATTTAGGCTGTCATGTTTGTGCTGCAGTGCGGCGTTCTGAAGGAGAAGCTCGACTCGCTGCTGAAGACTCTGAACGAGGAGTCGCAGGCCTTGACGGTGCTCCCCCAGCCTCCTCCGCCGACCATCGCTGAGGAACAGGAGGAGCTGGAGGTGGTCAGTCTGGCTCCTCTCCTTCATCCTGCTCCTACTCCTCATCCTCCCTGTTCGCCTCGGGCCACACCGCCACCTTCAGCAGCGGCCGCCATTTTTAAACCTCGGGAGCAGCTGATGTTGAGAGCCAACAGTCTGAAAAAGGCGATCCGACAAATTATTGAGCACACGGAGAAAGGTGGGTGACATGGTGTCTGGTGTGTCTCCAGGTGTGACTTTGTGTCTCCAGGTGTGACTGTGTGTCTCCAGGTGTGACTGTGTGTCTCCAGGTGTGTCTGTGTGTCTCAAGGTGTGACTGTGTGTCTCCAGGTGTGACTGTGTGTCACAAAGTGTGACTTTGTGTCTCCAGGTATGGCTGTGTGTCTCCAGGTGTGACTGTGTGTCCCCAGGTGTGGCTGTGTGTCTCAAGGTGTGACTTTGTGTCTTCAGGTGTGGCTGTGTGTCTCCAGGTGTGACTGTGTGTCCCCAGGTGTGGCTATGTGTCTCAAGGTGTTACTTTGTGTCTCCAGGTGTGACTTTGTGTCTCCAGGTGTGGCTATGTGTCTCAAGGTGTTACTTTGTGTCTCCAGGTGTGACTTTGTGTCTCCAGGTGTGGCTGTGTGTCTCCAGGTGTGACTGTGTGTCTCCAGGTGTGGCTGTGTGTCTCCAGGTGTGACTGTGTGTCTCCAGGTGTGGCTGTGTGTCTCCAGGTGTGACTGTGTGTCTCCAGGTGTGGCTGTGTGTCTCCAGGTGTGGCTGTGTGTCTCCAGGTGTGGCTGTGTGTCTCCAGGTGTGACTGTGTGTCTCCAGGTGTGACTGTGTGTCTCCAGGTGGGCTGTGTGTCTCCAGGTGTGACTGTGTGTCTCCAGGTGTGGCTGTGTCTCCAGGTGTGACTGTGTGTCTCCAGGTGTGGCTGTGTGTCTCCAGGTGTGACTGTGTGTCTCCAGGTGTGGCTGTGTGTCTCCAGGTGTGGCTGTGTGTCTCCAGGTGTGACTGTGTGTCTCCAGGTGTGACTGTGTGTCTCCAGGTGTGACTGTGTGTCTCAAGGTGTGACTGTGTGTCTCCAGGTGTGACTGTGTGTCACAAAGTGTGACTTTGTGTCTCCAGGTGTGGCTGTGTGTCTCCAGGTGTGACTGTGTGTCCCCAGGTGTGGCTGTGTGTCTCAAGGTGTGACTTTGTGTCTTCAGGTGTGGCTGTGTGTCTCCAGGTGTGACTGTGTGTCCCCAGGTGTGGCTATGTGTCTCAAGGTGTTACTTTGTGTCTCCAGGTGTGACTTTGTGTCTCCAGGTGTGGCTATGTGTCTCAAGGTGTTACTTTGTGTCTCCAGGTGTGACTTTGTGTCTCCAGGTGTGGCTGTGTGTCTCCAGGTGTGACTGTGTGTCTCCAGGTGTGGCTGTGTGTCTCCAGGTGTGACTGTGTGTCTCCAGGTGTGGCTGTGTGTCTCCAGGTGTGACTGTGTGTCTCCAGGTGTGGCTGTGTGTCTCCAGGTGTGGCTGTGTGTCTCCAGGTGTGGCTGTGTGTCTCCAGGTGTGACTGTGTGTCTCCAGGTGTGACTGTGTGTCTCCAGGTGTGGCTGTGTGTCTCCAGGTGTGACTGTGTGTCTCCAGGTGTGGCTGTGTGTCTCCAGGTGTGACTGTGTGTCTCCAGGTGTGGCTGTGTGTCTCCAGGTGTGACTGTGTGTCTCCAGGTGTGGCTGTGTGTCTCCAGGTGTGGCTGTGTGTCTCCAGGTGTGGCTGTGTGTCTCCAGGTGTGACTGTGTGTCTCCAGGTGTGACTGTGTGTCTCCAGGTGTGACTGTCTGTCTCCAGGTGTGACTGATTGTGTGCCTGTTTTTGTTGCAGCTGTGGACGAACAGAACGCTCAGACCCAGCAGCATGTCTTCTCTGTGGGTCGTTCTGAGCAGCAGGTGGGTCTGGTTGAAGAAGAGGAGGAGGAAGACGTGGATGAGGACAAGACGTCCCTGCAGTCGTCTTTCAGTTCCAAACAGCGCAGCAGCCGCAGACGTGAGGACGGGTAGCTGAGGACAGGTGAGGCTCGTTCTGGACAAGCAGAAGCTCATCCTGGTTCTGGTTCTGTTCTCAGTCAGCAAGACACCTTGTGAGAAACTGATCCAGAAAGGCGGCCTGTTACCGGGGAGCTCCGCTTCACTTCCTGTCCATACAGGAAGTAGAGACAACATGCCTATGCTGAACACAAAGATCTTGTATCCAGGTAAGATGCTCTCCCACCTGCTTCACCTGGATGGGATCCTGTGAGGTTCTGGAACTTTGTGTCTGTTTCAGGCACTTTGACCAGCAGCTCGGTCATCAGTCGGCTCCTGGTCAACGCCGACCCGTTCAGCTGCGACGCCGACAACATGTGAGGCCCCGACCGCGCGCACCTTTACCTTCAGGCTGATCACGCGTGTAACAGCCGTGTTTCTGTTTCAGGGACTGCTACACGGAGAAGTGCGTCATGAACAACTACTTTGGCATCGGACTCGACGCCAAGATCACGCTAGACTTCAACAACAAGAGAGACGAGCATCCAGAGAAGTGCAGGTACAACGTCTTCATGAATATGGATATAAAAACAAACCTTTTTAATTCCTTCATTGCCTAAAAACAATTGTTGTGTTTAAAGGAGACAAGTTATTTAAAGTCCACTATTGGAGCCTTCTACTGAAGTCTAGAAGTTTAGGAAAGTTGAATTTAGTCTCTACCTGTGCTGCGTAGGGATCTTTATATTATACTTGGGTCATATTTTTGGGTCTGTTCAGATTTATTGTGTTCTGAAAATTAATGTCAGTATTTGGCTTTCGGCTAACAAATTTTACGAAGCTGCCATTTTATTTCCCGGGTCAATTTGTAGTCCAAGTTCAAGGATGCTAAAGCTACAGGTGAATTAAGTCGAGGTGCCTGGTTATTAACCCAAACAACTGAGATCAGAAGGAAAATGGAAAGAAATGAGGCTGATTCTGGAACGTAAATCTTTCAAATTTGAAATGAACGTATCTTAAATGATCTGAGTTTTTGGGAACGAAATAAAGTTTTTGTTGTCAACAGAGGTAGACTTATCTATCCAGTCTCACATATTGGATCCAAATGTTGCCACAATATGACTGGAAATAAGGCTTCAACATAGTTAGCATAGTGAGCGCGTTAGCTAATGCTATCACCACCATTGCATTTGGATCATGTTCCTCAAAACAAAAGAAATGCAAAAAAAGCCAAACTGTTTATGTAATATTATTGAAAACACACATTATGGTTCTGTCCTGAAGGAGCTAACAGCTAGCACACAGCGCTAACATTAGCAAAAGATGCTACAGCAAGCAAAACATGACCAGGATGTCACATCAACTCAAAACTTCATGTCTAAAATAAAGTTAGTTGTTATTTTAATGTCATTTGACCTTCTGTTTGACCTTCAGTCAGACGAAACCGTTTTAATTCATTCTGCTGAAGCTCCGCGGTTTGAAACTGAATTATTTCCCATGATATTTTCTTCATATCTGATTGTGTCTCATCAGGAGTCGTACAAAGAACCTGATGTGGTACGGCGTGTTGGGAACCAAAGAGCTGCTGCACAGAACCTACAAGAACCTGGAGCAGCGAGTCCTGCTGGAGGTCAGAACCGGCGCCGCGGTGATTCCTGCGGCGCGCGGCGCGTCACTCAGTGTGTGGTCTGTTTGTGCTGCAGTGTGACGGGCGGCCGATCCCCCTGCCCAGTCTGCAGGGCATCGCTGTGCTCAACATCCCCAGCTACGCCGGGGGAACCAACTTCTGGGGCGGGACCAAGGAGGACGATGTAAGAACTCTGTCCATCTGATACGTGTCTGGTACGGCTCCCTGCTCCGGTTCTCTGGGTTTCACTGGCTATGACAGCAAACTGGGAGAACTGGAGCTGGAGGAGACCAGTGACTGGCTGACCAGTGAAGCCCCGGTGTCCGTTTGTCCCTCAGACCTTCACGGCGCCGTCTTTCGACGACAAGATCCTGGAGGTGGTCGCCGTGTTCGGCAGCATGCAGATGGCCGTGTCAAGGGTCATCAACCTGCAGCACCACCGCATCGCCCAGGTACCGGTCCAACTGCCCTGCTGTCTGTCCAACTGCCCTGCTGTCTGTCCAACTGTCCTCCTGTCTGTCCAACTGTCCTCCTGTCTGTCCAACTGCCCTGCTGTCTGTCCAACTGCCCTGCTCTCTGTCCAACTGCCCTCCTATCTGTCCAACTGCCCTCCTATCTCTCCAACTGTCCTCCTATCTGTCCAACTGCCCTGCTGTCTGTCCAACTGCCCTGCTCTCTGTCCAACTGCCCTCCTGTCGGTCCAACTGCCCTCCTGTCCTGTTTCTCACGGTGTCTCCGCTCCTCAGTGTCGGACAGTGAAGATCACCGTCCTGGGGGACGAGGGCGTCCCGGTCCAGGTGGACGGGGAGGCCTGGATCCAGCCTCCCGGCTACATTAAGATCATCCATAAGAACCGGACCCAGACCCTGACCAGAGACCGGGTGAGTCCCACTGCTGGTCGTCTGCGCCCTGGTTCTGGTCCAGGCCCGGCTGGTTTGTCAGAGCGTCTCTGTGTCCTGCAGGCGTTTGAGAGCACCCTGAAGTCCTGGGAGGACAAGCAGAAGTGTGAGTTTCCTCAGCCGTCCCTGCCGCCGCAGCCGGAGACGGTCTCTGAGGACGAGGCGCTGCTGGTCAGCGAGTTCGGTCAGGCTGCCGGAGCCCTCATCCACAGGTACGTCCTCCATGTCCTCCACGTCCTCCATGTCCTCCTGCGTCGGTCCGGACACTGACGCCGTCTCTGCTGGTTCCAGTATCCGGGAAGTGGCCCAGTTCCACCACAGCATGGAGCAGGAGCTGGCCCACGCCGTCAACGCCAGCTCCAAGGCCATGGACGTGGTCTACGCCAAGAGCCCCGAGGTGCGTCCTCCGCCACTCCGGAGACGTCCGCCGGCTGGACCGGAACATCGCTCCCGTCCCACTGGAGTTCTGCTGGAGTTCTGCTGGAGTTCTGCTGGACTGATCAGAACCTTCTGTGTGTTTCAGGCTCTCAGCTGCAGCTCTGTGGTCCACATGGTCAGCGACGTCAAAGCTCTGCTCAGCGAGACAGAACTGCTGCTGGCCGGGAAGATGTCCATGGTAACCGATTCCTATCACGTGGTTCTGTTCTGGTTCTGGACTGCCAGAACTGAAATAAGGTCTGCCGGATCTTGGGGAGAACCGGACCCTGCTGTCCAGGTTTTTTGACTGTTGGAAGGTTTGGACAAATACTTGGGTGTTGGACGCAACTTTAGACATTCATGTCTGGACCATGAACAGACATTTGGACGGGATGTTTGGACTTCAGCGGTCCGGTTCCCTCTATGACCCGGCTGACATTGAATTACTATCACCCAGTTCTTTGTTCTGATGACCTGGTTTTGGTTCTAAACTAGGCTTTGACTCTGATTGTAGCTCCGGGTTCTGACTGTGGTTCTGTTGTTCTGACCGTGGTTCTGTTGTTCTGACCGTGGTTCTGTTGTTCTGACTGTGGTTCTGTGTCTGTGCAGCAGTTGGACCCGCCTCAGCAGGACCAGCTGAACGCAGCTTTGGGTTCTGTGGCCCAGGAGCTCCGCCGGCTGTCGGATGTCCCCTGGCTGTGTCCCGTCATCGACCTGTCTGACCAGGAGGTAAACCGCCTCCGTTCTGCAGAACCGGGTTCTGTGTCGGTTTGGGCCGACTCAGGATTCGGGTCTGTCTCTGTCCAGGGTCCTCTGGCGGACTTTTCCAAACGGAGTCAAAGTGGGAAATTTCGTCTCGTCTCAAAGTTCAAGAAGGACAAAAATAATAAGAACAAAGAGATGTGTGCCACCCTGTCCCTGCCAGGTGAGCTCAGAACCCGTCCAGTCTGTCCATAGGGCCCGGTACCACAGAACCACAGCAAGGTGTCTTTGTCTCTGTTTGCGTCTTCCTGTCTGTCTGAACCACTTTCTGGGTCTTAGTTCACCAGTGGGGAACCGAGGAGGTTGGTGCCTGGCTGGACTTCCTGTGTCTGTCTGAGTATAAGGACATATTTACTGGACACGATGTCAGAGGAGCCGAGCTGATCCACCTGGAGAGGAGAGACCTGAAGGTGAGGACACTCAGAGAGAGACGGAGAGACACTCAGAGAGAGAGGACAAACAATCTAGAGCTAGATTTAGGATTCAATGTTTGGATGGATGTTGGTTGGATGTTGGTTGGATGTTGGATGGATGTTGGTTGGATGTTGGTTGGATGTTTGGTTGGATGTTTGGATGGATGTTGGTCGGATGTTGGTTTGATGTTGGTTGGATGTTTGGTTGGATGTTGGATGGATGTTGGTTGGATGTTGGTTGGATGTTGGATGGATGTTGTTTGGATGTTTGGTTGGATGTTGGTTGGATGTTGGATGGATGTTGGTTGGATGTTGGTTGGATGTTGGATGGATGTTGGATGGATGTTGGTTGGATGTTGGTTGGATGTTGGTTGGATGTTGGTTGGATGTTGGATGGATGTTGGTTGGATGTTGGATGGATGTTGGTTGGATGTTGGTTGGATGTTGGATGGATGTTGGTTGGATGTTGGTTGGATGTTGGTTTGATGTTGGTTGGATGTTTGGATGGATGTTGGTTGGATGTTGGATGGATGTTGGTTGGATGTTGGATGGATGTTGGTTGGATGTTGGTTGGATGTTGGATGGATGTTGGTTGGATGTTGGTTGGATGTTTGGATGGATGTTGGTCGGATGTTGGTTTGATGTTGGTTGGATGTTTGGTTGGATGTTGGTTGGATGTTGGATGGATGTTGGTTGGATGTTGGATGGATGTTGGTTGGATGTTGGTTGGATGTTGGATGGATGTTGGTTGGATGTTGGTTGGATGTTGGATGGATGTTGCTTGGATGTTGGTTGGATGTTGGTTGGATGTTGGATGGATGTTGTTTGGATGTTGGTTGGATGTTTGGTTGGATGTTGGTTGGATGTTTGGTTGGATGTTGGTTGGATGTTGGATGGATGTTGTTTGGATGTTGGTCGGATGTTTGGTTGGATGTTGGATGGATGTTTGGATGGATGTTGGTCGGATGTTGGTTTGATGTTGGTTGGATGTTTGGATGGATGTTGGTTGGATGTTGGTTGGATGTTGGATGGATGTTGTTTGGATGTTGTTTGGATGTTTGGTTGGATGTTGGTTGGATGTTGGTTGGATGTTGGATGGATGTTGCTTGGATGTTGGTTGGATGTTTGGTTGGATGTTTGGATGGATGTTGGTCGGATGTTGGTTTGATGTTGGTTGGATGTTTGGTTGGATGTTGGATGGATGTTGGTTGGATGTTGGATGGATGTTGTTTGGATGTTTGGTTGGATGTTGGTTGGATGTTGGATGGATGTTGGTTGGATGTTGGTTGGATGTTGGATGGATGTTGGATGGATGTTGGTTGGATGTTGGTTGGATGTTTGGTTGGATGTTGGTTGGATGTTGGTTGGATGTTGGTTGGATGTTGGATGGATGTTGGTTGGATGTTGGTTGGATGTTGGATGGATGTTGGTTGGATGTTGGTTGGATGTTGGATGGATGTTGCTTGGATGTTGGTTGGATGTTGGTTGGATGTTGGATGGATGTTGTTTGGATGTTGGTTGGATGTTTGGTTGGATGTTGGTTGGATGTTTGGTTGGATGTTGGTTGGATGTTGGATGGATGTTGTTTGGATGTTGGTCGGATGTTTGGTTGGATGTTGGATGGATGTTTGGATGGATGTTGGTCGGATGTTGGTTTGATGTTGGTTGGATGTTTGGATGGATGTTGGTTGGATGTTGGTTGGATGTTGGATGGATGTTGTTTGGATGTTGTTTGGATGTTTGGTTGGATGTTGGTTGGATGTTGGTTGGATGTTGGATGGATGTTGGTTGGATGTTGGTTGGATGTTGGATGGATGTTGGATGGATGTTGGTTGGATGTTGGTTGGATGTTTGGTTGGATGTTGGTTGAATGTTGGATGGATGTTGGTTGGATGTTGGTTTGATGTTGGTTGGATGTTTGGATGGATGTTGGTTGGATGTTGGATGGATGTTGGTTGGATGTTGGTTGGATGTTGGTTGGATGTTGGATGGATGTTGGTTGGATGTTGGTTGGATGTTGGATGGATGTTGGTTGGATGTTGGTTGGATGTTTGGATGGATGTTGGTCGGATGTTGGTTTG
Organism: Poeciliopsis prolifica; assembly: GCF_027474105.1. Lineage (NCBI taxonomy): Eukaryota > Metazoa > Chordata > Actinopteri > Cyprinodontiformes > Poeciliidae > Poeciliopsis > Poeciliopsis prolifica. Next base: position 18,445,827 of record NW_026562379.1, read on the forward strand.
ATGTTGGTTGGATGTTTGGTTGGATGTTGGATGGATGTTGGTTGGATGTTGGATGGATGTTGGTTGGATGTTGGATGGATGTTGGTTGGATGTTGGTTGGATGTTGGATGGATGTTGGTTGGATGTTGGATGGATGTTGCTTGGATGTTGGTTGGATGTTGGTTGGATGTTGGATGGATGTTGTTTGGATGTTGGTCGGATGTTTGGTTGGATGTTGGTTGGATGTTTGGTTGGATGTTGGATGGATGTTGGTTGGATGTTTGGATGGATGTTTGGATGGATGTTGGATGGATGTTTGGATGGATGTTGGATGGATGTTGGTCGGATGTTGGTTGGATGTTGGATGGATGTTGCTTGGATGTTGCTTGGATGTTGGTTGGATGTTGGATGGATGTTGTTTGGATGTTGGTCGGATGTTTGGTTTGATGTTGGTTGGATGTTTGGTTGGATGTTGGATGGATGTTGGTCGGATGTTGGTTTGATGTTGGTTGGATGTTTGGTTGGATGTTGGATGGATGTTGGATGGATGTTGGTTGGATGTTGGTTGGATGTTGGATGGATGTTGGTTGGATGTTGGATGGATGTTGGTTGGATGTTCGTTGGATGTTGGTTGGATGTTTGGATGGATGTTGGATGGATGTTGGTCGGATGTTGGATGGATGTTGGTTGGATGTTGGTTGGATGTTGGATGGATGTTGGATGGATGTTGGATGGATGTTGGATGGATGTTGGTTGGATGTTCGTTGGATGTTGGTTGGATGTTGGTCGGATGTTGGATGGATGTTGGTTGGATGTTCGTTGGATGTTGGTTGGATGTTTGGATGGATGTTGGATGGATGTTGGATGGATGTTGGATGGATGTTGGTTGGATGTTCGTTGGATGTTGGTTGGATGTTGGTTGGATGTTTGGATGGATGTTGGATGGATGTTGGTTGGATGTTGGTTGGATGTTTGGATGGATGTTGGATGGATGTTGGTCGGATGTTGGTTGGATGTTGGTTGGATGTTGGATGGATGTTGGATGGATGTTGGTTGGATGTTCGTTGGATGTTGGTTGGATGTTTGGATGGATGTTGGATGGATGTTTGGATGGATGTTGGATGGATGTTGGATGGATGTTGGTCGGATGTTGGTCGGATGTTGGATGGATGTTGGATGTCGGACATGTCCCGGTTCTGAAAGTCCGTTGGGTCTCAGTCCGTCCCTGCTGTCCATCTCCAGGACCTCGGGGTGACCAAGGTTGGACATATGAAGCGGATCCTGCAGGGCGTCAAAGAGCTGACGAGGAGCAGCAGCGCCAGCGAGGCCTAGCCGCCCGCAGGTCGGTTCTGAATGTCCGTTCGGACCCGATGTCCTTGGCCACGGTTCTAGTCCTGCTTCGGTGTAACTGGGTTCTTGTGTTGTTTAGGAACCGCTGTCCACAGTCCTCCTACCTCTGCTGCCTTTCTCCGCCCCGTCCAGCCAGAAACCACCGGACCCAACCGGGACCAGAACCAGAACTGGCCCTTAGAAGCACCGGAACCTTCTGGTTCTGACCCGGAGAAAGAACCAATCAAATGATCCGTTAGTGCCTTCCCTCTCCAACCGGAACAAATGGGTCCAATCAAAGCATCTGAACCAGAACCATCAGACGGGTTCAGATCAGAACCAGAACCATCTCAGACTCTCTGAACATTTCAACGGGCCTCTCCTTGGAGGCGACACCAGATTCTGATGAGTCGGAACCAACTGGACCCTGGGTCCAGTTGGGTCCAGTTGCACCGGTGCATTTGGATCATGACACCTTAAGGTACTGATCAGAACCGGATCTCTTTTGCTCCAAATAGAACCACAGACTGGTTCTGAGTTCTGTTGATAGTGAGATTCTTCTCGGACTGTATCAGAACTTTGACCGGGTTCTGGTAGAACCAGGGCAGCAAGGTCCGACAGCAGCTCTGTGAGCTGGATTCTGGGTCAGAGTGAGCCAGAACCGAACCACTGACCTTTGAGATGAATATGGTGAGCCCTGTTTTTTTTTTTTTTTTTACAACAGAACTTCCTCGGGTTTGCCGTTTTGGACCAGAACCTAGCAGAACCCTTTAAAGAAAATCAAACCTTTAATGTCCCAAACACCCGGACCAGAACCAAAAAGCTGTGGCTGCGGTTCTGGATGGACTAAACCGGTTTATGGGATTCACACCAGCTGTGGTTCTGAAACGCGGTCAGAACCCGATCCAACATTTCAGCCTCATCGACGGTTTTGGGTCCAAAATGTTTTATTTTGAAACTACAACGACCTATCAGATTGAAGCAGAACCCTGACCGAGTTCTGAACAGTTCAGAACTGCTCCACTGGATCTGATTGGTCAAATTCCAGGAAGCCCCGCCCCCTGGGAGCCTGCAACGCACCAGCAGGGGGCGACTAATCAGACTGAAGCTTCTGATCAATCTGGTAGCGATTCAGAGTTTACCTGAACATTTATCGACGGGTGCCTTAAAGACACGGCGGCCGGTCAAAGGTCAACTGGTTGGTTAAAGGTCAACCTGTTGGAGGTCAACCGGCTGGTCAGAGGTCAACCGGTCGGAGGTCAACCGGCTGATCTCAGATCAGTTTGTTTCTTTTTTTTCTCCAGTTTATTTTTCTACTGATCTTTATTGTTGATATGTTCAGATTCTAGATTAGGATTTTTCCAAATCTTGTTCCAGATGTTTGTATATTTGGCTCCAGATGTTTGTTTGGTTCCAGTTTTAATCTGGACCCAGACTTTTCCAGAACCGATTCAGATTCTCCAGAGTCTGGACTCAATCCAGATTCCCATGTTTTCATTGTCCAGATGTTCCAGTCTGGTTTCCACATCTTCATCCGAGTTTTTCTGGACCTGGACATATCGGATCTGCCAGGTTCTGAGACAGATTGTTCTGTTTCTGCATCCTACTGTCCCAGAGTTTGGATCAGATTACAGATGATTAACATCTGGATCCATTTGTTTTACAGTCTGGGTCCAGATGTTTCTGAGTTTTGATCCAGATATTTTTGAGTTCTGTTTTAAATACTTCAAATTCTGAATCTGGATCCAGATCCACACCGGTTTACATCCACATGTCCTGGGTTCTAATACTTCAGAGCTCTGTCCACCTCTGGATCCAGATGTTTCTGAGTCCTGTTACACAGATTTCACTGCCAGATGTTTCGGATCCTGGATCCTGATATCCAGATTCTTCAGGTGTTTCATGTTACAACATTCTTGATCCAGATGTTTCCGAATCTCCATCCGACGTTTTCACGTTCTAGACCCAGAATTTTGTCGTTTTGGTACAGAAGTTTCAGATTATTGATCCAGATGTTTCAGATTATTTGATGTTTGTGCCGCACTCCCTGAATTTCTTATTAAATGTCCAGATTTATTTCTGATTCTGAATCCAGATGTGTCTTCACCTCTGGATCCAGACTCAGAGTCGTCCTGACCCAGATGTGTCCTCTGCCTCCTCCTCCTCCTCAGTGCCTTGCTCCAGGACGCGGTGCAGTGCCGGTTTCATCCTGCCTGTATTTATTGTGTAATTTATAAACCGTGGCACTGTGGTGGTAGCGCCCCCTGCTGGACCGTCACTGTAGATACACAGAAACCTGTGGAAGATAAACTTTGTTTCCTCTGACACGCTGCGGCTTCGCTTTTCCTTTTAGTTCAGGATTCAAATAAAGAACATTTTTAAATAAAATATAATCGTTTAGTGATTATTTATCGCAAAAGATCAAACGTATAACAAAACATCTTCAACTTTTCATATTTTTCTAGATTCTTTTTGTCTTTTCAGCAACAAAAAATAGTTGAAAAGTTTATTAAAAATCCGTTTTTAGTCAACTGGATGTTTTTTCCCTTTTACTGATAAATTAAACTCAAAGCAGAAACATAGATGAATACTTCAATTGCATCTCACATTTTCCATGGTAAGGTGTTAAATTGTCTCTTATTTTGAAAGGCCTCCCATCAGTGGAATTGTTTTTAACAGTGAATCTGAAAAACGGTGATGAAGTGAAGGGCCACCCAGAGTCATTCTGAGGGCCATAAAAGGCCCCCAGACCGTACTTTGGACAAACCTGTTCTGAAAAGTCTGAAACCAGTTTGAGTTGGGTTGAAAACCCTTTTCAAACTGGTTTCAGACTTTCTGGTCGGTTCTGAGATGAAGAACCTGCAGAACTAAAAGATTTCAATAAAACTTATTTTCTTGCGATGAGCAGCTGAATTATAAAAAATTAAACATTTTGAAACGGTGTGTTTTATTTCCTGAACATTTTGTTCTGACCCGTTTGAATAAATGCAATAATCCGGTCTGGATGTGGAAGGTTTTTGTTTCTGTTTATGTTAAAGCAGAAACTCTCTGGTGTTGAAATCACACTGGGTTGAGTTTTGTCTGCCCAGCTGCTGCTGCCACTCAGTGAACAACAAGGTGACCTCTGACCTCCTGCTGACCAGGTGAGTGATGAAAACCAGAACCCTCGGTCTTTTCTCCCTCGTTGTTCTGCTGTGAGTCAATATTTGAACTGTGGTTAAAAGCTGATCGATGAGCTGAACCTTCATTTCTCGGGCGGACGACTCCGCGGAGGCAGACATGTTGTCCATGACGGTGAACCTGGGCCTCCTGCTGAGCTGCTCCACGCTGATCCAGTGTTCAGGTGAGCACCGGATCCACCGGATCTGGATCCAGATGTAGAGAACCGTGAGATCGACTCCTTGTCCTGCCGCAGTGGAGTCTTTAACATGAGACTCAGACCATCGATTCGGTTTAATAATTAAATAGTCAGAGTGAAGATGGTGTCTGATGGCCATCGTCAGTAGAAACAAAGAAGCAAATGTTCGCTGAAAAGATTCTGGAAAAAAAAAGGGAATTTCTGAACTAAAAGTCAAAAACTTAAGGACAAATCTCAGCAATTTTCTTGAAAAATCTTCAAATTTTCTGAGCTTTAAAAACTGAAAATATTTGACTTTTGAATTTCAGAATCAGAAAACTTCCAAAACTCAAACATTTCAAGATATTAAAGATTTCTGAGATTCAGCTCAAATTTTTTTTCTACTTGTTTTTTTTTTTACTTTTTAAATAAAAAAAATTTCAAAACATTTTCTACAAAATTTGAGATTAATAAAAAAAATTTCTTATTTTTTTCTAGCCAATTTTTGACTTTATCAAATTGACTTTGCAGTCGTAGGTCATTTGGTGTCTGAGTAAAGTTTTATTCACTCCTCAGTCTTCATCGACCAGCCGGCGGCTGTGCAGGTGCTGCAGTCCACCACTAGGAGGCGCCGTGCCAACTCCTTTGCCCTGGAGGAGATGCTGCCAGGAAACCTGGAGAGGGAGTGTTATGAAGAGCGCTGCTCCAGAGAGGAGGCGGCCGAGATCTTCCAGACCCACGAAACCACGGTCCGACTCACCCTGGGGTCACGCTGGGGGTCAGGGTTCACGCTGGGGGTCAAGGGTCACGCTGGGGGTCAAGGGTCATGTTGGGGGCTGGGAAACAGAGGTCACATTGGAGGCCAGGGGTCACGCTGGGAACCAGAGGTCACATTGGGGTCAGGGGTCACTTTGGGGGCCGGGGGCCACTTAAGGGACAGGGGGCCTAATATTTAGCATGTCTCACTATTTAGTTTAAAGCTCTTATTTTGTTAAGTCCTTATTTTGAAAATGTAACATTAGATGAAATATGTGTGGAAAATCATCCTGGATTGTTTGGACTCGTCTTTGCTGCAGATATTAACTCTAAACTCTCATCCACAGATGGAGTTCTGGTTCCGATACCAAAGTGAGTAAAACTGTCCTTCAAAAAGCTGGAGCTGCTGTGTCTCCTAAACAAAAACAACGCAGAGCCAAAACTGGATCAAACAGTTTCTACACTTTGGTTCCATTTCGGATCATCAGAACCACAACAACATAAAAAAGTTTTAATATCGACTGATATGATTATATTGTGATTTGTTTTCTGCCGTATCGTCCAGCCATAGTTATACATAAAAACATATGTTTTGGTTTTCTTGCTGAATTTAGAGCTGAATAAGAAATTCACCTGATCACACGACCTTGGTGTGTCACGTTAATGATGTCTGATGACATCATTAACTGATGACGTCACGGCCTGATGACGGACCCACCACCTGTGTCTTCTCGGTGTTGCAGATCTGAACCCGTGCCGGATCAACCCCTGTCTTAACGGAGGGATCTGCAGTCAGGACCGGGAGGAGTTTCAGTGTCTGTGTCCTCCCAGGTTCCGCGGGAAAACCTGCGACTCGGGTAAGAAACGAGCTACCACTCGGATAAACACCTGTCGGCCACAACGTCATGCACCACACCTGTGTCTACCTGTGTCTGTGCCGGGTCTAGAGGTGTCGGAGTGTCGCTATGGGAACGGTGGCTGCCTGCAGTACTGCCAAGACCTGCCAGGGGGCGCTGGAGTTCAGTGTGGCTGTGCTGACGGATATAAACTGGAGGCTGATGGAACGAGCTGCAGGCCAACAGGTAACACCCAACGTATACCTGATCTAATCTGAAATAAACCTGCTCTAATCTGGTCTAATCTGAAATAAACCTGCTCTAATCTGGTCTAATCTGAAATAAACCTGCTCTAATCTGGTCTAATCTGAAATAAACCTGCTCTAATCTGGTCTAATCTGAAATAAACCTGCTCTAATCTGGTCTAATCTGAAATAAACCTGCTCTAATCTGGTCTAATCTGAAATAAACCTGCTCTAATCTGGTCTAATCTGAAATAAACCTGCTCTAATCTGGGTCTAATCTGAAATAAACCTGCTCTAATCTGGTCTAATCTGAAATAAACCTGCTCTAATCTGGTCTAATCTGAAATAAACCTGCTCTAATCTGGTCTAATCTGAAATAAACCTGCTCTAATCTGGTCTAATCTGAAATAAACCTGCTCTAATCTGGTCTAATCTGAAATAAACTTGCTCTAATCTGAGTCAGATTTGATGTCAGTCTCACCTGTCTGACAGATCGTTTACCTGTCTAATCTGTAATTCTGTCAGATTTTCCTGAGGTGAAATCCTCCATAACTGCTTTATTCTCCCATCCAGTGGAGTTTCCCTGCGGCCGCCAGCAGATGGCAGCGTTGTCCTACCGTCGCTCCCTGTTGGATCTCCTGGAGGACGACAACGTTACCATGGCTGCGGACCAGGACGGCACCAACAGCGAAGTCCATCAACACAACTCAACAGAACCGTCAGAGGCAACAAACTCCACATCAGGTTGGTCAACTTCAGTTATTACAGCTGGAACTGCAGCAACATAAAGACGGTTATAAAGACGGCCTTCTGTCACCTGAACAACATTTATCATGTTCTTTGAACTGTGCCATACAAATAAACTTGATTGATTGATTGATTGATTGATTGATTGATTGATTGATTGATTGATTGATTGATTGATTGATTGATTGATTGATTGATTGATTGATTGATTGATTGATTGATTGATTGATTGATTGATTGATTGATTGATTAATTGATTGACTGGCAGGTGGGAACCAGACGGAGGAACAAATGGAGAATTATTCGACTCGTATTGTGGGAGGAAACCTGGAGAGTCGAGGAGGAAGTCCCTGGCAGGTTAGGCTTCCATTGATGGTTCTGTTCAGGTTCTGTTCAGGTTCTGACTGATTCTGACCGGTTCTGTCCAGGTTCTGGTCCACAGATCGGACGGGTTCAGGTTCTGTGGAGGAACCCTGGTTTCCGAGCGGTGGGTTGTTTCTGCAGCTCACTGCTTTGAGGACTCAGCAGACCACGTCACTATAGGTGAGGATGAAGCTTTATTTTGAAAAACCTTGCTAACTGTTTCCTCTTCCAGACGGGCCTACTGGACCAGAACAAAATGATGGGAACCATCAGGCAGTTCTGACTGGTCTCTGTACTGATTGGCTGGTTTAATGTCCGATTTACTGCTTTGATTTAGTTTTTAGTGTTTTCAGGTCTGCAAACTATCAATCAAATTTAACTCTGGGATTTGACTAGGCCACTCTGAAAATTGATTTAATCTTTTGGGCCAGAGGAGATTTGCTGTTAGTCTTTGAAGGTTGAAGTTTCTCCTTCAGGAAACTTTGCTAGAAAGTGTAAACCAAGAGAAAATGTTATGTCCGCATGCACACAGGCTTGATTGACAGCGTTTAGCCCCGCCTCCTGGCTCTGATTGGTTGTTAGCAGTTAGCACTGGGAGAAGGCAGAGGAGATGGATTATTTTTCACAGATTATTCATCTCATGCTGCCACAACATGCTGACAGATTGTTTCTGTTTCAAGCGGATCTTGGCAACAACATTTACACCCAACCAGAGAAACTGATTTGTTAGCATAAAATCATAAAAACATCTGATAAAATTATAACTATTAGAAGCAACTGCAGTCATAATTCTATTTCCTTTAACCAGTTATTTATTCATTTGTTTTGTTGTTTTTAGGTGACTATGATAAAAAACGTCTTGATCCGGATGAGCAGAAGATAAAGATTCAGCAGATCGTTGTTCATCCTCATTTCCACTCCTACACCTTCGACAGCGACATCGCCCTGCTCTACCTGGCGCGGCCGGCCCTCAGGGGCCCCACCGCGGTCCCCGCCTGCCTGCCAGACCCCCACCTGTCCAGATACCTGCTGAGGGTAACCCGGTTCCGGCCTTGAGTCCGGCCGATGCAGGTTTGGGGTTCTGACCTCCTGTCTGTGTTCAGGAAGACACCCGGGGCGTGGTGACGGGTTGGGGCGCCACGCGCTACCTGGGCAGCTCCTCCCGCTTTCTGAGGAAGGTGACCCTGCCGGTGATCAGCTACCGGGCCTGCGCTGCCTCCACTGAACAGGTGAGCTGATCCACCTGTAGGGGGCGGAGCTGAGTTCAGGTCAACGCGCTCAGCAGGTTTTAATCTGCAGAATGTTATAAATTTCACCTCAAAACTCAGAAACATCATTCAACTCAGGAAAACTCGTAAAATGATAAATGTTTTTCTTTAAAATGACACAGGTTAAAAAAATTTTTTTTAAAATCCATATTTGTTAAAACTGTCATCATGTTGTGACAGTTTGACCTTTGACCTTTTCACCAGTCTGTCCTCTACCTTCTACCTGAACTGTTCCTGCAGTCTGAAAACATGCACCAAAATCAACCAATCAGAGCCAGGAGGAGGGGCTTAGCGTGTTCATCCTCATGAACACCCTGCTAAATGTGCTACTGATGGAGAAATGACTTACCGTTCCTGGGGAACAGTTCATGTCCCATCGTCAGTGCCCATGCTAACTAGCTTAGCATTCATAATGGAGAAGCTGTAACGTAGCGGAAAGAAAAGATGGGGCAGCTGCACAAACTCATGCATGATTGACAGCACAAAGACCCGCCTCCTGACTCTGATTGATTGATTCTAGATACTGGGAGAAGGCAGAGGAGATTGATTTTTTTTCATACCAAACTGTCACAAAATGTTGACAAAGGTAAAAAATATATTTTTTATAAACGTTAATGTTGCAGCATTTTAAGTTTCCGAACCAAAGATGTCCAGTAAAGGCAGCAGGTGGTTCGGTTCTTGATCACATTTCCAACTTGATTGAAAAAATATAGACGAAACAACTAAAAATCTCGTTGAAAACAAAAGTCAAACGTTAATCTGAAATTTCAAGTTCAATAAGTGTTAAAAAAATGTTATCAAAGGATTTTATGTCATTATTGCAGGATATTAAAGTATTTTTTCTGTTTAAAGTTGTGAGTTTAAGCCCTGATGTTTCAGACCAGAGTAAACTGGACTGAAACAGTTCACTCTAACCCCAACCCTAACCCTTACCCCCAACCCTAACCCTAACCCTAACCCTGTTGTCTGTGATCCCTCCGTCCTGCAGGTGATCACAGACAACATGTTCTGTGCCGGTTACCTGGAGACCGACATGGACGCCTGCAGCGGCGACAGCGGCGGGCCGTTCGTGGTCCACTACCGAGGAACCTGGTTCCTGACCGGGATCGTCAGCTGGGGGGAGAAATGCGCCGCGCCGGGGAAGTACGGTGTTTACACCCGGCTGGGAAATTTCCTGGGCTGGATCAGAGACACCATGCAGAGGGTGGACCGGAACCAGACCCTGAGCTGATGAGGCTTTGACTGGACCACACCGGAACCACCTTCAGCATCATCAGCACCATCAAACCTCAGTGGACCTAAAAGACGCAAAGCATCATTTTCCTTCAGAGACAGAAAGTTTTTCAGCTTAAACTCAATGCTTTTTTTAATAAGAGTTTTTATTTGTTTTTTGTGCAAATAGTTCCAACATTTATTGGAAACAACAAAAAGTTGAAAGATTGTTTAACTTCTCGGTTCTGCAGGCAGCAGGATGATAATCCAGAGCTGATCTGAATTCATCAGACGGGTCACATCAGCTCATCCTGTCAGGAATTATGGGATGTTTTCATGGAGGCTTAATGATCTGATTCTGCTTTTAATAAACAGATTTTGACAGAAATCCTCATTTCCTCTGATTCCAACGCTGAAGGACCAGCAGGCACCAAAGTTTATTCTCTTTCTGCTCTATTGTGATTAGTTTGAGTTGAAAATTTAAGAAAAACGTGTTTTCTTTTAAAACCTTCACATCGGCGGCCGGGGAGACAGTCAGTCTGAGGTGGTAGATATGAATCAGCTTTATCGCTTTTTTCAAACATTAAAGCATTAAAACCAGCAACAGACTAAAAATACCAGTTCTATGGAACATGAAACCAAAATCTATAAGTCTTAAAGCCCTAAAAACAAAAGGTGATTAAATTGGAAAACGTGTTTCATTTTTATGCTGAAAAGTAAAACAGTTCTACCAGAAATAAGAAGACGTGAACTAAAGCAGCGATGTTCAGCAGGTTCCCACATGTCAGGGCGTTTCTCCCCGGAGGAAAAACCAGAAAAGCACAACAGCAAACGAAGCTGCAGGTGAAACTCGCCGTTTCTGAAGAAGAGCCGTGATCCAGGTGAGTTTCTCTTTTCTTTTGACTTTTGTAGAGATAAAACTGCATCAGAGCTTCATTCATGACTCCACAGCGAAGTCAGTATCAGGCTGGAACCTCGACAGACTCAGTCCAACGTTTACTTCAGGAAGTGAGAGACAAACTCCAGTCGGTCGAATCGCAGCAAACGGTGGGAAAAACCACAGAGTGAAGGTCTGCAGAGGCAGACTCAGTCATTTTTGGGCCCAGGGCCAAGCTTCGTATGGAGCCCCCCACTGAGGGGCGACAGACCCTGAGGGTGAAGATGGTGAAGGCCTGCTGTTCTCCCACAGGGTGGCGCTCCTGCAGCTGTGCTGCGATTTATCTTAGAAAGTAATCATTCGTACACAGAGGATGCAGAGAGAACCCAAAGACTGCTGCAGAAACAACTGCAACACATTTTTACCCAAATAGAAAATGGGTAAAAAGTTAATTACTTAAATTACATTTTTACCGGATCTTTAATTGCTTGAAGCGATGATGTCATGTAGAATCGACCTTTTGAGTTACTGATTCCCTCATCCAAAAACATAACAATGGTGTTGCTTGATTAATTCATGAATGTCCATGGCAACCATTCAGCTGGGTGGAGCTAGCCCCGCCTACAACACGCAGCTCCTCCCCCATGCAGCTCCTCCCCCATGCAGCTCCTTCAGACTAGCCAGCAGCAATTAGCAAACAACTGAGGAACAGCTGAGGTAACTAAACATTAACGCACACAAAGCGCTAACGTTTGCCTCTTGACTCCACTCAGATCCCCCAGACTAGTGGCAGCACACTCTTCAATCTTCATTACACGAATCCTCATAATATTCACTCAATGATTATTGTATGAAACCAAGTAAAAATGTTTCTCCTTTGAATCATATTTCTTATCCAGATTTGAACTGAACATCCTGACCGTCAGAGAATCAGAACCAACATTTACTGCTGAAGTTCAGATGAATCCTGACATCCTGTTGTGGATTCAGCAGCATGGATCAGGATCAGGATCAGGATCAGGATGAGACCGTTCCTTTGCTCAGAGAGCAGAAGAAACGGAGCAGAGGTCAAAGGTGAGTCCAGGTTCTGAGACTGACTGAACTCAGCGCCGACATCACTGCGTCCTCAGCGTCTCTGTTGTTATTTTTGTGTTTCAGAGCAGAAGATCAACATCCCATCCCAACATGTCTGACTTGGTGTTGCTCACTCTGGTACCGTTTCAGTTTTTCTCCATTTCAAGAACTTTAACTATTTATCATCTAGGAAAGATTTTATGTTCAAGTGTTCATTTGGTTTTGTTTCTCCAAAATGTTAAAATCGATATGAACCCACAATGTCCTGTGAATATATTCAAACTCATATAAATGTCCCCAACATTTATCCAATGAGAGCTTAGAAAGAGAAACCAGAGCAAAACCAGCTCTGTGTGAAGAAAAACTGGTTAAAAACAAAACAAAAAGATCAAGAAAATGGAAAAAGCAGAAAAAAAATGACCAAAAGGTAAAAAAATGTGCATTTAATGCAAAAATACAGTAAATATAAATATACACAGAATTAAGAATATTATATTTTATAGCAAGAAAAAATTCACAGCATGAAAACTGATCAGTTGAAAATAAAAACCACATCTGCAGATATTAACCTGCAAACGTTTGGCTTTGGTTCCTGTTTTCCCAGCTGCACACAGAGACCGGACTCACCTGAGGCCCGACCTGTAACCCGACCAGAACCGGTGCCAGAACATCAGCCTAAATCTGCACTGGTACCAGAACCCGAGAATCTATCAGGATATGGACCCAACTCCGAACCAGAACCTCCATCTGAGACCTTCTCAGGATGTGGATCAGAACCGGTACCAGAACCTGACACCATGTTAGGGTTTGAACCAAAACCTGAACTTGTGTCTGGTGAATTAATGTCGGTACCAGAACCTGAGAAGTTATTGAGATATGAATCCAACAATCAGACGACCTCTGACCCTGGAATCAGTCTCTCGACCAATCAAAGGTAAGTTTGTCTGATGTTTGTGACAAACGTCACAATCAATACTTAATATTTCATAACTGCAGTTGTTCACCTGAAAACATCCTTTTTTCTTAAAATTGTATTTTTAGCCACAGTCAGAGACCGGACTCTCCAGAACCTCAACCTGGACCTCAGATTCTGTCCGGATACAAACCCAACACTGACCTGGTACCAGAAACCAAATCGGTTCATGAACCTGAACCAGGACCAGATGCTGAGGGTTCAGGGTTTGGACCCAACTCTGAACCTGAACCTCCATCTGAGACCTTATCAGGATGTGAACCTGGATCAGAACCGGTACCAGAACCGGACACCCGCTCAGAAACCCAATGGGTTTCTGAACCTGACTCAGTACCAGTACCTGGATCTGAGACTCTGTTGGGATTTGAACCTTTACCTCCAACCATCCCTGAACCTCCAGAGTTTCCCAACCCTGGAGATGATGATGATGATGATTATAATAATGATGATGATGATGATGATGATGAGGATGATGATGATCGCTCTGCCAGTCAAAGGTCAGTTGGTCTGAAATTCCTCATGTGTCTCAAATTTCATGGTGAAGTGGAAATAATTTATGTTTTATGAAAATATATTTTATATAACTGCAATTGATAACCCTAAATATTTTCCTTTTTTCTTACATATATTATTACAGAACCATTCCAGACTCTCCAGAACCACAACCTGGACCTCAGATTCTGTCCGGATACAAACCCAACACTGACCTGGTACCAGAAACCAAATCGGTTCATGAACCCGAACCAGGACCAGATGCTGAGGTATCGCCAGGGTTTCAACCCAAACCTGAAAATGAACCTCCATCTGAGACCTTATCAGGATCTGGACCAGAACTGGTACCAGAACCTGACAGCAAGTTGGGATCTGAACCTTTCCCTCATCCTCAGAGCATCTCTGAGCCTCCAGAGGGTTCTGGACCCGAAGCGGATCGCTCTACTGATGGATCCAAAGCGGATCCCTCTACCTATGGACCCGAAGCGGATCCCTCTACCTATGGACCCGAAGCGGATCGCTCTACCTATGGACCCGAAGCGGATCCCTCTACCGATGGACCCGAAGCGGATCCCTCTACCGATGGACCCGAAGCGGATCCCTCTACCGATGGACCCGAAGCGGATCCCTCTACCGATGGACCCGAAGCGGATCACTCTACCGATGGACCCGAAGCGGATCGCTCTACCGATGGACCCGAAGCGGATCCCTCTACCGATGGACCCGAAGCGGATCACTCTACCGATGGACCCGAAGCGGATCCCTCTACCGATGGACCCGAAGCGGATCCCTCTACCGATGGACCCGAAGCGGATCGCTCTACCTATGGACCCGAAGCGGATCCCTCTACCGATGGACCCGAAGCGGATCCCTCTACCGATGGACCGAGGCGGATCGCTCTACCGATGGACCCGAGGCGGATCCCTCTACCGATGGACCCGAAGCGGATCCCTCTGCCGATGGACCCGAAGCGGATCGCTCTACCGATGGACCCGAAGCGGATCCCTCTACCGATGGACCCGAAGCGGATCACTCTACCGATGGACCCGAAGCGGATCCCTCTGCCGATGGACCCGAAGCGGATCGCTCTACCTATGGACCCGAAGCGGATCCCTCTACCGATGGACCCGAAGCGGATCCCTCTACCGATGGACCCGAAGCGGATCGCTCTACCTATGGACCCGAAGCGGATCGCTCTACTATGGACCCGAAGCGGATCCTCTACCGATGGACCCGAAGCGGATCACTCTACCGATGGACCCGAAGCGGATCCCTCTACCTATGGACCAAGTCGGTGAGGTTGAAGCAAACACTCTGGAGTTGGAGAAAATTTAATTTGAGTTCAAGGTTATTCAACCGACAACCTGGAAACGTGAAGCTTCTTCCTGAATGATGACAGATTTGTGAACCAGCAGAATCAGACTGACGGTTGCAAGGTTATCATGGCGGAAACGCCTCCATGTTGTATGGAGAGTTGGAACAATTTGTGCCAACATTTTATTTCTGATAGAAACTATTGATATTTGTCATCAAACCTTTTCATTTGTTTGCAGTGTTTAAATTCCCAGAACCGATTCTGTGAAAAATACCAACAATAATGTTTCAGTTAAATCTCATCTTTAGGGCCTTCAGATAAATTAGGAAAAACTTCACAAACACACTGCAGCCTTCAGGATATTTGACATTTATTTATATAAATGTTGGCTGGTAAATCAAAACACAACCTGTAGATAAAAAATGAGTGATAAAGCGTTTACTGTTCATGGAGTGTGTTGAAAAAAATAACCCTGTAAAGTCTTTGTGGTCTTTAATGCTCAGTTTGGATTATTTTACTAAAACAACCTAAAAGTAAAATAATTATTTTTTTCCCTTGGAATCAGATTAAAGATCATTTTCATGATATAGCACATTTTCAGCAACAAGCCAATAAAAAGTGTTTTATAGGATTTAACAGGAAATACAAACAAAATAAACCAGAGGAAACAACAACAGAAGTAAAATGATCTGATGTTAATGTAAAGTTTCTCTCTACAGTTTCTAAAAAGTGTCGTATAAAAGTAACTAACTGTGAACTGTTAGATTGATCATGAAAATTCCTGATCAATCTGCTGATTGATCAGATTCTGCGCGTTGCAGCATCTCTTCCTCACCACCAGGGGGCAGCCTGAACACGGCTCTGAATCCAGTCCAGGTATTTCTCCACCCGGGTGTAGACGCCGTACACCCTCTGACTGCCGCAGTGCTCGGGCCCGGCCCAGGACACCAGGCCGAACACGGCCCACCTCCACCCCGCCTGCATCACGAACGCCCCCCCGCTGTCGCCCAGGCAGGTGTCCCGCCCGCCCTGGAAGAAACCCGCGCAAAACATGTTGTCTGTGATGTTGTAGCGGACGGAGCGGGAAGCGTAGCTGGCCTGACATTCGTCCTGAGGGACCACTGGCAGCTTCACGTATTGCAAGAGGTCAGAGGCCATCGCAGACGGGGTGGCGGAAGCGTTGGAGATGCCCCACCCAGCAACTACACCCAAAGAGTTGGGGAGGAGGGAGGACGGACGGTCCTGATGGAGACAGAGGACAAAGACAGGATCACATCATCAACCAGGAAGAGCAGCGGCTGAAAACATCACCTGTGTTTTTATTGATCCCTCCGACCCGTTTGGGCCGATTGAACCTGCAGCGAAACGTTTGTTTCCATGTTGGTTCGGATCCAGGCCAGAAAGCAGGTCTGGGTCCAACTGAGCGGTTCTGCTGGACCAACAGGGGAAACAAACTCTGGTCCGTTGCAGTGTCCCCATCTTGTCCCTCGGTAACCCCGTGTCCTGAACCCGCAACCCGGAGTCCGCTGCTCACCGGTCGGTGAGCCGGCGGCAGGCAGACGGGACGGACCAGCCGGTTAAACTCCGCCTCCTCGCTCAGCTTCAGCAGGGCGATGTCGTTGTCGTAGTTGTCGGGCTGAAAGTCCGGATGGAGGACGATCTGATCGACGGAGCGGCCGACGGACATCTGTTTGTCTCTCAGGCTGTGGAGGCCGAGGAAAACCTGAGGGACAGAAAGACCCGACTGAGACATGGAGACGGCATCGACCTCACGTCTCAGGAACAAACATCCACCTTCACGTGACGCGGGATCACCGGGACGACGGTGGCGTCTCTCCTCTGGGACCGCAGGATGTGGGCAGCGGTCAGGATCCAGGACTGAGACAGCAGGGCCCCGGAGCCAAACCAGCGGTCCTCAGGGACCCGGGACAGGTCCTCCACACTGAGCAGAACCTGCCAGGGGAAGAAACCGGGCTCAGCGCTCCGACCGCCCACGATCCGCTTCACCTGGTGGGGGAGAGAACGAGACGGCAGGCCGCAGGCTGGAGGACAGGGAGGAGACAGAGAGACAGGGAGACAGGGAGGAGACAGAGAGACAGGGAGACAGGGAGGAGACAGAGAGACAGGGAGACAGGGAGGAGACAGAGAGACAGGGAGACAGACAGACAGAGAGACAGAGGGGAGACAGAGAGACAGAGAGAGACAGGGAGACAGAGGGGAGAGAGACAGGTCACTTTCTCAGCAAAAAGACTGGAAAAAACAGATAAGATAAATTTAAAAACACAGACAGAAACAGACAAACAGATGCCGAGGAACAGACTATGGAGCTAAATTAGAGCCATAAAGTTTGTTCAAAAAATAAAAAAAAAAACAACTGAAAAAAAATTTAAATCTGAAAAATTCACATTTTTTAGATTTTTCAGGTTTCAGTGTTTAAAATTTAAATTTTTCAGATTTACATTGAACTTTTCAGATTCGAGGCTTTTTATTTAGTTTCAGATTTTTTTCTTTTGAACAAACTTTTTGGCCTTGCTTTAGCTCCATAACAAGCAGAGAGGCAGGTGAGCAACTATTCATACCTGGCAGACAGACAGGAAGTTCTGTTCCTCCATCAGCATCCAGCCACTCACCTGCAGGGCCACACCTGAACGAAGCTGCAGCGCAGAAAGAAATCAGCTCTTTGGTTTGTTTAGACATGAAAATGAAATAAATAAACAGTCAAATTTGCCTCTGTGAACAAAAATCACTCATTAAGCTAAATATTAAAATCTCAATTAATTTAGTTAATTAACCCGATGACATCATCGCCCTCTTACTGCTGCTCAGCTGGACGCCGTCGTCTCCACAGACATAATGAACCGTCGCTCCAAACAGCGTGCTGTTGTCATGGCGACCAAACATCACAACAGCTCCAGCAACTTTCTTAGGAATCCCACAATCCACCACTGCAACAGACGTGAGTCAGCGACGAATCAGCTTCCTGGACGGTCAAACAGCGGGAACGTAACCCAGGTGTTAAAGGGACAGTCCAGGGTTTTAAGGTGGGGGTTCTGTGGGGTGTTTATCAGCAGTCAGTATCTTACCTGCAGCACACAGAAGTTTAAGAAAACGTCGGCCTCCTGGTGGCTCCTGAGGATGTCGACGAATGTTTTATAGGTTTTATGTCATCAGCTTCATTTCATTTGGTAGCTTTTACATCCAACAAACACTTTTCTGTTAATGTCTCCGTCACATTTTTTAGTTAATTTAACAGGTTTTTTAATTTTTTTTTATTTTTTACATAAATAGTCCAGCTGAACCTTTTATCTGGTTGGAATAACTTTGGAAACCTGAAGTATTATTTCAGTAATACTTCAGGTTTTACACATTTCAATGCCGCAGATATAATCAAATACAGTGAGAGTAAAGTTATATTCTGTGTAATTCCTAACGGACAGAAACATAATCATTTTTACTTCATGTTTGTTTCCTTCGCTCAGTAAATGTGTGGAATACTTTTAAATATTTCAAAAATATTTGAAAAAAAAGAAGCTTGGGAAATTGAAATGTACAGAAGCAATACAACTCGACGCACTATTGGCGAGTTTATCAGAGCAGCAGGTATGTGTTTCCATCTCCTCTAATGCAAAACTCTTTTCTGGAGAATCCCAAAAACCACCTCGAGCCACTGCAAAAACTTTATTGTAAAATTGAGGAAGTTATTTTGTCATTTCCATCAATATTTTTAGTCTTAATAAGGTGCGTAAAAAACGTTGATGAAAATGGATTTTGGCAAATTGGCCCAAATCTGCAACACCAGAGGTCCAAACAAAATCTCCTATTTCCCAACAACAGCACCCCCTGCTGGTGTCTGCAGGTGAAACAAATTACTCTGTATTACAGTTAGCAGGATTAAACACTGCAGCTTCTCACTAATTTAATAATCTGTAATGATTAAGTCTGAGTGTAAAACAAGAGGCCAGGTACAGAAACTGGAGGTCTGCTGAGTGAAATTCCAGAATCTCCATATTGGTCAGGAAACATGTCCGCCAGCGGCTCTGAGCTCAGATCCGAGTCTTACTGTCACAGTGAGGAGGACGGCCGCTCCACGAGCCGTCAGCCTGGCATTCCAGCTGGAGACGATCCGACGTCCCACCGTCCTGCAAATGCATCACACCATGGAGCATGAAGTCTTTCCTGCAACTGCTGGAAACCCTAACCCCATCCAAACCCTATCCTAACCCTAACCCCATCCAAACCCTACCCTAACCCAACATATGATTTCTTTATTAAAAATCCTTCTTTAATGCCCAAATGCAGTGGAGGGCAGTGCTAACTAAAATGTTAGCTGTGCTAACGCTAAAGCACAGACCATAAACATTAGTTCTGCTAAAGCTAAAAGCTACACCAACAAAAGTTAAAGCACTAAATTTGGCCATATTGACACTCACCTCAAAATAAGAGTCTTAACATAAATATCTGACTATTTGAAGAATTTCTTACAGTCAAGAACCAAAACTTCAACACAAATGTTGAACTTTAATAATTTAAAATTAACAAAAAACTGAGGAAATTAGCGTTTAGCATTTAGCTGGAAAAAATCTTTTAGGGCAAGTTGATTGAGCTAAATGTTTTTAAAGTTTGCAAAAAGGTTAAAGCACTAAACAAAAAATGTTCTCTGCTTTTAGCACATTAGCAGGTTAGCAGAAGTTTTTGGTTTCCATTAATCCAAAATCATCAAAACATTTTCTCCATAATTCAGGAGTTTCTGTTTTTTATTCTGATTAACTAAAATAAATAAAGTTTAATCAAATTTAATCTAATGGCTCAAATAAAACCTGCAGGAAGTCAGGAGCCAATGAGACTCTGTGTTGACCAGTGAGAACCTCTCTGGCTGCTCCCAGTTCACCCACTGGTTCCAGTTTCAGTTCCCAGTGGAGCAGAGCCTCACCTGGACCAGGAGGAACCCCTGCTGACAGCTGAACACCACATGGTCCTTGAAGGAGTATTCTGTTTGGATCGGAACCATCACCGCGTTGGGCGGAACCTCAGGTACTGGACACTGACTTCCTGTAATTTCAAAATAAAAGCCTGATTTCTCTCTCCACACCAGCCCCGTAGCCCCGCCCCCTGCCTGGTGGACCCACCTGTGGCGCTGTAGCTCAGCCTCCAGCCGAGGTTTTCTCCAGAATCGTCGCTGTGGAATCGGATGGAGACGACGTTGCTGTCGGTCCAGATGATTCCTGGAGACTGAGCGCCACAGAACGGGCCGAACTCTCTGCTTCCTGCTTGGATCTGAGACACACACACGCACACACACACACACACACACACACACACACACACACACACACACACACACACACACATCATCACCTCAGAGTGTGTGAACCATGTCCTTATAGCCTTGTGTGCTTGTGTGTGTGTGTGTGTGTGTGTGTGTGTGTGTGTGTGTGTGTGTGTGTGCGTGTGTGTGTGTGTGTCTGTGTGTGTGTGTGCTTGTGTGTGTGTGGTGTGTGTGTGTGTGTGTGTGTGTGTGTGTGTGTGTGTGTGTGTTTTCCATTATACTTAATTTCATTTTGTTTTGACTTTTGGTCTCATTCAGTTTTAATTAGTTTTTAGTGTTTTCTAGTTTTTATTAATTATTACTTAAATATTTAGTTTTTATTAGCGTTTTAGAATTTTACCTTTTTTAATTATGCGCCTAAAATTGAACCAAAGTAATGTGATTATGAACACATCAAATGGTTCATAAATACTCAATAGAGGAAACCATTTTCAGAAAACGTATCCAGTTATTCTTGAATAACCAGCTGACTGGAGTTTCTCCCAACTTTTGCCGTTTCCAGTTTTTGTTCAGCGCCGTGATTTACCAGCAGCTGACATAAAACATCTATTTCACATCAGCATGAAAAGCAAATAAATGGATGAATGAACACAGAAATGAAGGATGTTGTATTTATAATTTCAGTATGTTTCAGTTTTATAAACATAGTTCCAATTGGTTTGAGTTTTTCCTCATTATTTCCTTTTTTTTATTTATTTCAATGAATTAAATGTTTTCTCAGTTTCAGTTCTTGTTAGTTTTGGTGACCTGCGTGTGTTTGTCTCACCTTCAGGTGGTCGTAGGGACAGCTGATGTCTGGGTGGCTCTCCACGTCAAAGCGGGGGTCAAAGTTCATCTGGACCCTGAACCCAGCCTCCAGCTCGATGCGGTACCAGCAGTCAGAGCTCTTCGGATACGGACCCGGAAAGTTAACGCTGCTCAGAACGCCGGAGCGTTCCCTGAACACGGCACCGCTGCAGTCCACTGGACACACACACACACACACACACACACACACACACACACACACACACACACACACTTAGCTTCCTCCTCCACACTGAAATGTCTTCATCATGTAAACATTTCCACCAATCAGCAGCTGTTATCAGCCACACTGAGGTCTCATGGGCCTGGGCCCCTGAGGCCCCTGATGGTTTGGTGTCAGTGAAATTAAGTGAATGTTTACTGGTTATAATGGTTTAACTGGTTGAAAACCATTTGACTTGTCACTGCTGCATGAGTTCTGAATCCATGTTGTTCCTTTTGCTCTCTGCTGGTTTCAGGACTGAATCAGTCAGACAGCAACACTAAACACTAAACACTAAAACACTAAACACTGAACACTAAAACACTAAACACTAAAACACTAAACACTAAACACTAAAACACTAAACACTAAAACACTAAACACTAAAACACTAAACACTAAAACACTAAACACTAAACACTAAAACACTAAACACTAAACACTAAAACACTAAACACTAAAACACTAAACACTAAAACACTAAACACTAAAACACTAAACACTAAAACACTAAACACTAAAACACTAAACACTAAAACACTAAACACTAAACACTAAACACTAAAACACTAAACACTAAAACACTAAACACTAAACACTAAAACACTAAACACTAAACACTAAAACACTAAACACTAAAACACTAAACACTAAAACACTAAACACTAAAACACTAAACACTAAACACTAAAACACTAAACACTAAAACACTAAACACTAAACACTAAAACACTAAACACTAAAACACTAAACACTAAAACACTAAACACTAAACACTAAACACTAAAACTAAACACTAAAACACTAAACACTAAACACTAAAACACTAAACACTAAACACTAAAACACTAAACACTGAATCTAACCCAGTAACTGTCCTGTTTCCAGGGAGAATATCTACAAATTTCTAGAAGCTTGTTTTGCATCAGTAATGAAAAACTCCAGGGTCGCACTATTTAACTTGGAATATTGTAAAAATGTCTCGTTATGAAGTAAATGCAGGCTCCAGTTGGGCCTCCAGGTGGCGCCAACACACTCACCTCTGCAGGTGTGGTTGTCTGTGTGCAGCTGGTAACCATAGCGACAGGAGCAGTAGTATCCCCCGATGAAATTATGGCAGAAATGATCGCAGAGCAGATCCTTGTCGCCATGTTCGCTGCACTCGTCTATATCTGCAGAAGAAGAAGAAAGGTCAGAGTTCAGGCTCTGATGTGTTCAAGCAGCAGGAAGAGGTCGGCTATCACACTACTCAGAAAATATCTCACAAATTTATGATTTTAAGCGTGAAAAATATGTTATTTCTTAACTTTTGGACATCAGACAGTAATGAGATTTTCTCCTCTGTGGCCAAATAATTTTCTTTTTATCTAGAATGACCATAAGACGGAGAAAATCAGAAAACCAGTGGCAGGCGCTGCTAGCTAAAATGTTAGCGGTGCTAACCTCAAAGCGCTAATTATAGATCAGCTACACTGATGCTAAAGCGCTGTTTTAGTTTAAGCTAATGCTGAAGCACTAATCATAAACATAGTCTTTAGCGGAAGCTAATGCTAACACAAGCAAATGCTAACGTGTCACAATGAGAACATGAGGAATAATCCGTATGCATCCAATTTGTTTAACACTTTTGGTTCTAATGCAAGTGCTGCATATAAATGCTGCAACTCAATAGTATATAAATCATATAAATCGCTCTATAAAAAGCGTCTGGACATCTCAGGGTTCCTCCCTGAATGTTTTATCTGACTCGCTAACCGTCAGGTTCTTTTCCTGAAGCAGAACTTCAGGAACCGGCTGTTTGGGTTTCCTCACCCACTGCGCTATAATGAGCCACGAATCCGGAGAACTGCTCCTCGTTGGAGAAGTCCGACACAAACTGGACGCTGAGCGAGTTTCTGGGGGAGGTGATGACCCGCTGGGCCGGTACCGCCTCGGTGTCCGTCTCCTCCTTCCCACAGAACAGAGCCAGCGCTTCTCCGTCCACCTTCACCTGCACAACAACGCAGCGGGTCAGACTGAAGAACCAGAGATCTGGATCAGAACCACAAAGTTCTGACTCTAAGTAATCTGATGTTTGCAGTCAGAACATCAAGCCAGCTTCCACCAAGCCTCAAATGGGTCAAACTGGAACCATTAACCTCCCAGAGATCTGAGTCCATCAGGGCTCGGTCCAAACCGGGGAGAGAAAACAGACCAGCAGCTCTGTTTACATTCAGCTGCTGTTTATCTGACTGAGAGACTGGAAGGGTCAACGGACCAGAGGGCGCCGACACACACCGACACACACCGACACACACCGACACACACCGATACACACTGACACACACCGATACACACCGACACACACCGACACACACCGACACACACCGATACACACCGACACACACCGACACACACCGACACACACCGACACACATCGACACACACCGACACACACCGACACACATCGACACACACCGACACACACCGATACACACCGACACACACCGACACACACCGATACACACCGACACACATCGACACACACCGACACACACCGATACACACCGACACACACCGACACACACCGACACACACCGACACACACCGACACACACCGACACACACCGACACACACTGATACACACCGACACACACTGACACACACCGACACACACTGACACACACCGACACACACCGACACACACTGATACACACCGACACACATCGACACACACTGACACACACCGATACACACCGATACACACCGACACACACCGATACACACCGACACACACCGATACACACCGACACACACCGACACACACCGACACACACCGACACACACCGACACACACTGACACACACAGACACACACCGACACACACCGATACACACTGACACACACCGATACACACCGACACACACCGACACACACCGACACACACCGACACACACACTGACACACACCGACACACACCGACACACACCGACACACACACTGACACACACCGACACACACCGATACACACCGACACACACCGACACACATCGACACACACCGACACACACCGACACACACCGACACACACCGACACACACTGATACACACCGACACACACTGACACACACCGACACACACTGACACGACACACACCGACACACACTGACACACACCGACACACATCGACACACACTGACACACACCGATACACACCGACACACACCGACACACACCGACACACACCGACACACACCGATACACACCGACACACACCGACACACACCGACACACACCGACACACACCGACACACACTGACACACACAGACACACACCGACACACACCGATACACACTGACACACACCGATACACACCGACACACACCGACACACACCGACACACACACTGACACACACCGACACACACCGACACACACCGACACACACACTGACACACACCGACACACACCGATACACACCGACACACACCGACACACACCGACACACACCGATACACACCGACACACACCGACACACACCGATACACACCGACACACACCGACACACACCGATACACACCGACACACACCGACACACACCGACACACACCGACACACACACTGACACACACCGACACACACCGACACACACCGACACACACCGACACACACTGACACACACCGACACACACCGACACACACCGACACACACGATACACACCGACACACACCGACACACACCGATACACACCGACACACACGACACACACCGACACACATCGACACACACCGATACACATCGACACACACCGACACACACCGATACACACCGACACACACCGACACACACCGACACACACCGACACACACCGACACACACCGACACACACTGACACACACTGACACACACCGACACACACCGACACACACCGATACACACCGACACACACCGATACACACTGACACACACCG